>NC_077236.1:1410888-1720448 GCF_027887165.1 Monodelphis domestica
CATGGAACTTCCAAAAAATTTTTGTTACTGATCTAGAAAAAACCATCACAAATTTCTTTTGGAAGAACAAAGGATCAAGGATATCCAGGGAAATAATGAAAAAAAAAATACAAAGGAAGGGAGCCTGGCAGTCCCAGATCTCAGACTATATTATAAAGCAGTGGTCCAGAGGAGATGAAAGTTGCGAAGGACAGAATAGAAAGAGGGGGGTGGGGGGTGGGGGTGGGGGTGGGGCTGAAGGCAGGGAAATACGGCTAAAAGGAGGTGAAGAGATAGAGAGAGAGCCAAAAGGGAAATGTTGGAGGGTAATTGGGCCAGCCCATGGAGGTTGTTGGAGCGGGCGGGGGAGTTTGGCGAGGGGAGGAAACGAGTCCGGAAGACATGTCAGGTTGCCCTCCACCAGGGCACTCGCTAATTGCCAGCACGTTCCTCCTTTTCCTCCTCGGTTTCCCCGGGTAGAGGTGGGGTGTTGGGGATCTCTGGCCTGCAACCAACCCAGGCTCGTGGCGCCTCTCACCTCCCCATTCCCCCGCCACCCCCGCTGCTTACGACGTTGGAATTGTCCACTCTAGGGTCACTGACGTGTCCCTTTTCCAATCAGAATCTTCGCTTGGCATTGCTAGGTGGGCGGTTCCTTTCAGTTCTTGTCTCCCAGTAGTCCTGGGAGAAAATTGAACTCCCTCTGATCCAACTTCCGAGTTAAGCCTTTCAGTCCCTTGGAAAGCAACTCTGGCTTTGACACTATCGGTCTTTTGTGAGCTCGTCTCCCTGAGCCTCAACTGCCTTCCGAGGTTTTTTTCCTGAGCATCACGTACTTGATTTTGCAGACCCGAACGCTTTCACGACTTTTGCGCTCATTTGCCCAGAATCCCTTTTTCAGAAGAGGCTTGAACACCCTTTTCCCTTCTGGAGAATGTCTCTGGATGAAGTCGTGTTTGCTTCGGTGAGCAAAATCCTGGGTGAAGGCGGAGGTACTCAGCAGGGGGCCCATGGTGGTAGACTCGAGCGATGAAGAGAGCTAGACTGGATGAAGAGTATAAAAAGTATAAGAGTGAGGTCAGGGAGGAGCAGAGAAAGAGGGTGGTTAGAAAAGGAGAGAATGTTGGGAGGGACAGAATGGAAAGGGGGGGGGGGGGGCGAAGGGCAGAGAAATCCGGCTAGAAGGAGGTGAAGAGAATGAGACGGAGCGAAAAGGGATTGTTGGAGGGTAATTGGGCCAGCCCACGGAGGTTGTTGGAGCGGGCTGGGGAGGTTGGCGAGGGGGAAAACGAGTCTGGAAGTCATGTCAGGTTGCCCGCCACCAGGGCACTCGCTAATTGCCAGCACGTTTCTCCTGTTAATCCTCGGTTTCCCGGGGTGGAGGTGTAACGTTTTACATCTGGGGCCTGCAGCCACCATCTCCACCCCCGCCCCTTTGTGGCCCCTCCCAGGAACTCCCCCTTCCCTGCCCCCCAGGGCTTTCGCCTTTGGAACAGTCCACTGTGCAGTTCATGGGCGTGTCCGTTGTCCAATCGGAATCTTTGTTTGGCGTTGCTACGGGGGCGGTTCCTTTTAGATTCTCTGGGTTTTCCGAGGAGGAAATGTAACTCCCTTTGATCCAACTTCTGAGGTAAGTCCTTCAGCCCCTTAGAAAATGATTCCGTCTTCTTCACTATGGGTCTTTTTTGAGCCTGTATCTCTGAGCCTCAGTGCCTCCTGTGGTTCTTTTCCTGAGCAGTAATGTACTTGATTTTGTTGACTTGAACCATTTCATGACTTTTGCCCTAACTCCATCCCCCCTACCCCCCCTTCCTTCCTGTATATGATGCTGGAAGACCCCTTTCTCTTCCGGAGAATGGGTCTGGATGAATTTGTGTTTGCTCAGGTGAGAAAATTCTGGGTGGAGTCGGTCGTCCTGTGCTGTTTCGAGCAACCCTGTCCATTGCGAGGCTGTTTCCCGCACTTCTCCGATCCACGGAGAAGCCAGTGATTTCTGTCCCTTTGCTGATCATGGAGGTGTGATTGCTGTTCCCCCCTGAGAGTGTCAATAAAATACCGGTTTCCCCCTTGGAATCTCCGGTCAAATGGGAAGTGGAAAAATAGGTTGAGAGGGGTGAATAGAAAAGACAGAGGAAGGAAGGTAAGGAGGGGGGTGGGGGCGAAGCGGTACACAGAGGGGAGAAAGCAAAGGAAGGAAAAGGCCGTGAGAGAGTATCAAAAAAAAGTGCATTGAAAGAGGAGAACCATCAGGAAATGGGGGGCGCTGTAGTGTGGAGTTGGGAAAGAGAGGTCAGGACAGGGTAGGCTTAGGGGAGGGAGTGAGGAGGGTGACAAAGTGATGGATCAGGGGACAAGAGTGGAGAAAGAAGAGAGAATCAGAAGAGGGTGAAATGAAAGAATGGAAAGACAGTTGAAGAAAAGAGAGACGGGGAGGAGAAGAGTAGAGGGATGAAGAGGTCGAGACAGCACACAGAGTAGGAAAAGGATAGGAGTTGTAGTCAAAAGGGGAGAGGGGTAGGATGGATCAGAGAAAGGTTGGATGTAGAAGAAGAGGAGAGGGGATAAACCTTCGAAAGGACAGAGCAGGGAAAGGTAGAGGGGGAAAGAGGAATTGAAGATGGCTAAAGGGAAGAAAAGAGAGTGGGAGAGAAAAGGGCATAAAATATGTGGGATAGTGAACCAAATATGTTCTTTTACCAGTCACCAGAATGTTGAAAATATATAAGTACTCAAAGATCTTTTTGCCTCTGGTCTGAGCAATATAACAACTGAAATCTCTGCCACACTTTGACCTGGACTCTAAAACAGAAATAGCTTTGGAGAAGTACACAGAAAATTCTCTTTCAGAACTTTGAACACTGAGTATTCCACTACATAATTGCTGCAATTGTTCAACAAAGTAGATTCTCTCTGTAGTCAGTAGTTACCCAAGAAGTACAGTTTTAATACAGGGCTAGAAATCGACTAGAAATTGAATATAGAAGTCAGAGAAAATGTCCCCATAAAACTAAGGTAAATTCACCAATTTCTCCTGCGTTGTCAAATATAGTAGTTGTTGGCTCTGGGTAACCGAGGATGAGGATTTTCTCTGTGCGTTTTCGTTTATGGTGTGAGATTTTAAATGGTTGAGGTCTTAAACTGTAGTGATTAAAATCGTGGAAGATATAAATGATGATAGATATAAGAGAGGGTGAGTAAAATTTGACCTCAGAAATATGTTTCACTACAGTATCTTGGGTACAAAATCAAATATAAGGTGGTCCGCAGGGAAATATTCCCAATTATTCAAATACCCATGTCAATTGGGTTTTATAGAGATTTTAATTAACAATACAATGAGTAATCAAAGAAAGAGATAGAGAGTAAGAAAGGAATAAGTATGAAGGGCTTCAAAGCCAATATGCCCTAGACCTGAGTCTTAAAAGAGAAATCAGACAGTTTTTTATAACTCATCATGAGATCTGTCTAAGTAAGGATTTTTTTTTAAACCCTTACCTTCTGTCTTGGAGTCAATAGTGTGTATTGGCTCCAAGGCAGAAGAGTGGTAAGGGCTAGGCAATGGGGGTCAAGTGACTTGCCCAGGGTCACAAGGCTAGGAAGTGGCTGAGGCCAGATTTGAACCTAGGACCTCCCATCTCTAGGCCTGGCTCTCAATCCACTGAGCTACCCAGCTGCCCCCTAAGTAAGGATTCCTAATGACACCAGGCCAGCAGCATCTCAGCTGCTTTCACCAGCTCCCTCCTCCATCTGAATGTTTCAGAAGCAGCCTCCTCAGAATGAGTCTCTCCAATCTGAATGTTTCAGAATGACTTTCCAGCTCTTCCCTGAGCTCTTCTTTTTAAGGGCAAAATCTTCTCTGTCACCTCCCCTAAGTCCTTACATCTACCAATCACTATAGATGTTTTCTAAAGGACCGTCCATTTTGAATTCACAGCTGAGTAGTTTTAATCTCTTTAGTAAGTCAGGGAAAAAATGCTGCTGTGTTGACAAATTTCATTAGAAAAAACCTCTGAATAAGTTATCAGCCTTTTAGGTTTAAGTAGTTTACACGTTGCCCCACCTTTATAGGTACTCAGAATCTCATTGTATCAATTCTAAAACAGTCATGACTCAAAGAACTTCCTGTCCCTTCCATAAGCATGGATCAAAGTACTTTTCATTGTTCTCAAGGAGCTCTCTGTCCTAAAGCAGGCCTAAGTAGGGTGTTGTAGGGATATTCCCAAGGCAAGGAGCCCCCACACTCAAGTAGAGTTCTCACCATCTGCTAGGGAACTTTTTTTAAGTAGAAGATTCCCCAATGGGGGAAACCCCTAACATTCATAAGTCTGAGAAATTTTGAGGTTTACAATGGTGTTTAGATGAGTGTGCACAAAGACACTTGTGTGTGAAGGAGATTGAAGTGGAAAAGTCGATGCACAGAGACAGTCCCACTCTCTCGGCATTGGAAGCGTGGGTCAAATATATCATGTTGCTCTATCTACAAACAAAGCTTAATATTGTTTTCCAAATTTTGTGTGATCTTCAAAACAGAAACTAAGGAATTAAATCTACTTTTACAATAAAAATAATTCCTATGATTTTGATCTTTAACATTTAGGATTCTTCCTATAAATTAAAATTTTATTTTTTCCTCCACTTAGTTCTTTCAATTCCACTATCGGCAAACAGAAAACTTTTTCATTCCTGCGATTACCCCTCATTTTAGACAAATTAGTTCAGTATATGTTAATGTTTTCATAGTAAAGACAATTGTTATGACACCCGTTGAGCATAAAATGATTTTTGTTCATTCTTCTGGTACGAGAAAGAACAGATGATGCATTCATTGATTTTCTTAGCATCAAACAAATGAAAACATTTCATTGCTGAGAAAATAAAAAGAGAAACCACATAGCTATAGTTATACAGGCAATTTTCCTACCAAAATATCTGAAATCAGTTCATAAGGAAAGGCAAGTTATCACAGATAAATGTAGACACAGGACAAGGTTGAAATAAATTGAAGCTAGGGATAAAAAGCTGAATGTGCATTTTTTGGGGTTTCTTGGTGTAATTTTTTACCTAATTAGTTATCCATAGTTAGCAATGTGTTACTTTGCATTCCATTGTGATCTCTTTGTTTGTCCTGATCTTCCTTTGTTTCCTGATCTTCCTTTCTCAGGCTTAGTTTAATTGGATTCTATCCTACCTCCTTCATGAGCAGCGTCACGGACCCCACAATTGTATCTGGGCGGGACCCGGATAGGGGGGAACCTCGATAATACTAAGATTAACTTCAAGAAATAGGGGGGGGGATCAATAGAATAATCTTTCCCATATAAAGATACACATGGGAAGGGGAGGGGAAGAACTCTCATATGAGAAGGAGAGGAAGAGAGTGTGAAGTGGAATTACTTAAACCTTACTCTCAGTGAAATCAAATCTGAGCGGGAAGAACATCTAGATCCAGTGGGATCCTGAATTCTCTCTTATCCATTAGGGCAAGAAAGAAAGGAAAATCAGGGAGGGGGAGGGAGGAGGGAGTAGAAAAAGGGAGGGAAGGAGGGGGGGAGAAGGGAAAATAAAGAGGGAGGGGCTACAAAGGGAAGCATCTCAAAGGAGGGGACTAGGGGGACTGACCTAAAGTAAATCACTGGTTCAAAAGGAGAAAGCTAAAGAAGAAAGGTCAGAACTAGGGGAAGATATCAAAATGCCAGCAAATCCACAAATAACAATCATAACTTTGAACGTGAATGGGATGAACTCACCCATATAACGTAGACAAAGAGCAGATTGGATTAGAACCCAAAACCCTACCATATGTTGTCTTCAAGAAACACATATGAGACGGGTTGACACTCACAAGGTTAGAATTAAAGGTTGGAGTAAAACCTTTTGGGCCTCAACTGATAGAAAGAAGGCAGGAGTTGCAATCATGATATCTGACAAAGCCAAAGCACAAATAGACCTGATCAAAAGGGATAGGGAAGGTAAATATATTCCACTAAAAGGGAGTATAGACAATGAGGAAATATCACTAATCAACATGTATGCACCAAATGGTATAGCATCCAAATTTTTCATGGAGAAACTAGGAGAATTGAAGGAGGAAATAGACAGTAAAACCATATTAGTGGGAGACTTGAACCAACCACTATCAAATTTAGATAAATCAAACCAAAAAATAAACAAGAAAGAGGTAAAAGAGGTGAATGAAATCTTAGAAAAATTAGAGTAAATAGACATATGGAGAAAAATAAATAGGGACAAAAAAGAATACACCTTCTTTTCAGCGCCACATGGCACATTCACAAAAATAGATCATACACTAGGTCATAGAAACATGGCACTCAAATGCAGAAAAGCAGAAATATGAACTGCAGCCTTTTCAGATCACAAGGCAATTAAAATATTGATTGGCAAGGGTACATGGAGACCCAAATCAAAAATTAATTGGAAATTAAATAACATGATACTCCAAAATCGGTTAGTTAGAGAAGAAATCATAGAAACAATTAACAATTTCGTTGAAGAAAATGACAATGGAGAAACATCCTTTCAAACCTTATGGGATGCAGCCAAGGCAGTACTTAGAGGAAAATTCATATCCCTGAGTACATATATTAACAAATTAGAGAGGACAGAGACCAAGGAATTGGAAATGCAAATCAAAAAACGTGAGAATGAACAAATTAAAAACCCCCAGAAGAAAACCATACTAGAGATCCTAAAAATTAAGGGAGAAATTAATAAAACAGAAAGTGACAGAACTATTAAGCTAATAAACAAGACTAGAAGCTGGTACTTTGAAAAAACAGACAAAATAGACAAAGTGCTGGTTAATTTAATTAAAAAAAGGAAAGAAGAAAGGCAAATTAACAGCATCAAGGATGAAAAGGGGGATCTCACCTCCACTGAAGAGGAAATTAAGGCAATCATTAAAAACCACTTTGCCCAACTATATGGCAATAAATATACCAACCTAGGTGATATGGATGAATATTTACAAAAATATGAATTGCCTAGACTAACAGAAGAAGAAATAGTTTTCTTAAATCATCCCATATCAGAAAAAGAAATCCAACAGGCCATCAAAGAACTTCCTAAGAAAAAATCCCCAGGGCCTGATGGATTCACCAGCGAATTCTATCAAACATTCAGAGAACAGTTCATCCCAATACTATACAAACTATTTGACATAATAAGCAAAGAGGGAGTTCTACCAAACTCCTTTTATGACACAAGCATGGTACTGATTCCAAAACCAGGCAGGCCAAAAACAGAGAAAGAAAATTCTACACCAATCTCCCTAATGAATATAGATGCAAAAATCTTAAATAGGATACTAGCAAAAAGACTCCAGCAAGTGATTAGAAGGGTCATCCACCATGATCAAGTAGGATTTATACCAGGGATGCAGGGCTGGTACAACATTAGGAAAACTATCCACATAATTGACCACGTCAACAAGCAAACCAACAAGAACCACATGATTATCTCAATAGATACAGAAAAAGGCTTTGATAAAATACAACACCCATTCCTACTAAAAACACTAGAAAGCATAGGAACAGAAGGGTCATTCCTAAAAATAATAAACAGTATATATCTAAAACCATCAGCTAATATCATCTGCAATGGGGATAAACTAAATCCATTCCCATTAAGATCAGGAGTGAAACAAGGATGCCCATTATCAACTCTATTATTTGACATTGTATTAGAAACACTAGCAGTAGCAATTAGAGAAGAAAAAGAAATTGAAGGCATCAAAATAGGCAAGGAGGAGACCAAATTATCACTCTTTGCAGATGACATGATGGTCTACTTAAATCAACAACTTTAGCAAAGTTGCCGGATACAGAATAAACCGGCATAAGTCATCAGCATTTCTATATATTCCAAACACAGCTCAGCAGCAAGAACTAGAAAGAGAAATCCCATTCAAAATAACCTTAGACAAAATAAAATACTTAGGAATCTATCTCCGGAGACAAACACAGGAACTTTAAGAACACGACTACAAAGCACTCTCCACACAACGAAAACTAGACTCGAACACTTTGAAAAAACATTAACTGCTCATGGGTAGGACGAGCCAATATAATAAAAATGACCATCCTACCCAAACTTTCATCTAACTATTTAGTGACATACCCATGGAACTTCCAAAAAATTTTTGTTACTGATCTAGAAAAAACCATCACAAATTTCTTTTGGAAGAACAAAGGATCAAGGATATCCAGGGAAATAATGAAAAAAAAAATACAAAGGAAGGGAGCCTGGCAGTCCCAGATCTCAGACTATATTATAAAGCAGTGGTCCAGAGGAGATGAAAGTTGCGAAGGACAGAATAGAAAGAGGGGGGTGGGGGGTGGGGGTGGGGGTGGGGCTGAAGGCAGGGAAATACGGCTAAAAGGAGGTGAAGAGATAGAGAGAGAGCCAAAAGGGAAATGTTGGAGGGTAATTGGGCCAGCCCATGGAGGTTGTTGGAGCGGGCGGGGGAGTTTGGCGAGGGGAGGAAACGAGTCCGGAAGACATGTCAGGTTGCCCTCCACCAGGGCACTCGCTAATTGCCAGCACGTTCCTCCTTTTCCTCCTCGGTTTCCCCGGGTAGAGGTGGGGTGTTGGGGATCTCTGGCCTGCAACCAACCCAGGCTCGTGGCGCCTCTCACCTCCCCATTCCCCCGCCACCCCCGCTGCTTACGACGTTGGAATTGTCCACTCTAGGGTCACTGACGTGTCCCTTTTCCAATCAGAATCTTCGCTTGGCATTGCTAGGTGGGCGGTTCCTTTCAGTTCTTGTCTCCCAGTAGTCCTGGGAGAAAATTGAACTCCCTCTGATCCAACTTCCGAGTTAAGCCTTTCAGTCCCTTGGAAAGCAACTCTGGCTTTGACACTATCGGTCTTTTGTGAGCTCGTCTCCCTGAGCCTCAAGTGCCTTCTGTGGTTCTTTTCCTGAGTATCAGGTACTTGATTTTGCGGACCCGAACGCTTTCACGACTTTTGCGCTCATTTGCCCAGAATCCCTTTTGCAGAAGAGGCTTGAAGACCCTTTTCCCTTCTGGAGAATGTCTCTGGATGAAGTCGTGTTTGCTTCGGTGAGCAAAATCCTGGGTGAAGGCGGAGGTACTCAGCAGGGGGCCCATGGTGGTAGACTCGAGCGATGAAGAGAGCTAGATTGGATGAAGAGTATAAAAAGTATAAGAGTGAGGTCAGGGAGGAGCAGAGAAAGAGGGTGGTTAGAAAAGGAGAGAATGTTGGGAGGGACAGAATGGAAAGGGGGGGGGGGGGGCGAAGGGCAGAGAAATCCGGCTAGAAGGAGGTGAAGAGAATGAGACGGAGCGAAAAGGGATTGTTGGAGGGTAATTGGGCCAGCCCACGGAGGTTGTTGGAGCGGGCTGGGGAGGTTGGCGAGGGGGAAAACGAGTCTGGAAGTCATGTCAGGTTGCCCGCCACCAGGGCACTCGCTAATTGCCAGCACGTTTCTCCTGTTAATGCTCGGTTTCCCGGGGTGGAGGTGTAACGTTTTACATCTGGGGCCTGCAGCCACCATCTCCACCCCCGCCCCTTTGTGGCCCCTCCCAGGAACTCCCCCTTCCCTGCCCCCCAGGGCTTTCGCCTTTGGAACAGTCCACTGTGCAGTTCATGGGCGTGTCCGTTGTCCAATCGGAATCTTTGTTTGGCGTTGCTACGGGGGCGGTTCCTTTTAGATTCTCTGGGTTTTCCGAGGAGGAAATGTAACTCCCTTTGATCCAACTTCTGAGGTAAGTCCTTCAGCCCCTTAGAAAATGATTCCGTCTTCTTCACTATGGGTCTTTTTTGAGCCTGTATCTCTGAGCCTCAGTGCCTCCTGTGGTTCTTTTCCTGAGCAGTAATGTACTTGATTTTGTTGACTTGAACCATTTCATGACTTTTGCCCTAACTCCACCCCCCGTACCCCCCCTTCCTTCCTGTATATGATGCTGGAAGACCCCTTTCTCTTCCGGAGAATGGGTCTGGATGAATTTGTGTTTGCTCAGGTGAGAAAATTCTGGGTGGAGTCGGTCGTCCTGTGCTGTTTCGAGCAACCCTGTCCATTGCGAGGCTGTTTCCCGCACTTCTCCGATCCACGGAGAAGCCAGTGATTTCTGTCCCTTTGCTGATCATGGAGGTGTGATTGCTGTTCCCCCCTGAGAGTGTCAATAAAATACCGGTTTCCCCCTTGGAATCTCCGGTCAAATGGGAAGTGGAAAAATAGGTTGAGAGGGGTGAATAGAAAAGACAGAGGAAGGAAGGTAAGGAGGGGGGTGGGGGCGAAGCGGTACACAGAGGGGAGAAAGCAAAGGAAGGAAAAGGCCGTGAGAGAGTATCAAAAAAAAGTGCATTGAAAGAGGAGAACCATCAGGAAATGGGGGGCGCTGTAGTGTGGAGTTGGGAAAGAGAGGTCAGGACACGGTAGGCTTAGGGGAGGGAGTGAGGAGGGTGACAAAGTGATGGATCAGGGGACAAGAGTGGAGAAAGAAGAGAGAATCAGAAGAGGGTGAAATGAAAGAATGGAAAGACAGTTGAAGAAAAGAGAGACGGGGAGGAGAAGAGTAGAGGGATGAAGAGGTCGAGACAGCACACAGAGTAGGAAAAGGATAGGAGTTGTAGTCAAAAGGGGAGAGGGGTAGGATGGATCAGAGAAAGGTTGGATGTAGAAGAAGAGGAGAGGGGATAAACCTTCGAAAGGACAGAGCAGGGAAAGGTAGAGGGGGAAAGAGGAATTGAAGATGGCTAAAGGGAAGAAAAGAGAGTGGGAGAGAAAAGGGCATAAAATATGTGGGATAGTGAACCAAATATGTTCTTTTACCAGTCACCAGAATGTTGAAAATATATAAGTACTCAAAGATCTTTTTGCCTCTGGTCTGAGCAATATAACAACTGAAATCTCTGCCACACTTTGACCTGGACTCTAAAACAGAAATAGCTTTGGAGAAGTACACAGAAAATTCTCTTTCAGAACTTTGAACACTGAGTATTCCACTACATAATTGCTGCAATTGTTCAACAAAGTAGATTCTCTCTGTAGTCAGTAGTTACCCAAGAAGTACAGTTTTAATACAGGGCTAGAAATCGACTAGAAATTGAATATAGAAGTCAGAGAAAATGTCCCCATAAAACTAAGGTAAATTCACCAATTTCTCCTGCGTTGTCAAATATAGTAGTTGTTGGCTCTGGGTAACCGAGGATGACGATTTTCTCTGTGCGTTTTCGTTTATGGTGTGAGATTTAAAATGGTTGAGGTCTTAAACTGTAGTGATTAAAATCGTGGAAGATATAAATGATGATAGATATAAGAGAGGGTGAGTAAAATTTGACCTCAGAAATATGTTTCACTACAGTATCTTGGGTACAAAATCAAATATAAGGTGGTCCGCAGGGAAATATTCCCAATTATTCAAATACCCATGTCAATTGGGTTTTATAGAGATTTTAATTAACAATACAATGAGTAATCAAAGAAAGAGATAGAGAGTAAGAAAGGAATAAGTATGAAGGGCTTCAAAGCCAATATGGCCTAGACCTGAGTCTTAAAAGAGAAATCAGACAGTTTTTTATAACTCATCATAAGATCTGTTTAAGTAAGGATTTTTTTTTTAAACCCTTACCTTCTGTCTTGGAGTCAATAGTGTGTATTGGCTCCAAGGCAGAAGAGTGGTAAGGGCTAGGCAATGGGGGTCAAGTGACTTGCCCAGGGTCACAAGGCTAGGAAGTGGCTGAGGCCAGATTTGAACCTAGGACCTCCCATCTCTAGGCCTGGCTCTCAATCCACTGAGCTACCCAGCTGCCCCCTAAGTAAGGATTCCTAATGACACCAGGCCAGCAGCATCTCAGCTGCTTTCACCAGCTCCCTCCTCCATCTGAATGTTTCAGAAGCAGCCTCCTCAGAATGAGTCTCTCCAATCTGAATGTTTCAGAATGACTTTCCAGCTCTTCCCTGAGCTCTTCTTTTTAAGGGCAAAATCTTCTCTGTCACCTCCCCTAAGTCCTTACATCTACCAATCACTATAGATGTTTTCTAAAGGACCGTCCATTTTGAATTCACAGCTGAGTAGTTTTAATCTCTTTAGTAAGTCAGGGAAAAAATGCTGCTGTGTCGACAAATTTCATTAGAAAAAACCTCTGAATAAGTTATCAGCCTTTTAGGTTTAAGTAGTTTACACGTTGCCCCACCTTTATAGGTACTCAGAATCTCATTGTATCAATTCTAAAACAGTCATGACTCAAAGAACTTCCTGTCCCTTCCATAAGCATGGATCAAAGTACTTTTCATTGTTCTCAAGGAGCTCTCTGTCCTAAAGCAGGCCTAAGTAGGGTGTTGTAGGGATATTCCCAAGGCAAGGAGCCCCCACACTCAAGTAGAGTTCTCACCATCTGCTAGGGAACTTTTTTTAAGTAGAAGATTCCCCAATGGGGGAAACCCCTAACATTCATAAGTCTGAGAAATTTTGAGGTTTACAATGGTGTTTAGATGAGTGTGCACAAAGACACTTGTGTGTGAAGGAGATTGAAGTGGAAAAGTCGATGCACAGAGACAGTCCCACTCTCTCGGCATTGGAAGCGTGGGTCAAATATATCATGTTGCTCTATCTACAAACAAAGCTTAATATTGTTTTCCAAATTTTGTGTGATCTTCAAAACAGAAACTAAGGAATTAAATCTACTTTTACAATAAAAATAATTCCTATGATTTTGATCTTTAACATTTAGGATTCTTCCTATAAATTAAAATTTTATTTTTTCCTCCACTTAGTTCTTTCAATTCCACTATCAGCAAACAGAAAACTTTTTCATTCCTGCGATTACCCCTCATTTTAGACAAATTAGTTCAGTATATGTTAATGTTTTCATAGTAAAGACAATTGTTATGACACCCGTTGAGCATAAAATGATTTTTGTTCATTCTTCTGGTACGAGAAAGAACAGATGATGCATTCATTGATTTTCTTAGCATCAAACAAATGAAAACATTTCATTGCTGAGAAAATAAAAAGAGAAACCACATAGCTATAGTTATACAGGCAATTTTCCTACCAAAATATCTGAAATCAGTTCATAAGGAAAGGCAAGTTATCACAGATAAATGTAGACACAGGACAAGGTTGAAATAAATTGAAGTTAGGGATAAAAAGCTGAATGTGCATTTTTTGGGGTTTCTTGGTGTAATTTTTTACCTAATTAGTTATCCATAGTTAGCAATGTGTTACTTTGCATTCCATTGTGATCTCTTTGTTTGTCCTGATCTTCCTTTGTTTCCTGATCTTCCTTTCTCAGGCTTAGTTTAATTGGATTCTATCCTACCTCCTTCATGAGCAGCGTCACGGACCCCACAATTGTATCTGGGCGGGACCCGGATAGGGGGGAACCTCGATAATACTAAGATTAACTTCAAGAAATAGGGGGGGGGATCAATAGAATAATCTTTCCCATATAAAGATACACATGGGAAGGGGAGGGGAAGAACTCTCATATGAGAAGGAGAGGAAGAGAGTGTGAAGTGGAATTACTTAAACCTTACTCTCAGTGAAATCAAATCTGAGCGGGAAGAACATCTAGATCCAGTGGGATCCTGAATTCTCTCTTATCCATTAGGGCAAGAAAGAAAGGAAAATCAGGGAGGGGGAGGGAGGAGGGAGTAGAAAAAGGGAGGGAAGGAGGGGGGGAGAAGGGAAAATAAAGAGGGAGGGGCTACAAAGGGAAGCATCTCAAAGGAGGGGACTAGGGGGACTGACCTAAAGTAAATCACTGGTTCAAAAGGAGAAAGCTAAAGAAGAAAGGTCAGAACTAGGGGAAGATATCAAAATGCCAGCAAATCCACAAATAACAATCATAACTTTGAACGTGAATGGGATGAACTCACCCATATAACGTAGACAAAGAGCAGATTGGATTAGAACCCAAAACCCTACCATATGTTGTCTTCAAGAAACACATATGAGACGGGTTGACACTCACAAGGTTAGAATTAAAGGTTGGAGTAAAACCTTTTGGGCCTCAACTGATAGAAAGAAGGCAGGAGTTGCAATCATGATATCTGACAAAGCCAAAGCACAAATAGACCTGATCAAAAGGGATAGGGAAGGTAAATATATTCCACTAAAAGGGAGTATAGACAATGAGGAAATATCACTAATCAACATGTATGCACCAAATGGTATAGCATCCAAATTTTTCATGGAGAAACTAGGAGAATTGAAGGAGGAAATAGACAGTAAAACCATATTAGTGGGAGACTTGAACCAACCACTATCAAATTTAGATAAATCAAACCAAAAAATAAACAAGAAAGAGGTAAAAGAGGTGAATGAAATCTTAGAAAAATTAGAGTAAATAGACATATGGAGAAAAATAAATAGGGACAAAAAAGAATACACCTTCTTTTCAGCGCCACATGGCACATTCACAAAAATAGATCATACACTAGGTCATAGAAACATGGCACTCAAATGCAGAAAAGCAGAAATATGAACTGCAGCCTTTTCAGATCACAAGGCAATTAAAATATTGATTGGCAAGGGTACATGGAGACCCAAATCAAAAATTAATTGGAAATTAAATAACATGATACTCCAAAATCGGTTAGTTAGAGAAGAAATCATAGAAACAATTAACAATTTCGTTGAAGAAAATGACAATGGAGAAACATCCTTTCAAACCTTATGGGATGCAGCCAAGGCAGTACTTAGAGGAAAATTCATATCCCTGAGTACATATATTAACAAATTAGGGAGGACAGAGACCAAGGAATTGGAAATGCAAATCAAAAAACGTGAGAATGAACAAATTAAAAACCCCCAGAAGAAAACCATACTAGAGATCCTAAAAATTAAGGGAGAAATTAATAAAACAGAAAGTGACAGAACTATTAAGCTAATAAACAAGACTAGAAGCTGGTACTTTGAAAAAACAGACAAAATAGACAAAGTGCTGGTTAATTTAATTAAAAAAAGGAAAGAAGAAAGGCAAATTAACAGCATCAAGGATGAAAAGGGGGATCTCACCTCCACTGAAGAGGAAATTAAGGCAATCATTAAAAACTACTTTGCCCAACTATATGGCAATAAATATACCAACCTAGGTGATATGGATGAATATTTACAAAAATATGAATTGCCTAGACTAACAGAAGAAGAAATAGTTTTCTTAAATCATCCCATATCAGAAAAAGAAATCCAACAGGCCATCAAAGAACTTCCTAAGAAAAAATCCCCAGGGCCTGATGGATTCACCAGCGAATTCTATCAAACATTCAGAGAACAGTGCATCCCAATACTATACAAACTATTTGACATAATAAGCAAAGAGGGAGTTCTACCAAACTCCTTTTATGACACAAGCATGGTACTGATTCCAAAACCAGGCAGGCCAAAAACAGAGAAAGAAAATTCTACACCAATCTCCCTAATGAATATAGATGCAAAAATCTTAAATAGGATACTAGCAAAAAGACTCCAGCAAGTGATTAGAAGGGTCATCCACCATGATCAAGTAGGATTTATACCAGGGATGCAGGGCTGGTACAACATTAGGAAAACTATCCACATAATTGACCACGTCAACAAGCAAACCAACAAGAACCACATGATTATCTCAATAGATACAGAAAAAGGCTTTGATAAAATACAACACCCATTCCTACTAAAAACACTAGAAAGCATAGGAACAGAAGGGTCATTCCTAAAAATAATAAACAGTATATATCTAAAACCATCAGCTAATATCATCTGCAATGGGGATAAACTAAATCCATTCCCATTAAGATCAGGAGTGAAACAAGGATGCCCATTATCACCTCTATTATTTGACATTGTATTAGAAACACTAGCAGTAGCAATTAGAGAAGAAAAAGAAATTGAAGGCATCAAAATAGGCAAGGAGGAGACCAAATTATCACTCTTTGCAGATGACATGATGGTCTACTTAAATCAACAACTTTAGCAAAGTTGCCGGATACAGAATAAACCGGCATAAGTCATCAGCATTTCTATATATTCCAAACACAGCTCAGCAGCAAGAACTAGAAAGAGAAATCCCATTCAAAATAACCTTAGACAAAATAAAATACTTAGGAATCTATCTCCGGAGACAAACACAGGAACTTTAAGAACACGACTACAAAGCACTCTCCACACAACGAAAACTAGACTCGAACACTTTGAAAAAACATTAACTGCTCATGGGTAGGACGAGCCAATATAATAAAAATGACCATCCTACCCAAACTTTCATCTAACTATTTAGTGACATACCCATGGAACTTCCAAAAAATTTTTGTTACTGATCTAGAAAAAACCATCACAAATTTCTTTTGGAAGAACAAAGGATCAAGGATATCCAGGGAAATAATGAAAAAAAAAATACAAAGGAAGGGAGCCTGGCAGTCCCAGATCTCAGACTATATTATAAAGCAGTGGTCCAGAGGAGATGAAAGTTGCGAAGGACAGAATAGAAAGAGGGGGGTGGGGGGTGGGGGTGGGGGTGGGGCTGAAGGCAGGGAAATACGGCTAAAAGGAGGTGAAGAGATAGAGAGAGAGCCAAAAGGGAAATGTTGGAGGGTAATTGGGCCAGCCCATGGAGGTTGTTGGAGCGGGCGGGGGAGTTTGGCGAGGGGAGGAAACGAGTCCGGAAGACATGTCAGGTTGCCCTCCACCAGGGCACTCGCTAATTGCCAGCACGTTCCTCCTTTTGCTCCTCGGTTTCCCCGGGTAGAGGTGGGGTGTTGGGGATCTCTGGCCTGCAACCAACCCAGGCTCGTGGCGCCTCTCACCTCCCCATTCCCCCGCCACCCCCGCTGCTTACGACGTTGGAATTGTCCACTCTAGGGTCACTGACGTGTCCCTTTTCCAATCAGAATCTTCGCTTGGCATTGCTAGGTGGGCGGTTCCTTTCAGTTCTTGTCTCCCAGTAGTCCTGGGAGAAAATTGAACTCCCTCTGATCCAACTTCCGAGTTAAGCCTTTCAGTCCCTTGGAAAGCAACTCTGGCTTTGACACTATCGGTCTTTTGTGAGCTCGTCTCCCTGAGCCTCAACTGCCTTCCGAGGTTTTTTTCCTGAGCATCACGTACTTGATTTTGCAGACCCGAACGCTTTCACGACTTTTGCGCTCATTTGCCCAGAATCCCTTTTTCAGAAGAGGCTTGAACACCCTTTTCCCTTCTGGAGAATGTCTCTGGATGAAGTCGTGTTTGCTTCGGTGAGCAAAATCCTGGGTGAAGGCGGAGGTACTCAGCAGGGGGCCCATGGTGGTAGACTCGAGCGATGAAGAGAGCTAGACTGGATGAAGAGTATAAAAAGTATAAGAGTGAGGTCAGGGAGGAGCAGAGAAAGAGGGTGGTTAGAAAAGGAGAGAATGTTGGGAGGGACAGAATGGAAAGGGGGGGGGGGGGCGAAGGGCAGAGAAATCCGGCTAGAAGGAGGTGAAGAGAATGAGACGGAGCGAAAAGGGATTGTTGGAGGGTAATTGGGCCAGCCCACGGAGGTTGTTGGAGCGGGCTGGGGAGGTTGGCGAGGGGGAAAACGAGTCTGGAAGTCATGTCAGGTTGCCCGCCACCAGGGCACTCGCTAATTGCCAGCACGTTTCTCCTGTTAATCCTCGGTTTCCCGGGGTGGAGGTGTAACGTTTTACATCTGGGGCCTGCAGCCACCATCTCCACCCCCGCCCCTTTGTGGCCCCTCCCAGGAACTCCCCCTTCCCTGCCCCCCAGGGCTTTCGCCTTTGGAACAGTCCACTGTGCAGTTCATGGGCGTGTCCGTTGTCCAATCGGAATCTTTGTTTGGCGTTGCTACGGGGGCGGTTCCTTTTAGATTCTCTGGGTTTTCCGAGGAGGAAATGTAACTCCCTTTGATCCAACTTCTGAGGTAAGTCCTTCAGCCCCTTAGAAAATGATTCCGTCTTCTTCACTATGGGTCTTTTTTGAGCCTGTATCTCTGAGCCTCAGTGCCTCCTGTGGTTCTTTTCCTGAGCAGTAATGTACTTGATTTTGTTGACTTGAACCATTTCATGACTTTTGCCCTAACTCCATCCCCCCTACCCCCCCTTCCTTCCTGTATATGATGCTGGAAGACCCCTTTCTTTTCCGGAGAATGGGTCTGGATGAATTTGTGTTTGCTCAGGTGAGAAAATTCTGGGTGGAGTCGGTCGTCCTGTGCTGTTTCGAGCAACCCTGTCCATTGCGAGGCTGTTTCCCGCACTTCTCCGATCCACGGAGAAGCCAGTGATTTCTGTCCCTTTGCTGATCATGGAGGTGTGATTGCTGTTCCCCCCTGAGAGTGTCAATAAAATACCGGTTTCCCCCTTGGAATCTCCGGTCAAATGGGAAGTGGAAAAATAGGTTGAGAGGGGTGAATAGAAAAGACAGAGGAAGGAAGGTAAGGAGGGGGGTGGGGGCGAAGCGGTACACAGAGGGGAGAAAGCAAAGGAAGGAAAAGGCCGTGAGAGAGTATCAAAAAAAAGTGCATTGAAAGAGGAGAACCATCAGGAAATGGGGGGCGCTGTAGTGTGGAGTTGGGAAAGAGAGGTCAGGACACGGTAGGCTTAGGGGAGGGAGTGAGGAGGGTGACAAAGTGATGGATCAGGGGACAAGAGTGGAGAAAGAAGAGAGAATCAGAAGAGGGTGAAATGAAAGAATGGAAAGACAGTTGAAGAAAAGAGAGACGGGGAGGAGAAGAGTAGAGGGATGAAGAGGTCGAGACAGCACACAGAGTAGGAAAAGGATAGGAGTTGTAGTCAAAAGGGGAGAGGGGTAGGATGGATCAGAGAAAGGTTGGATGTAGAAGAAGAGGAGAGGGGATAAACCTTCGAAAGGACAGAGCAGGGAAAGGTAGAGGGGGAAAGAGGAATTGAAGATGGCTAAAGGGAAGAAAAGAGAGTGGGAGAGAAAAGGGCATAAAATATGTGGGATAGTGAACCAAATATGTTCTTTTACCAGTCACCAGAATGTTGAAAATATATAAGTACTCAAAGATCTTTTTGCCTCTGGTCTGAGCAATATAACAACTGAAATCTCTGCCACACTTTGACCTGGACTCTAAAACAGAAATAGCTTTGGAGAAGTACACAGAAAATTCTCTTTCAGAACTTTGAACACTGAGTATTCCACTACATAATTGCTGCAATTGTTCAACAAAGTAGATTCTCTCTGTAGTCAGTAGTTACCCAAGAAGTACAGTTTTAATACAGGGCTAGAAATCGACTAGAAATTGAATATAGAAGTCAGAGAAAATGTCCCCATAAAACTAAGGTAAATTCACCAATTTCTCCTGCGTTGTCAAATATAGTAGTTGTTGGCTCTGGGTAACCGAGGATGACGATTTTCTCTGTGCGTTTTCGTTTATGGTGTGAGATTTTAAATGGTTGAGGTCTTAAACTGTAGTGATTAAAATCGTGGAAGATATAAATGATGATAGATATAAGAGAGGGTGAGTAAAATTTGACCTCAGAAATATGTTTCACTACAGTATCTTGGGTACAAAATCAAATATAAGGTGGTCCGCAGGGAAATATTCCCAATTATTCAAATACCCATGTCAATTGGGTTTTATAGAGATTTTAATTAACAATACAATGAGTAATCAAAGAAAGAGATAGAGAGTAAGAAAGGAATAAGTATGAAGGGCTTCAAAGCCAATATGCCCTAGACCTGAGTCTTAAAAGAGAAATCAGACAGTTTTTTATAACTCATCATGAGATCTGTCTAAGTAAGGATTTTTTTTTAAACCCTTACCTTCTGTCTTGGAGTCAATAGTGTGTATTGGCTCCAAGGCAGAAGAGTGGTAAGGGCTAGGCAATGGGGGTCAAGTGACTTGCCCAGGGTCACAAGGCTAGGAAGTGGCTGAGGCCAGATTTGAACCTAGGACCTCCCATCTCTAGGCCTGGCTCTCAATCCACTGAGCTACCCAGCTGCCCCCTAAGTAAGGATTCCTAATGACACCAGGCCAGCAGCATCTCAGCTGCTTTCACCAGCTCCCTCCTCCATCTGAATGTTTCAGAAGCAGCCTCCTCAGAATGAGTCTCTCCAATCTGAATGTTTCAGAATGACTTTCCAGCTCTTCCCTGAGCTCTTCTTTTTAAGGGCAAAATCTTCTCTGTCACCTCCCCTAAGTCCTTACATCTACCAATCACTATAGATGTTTTCTAAAGGACCGTCCATTTTGAATTCACAGCTGAGTAGTTTTAATCTCTTTAGTAAGTCAGGGAAAAAATGCTGCTGTGTTGACAAATTTCATTAGAAAAAACCTCTGAATAAGTTATCAGCCTTTTAGGTTTAAGTAGTTTACACGTTGCCCCACCTTTATAGGTACTCAGAATCTCATTGTATCAATTCTAAAACAGTCATGACTCAAAGAACTTCCTGTCCCTTCCATAAGCATGGATCAAAGTACTTTTCATTGTTCTCAAGGAGCTCTCTGTCCTAAAGCAGGCCTAAGTAGGGTGTTGTAGGGATATTCCCAAGGCAAGGAGCCCCCACACTCAAGTAGAGTTCTCACCATCTGCTAGGGAACTTTTTTTAAGTAGAAGATTCCCCAATGGGGGAAACCCCTAACATTCATAAGTCTGAGAAATTTTGAGGTTTACAATGGTGTTTAGATGAGTGTGCACAAAGACACTTGTGTGTGAAGGAGATTGAAGTGGAAAAGTCGATGCACAGAGACAGTCCCACTCTCTCGGCATTGGAAGCGTGGGTCAAATATATCATGTTGCTCTATCTACAAACAAAGCTTAATATTGTTTTCCAAATTTTGTGTGATCTTCAAAACAGAAACTAAGGAATTAAATCTACTTTTACAATAAAAATAATTCCTATGATTTTGATCTTTAACATTTAGGATTCTTCCTATAAATTAAAATTTTATTTTTTCCTCCACTTAGTTCTTTCAATTCCACTATCGGCAAACAGAAAACTTTTTCATTCCTGCGATTACCCCTCATTTTAGACAAATTAGTTCAGTATATGTTAATGTTTTCATAGTAAAGACAATTGTTATGACACCCGTTGAGCATAAAATGATTTTTGTTCATTCTTCTGGTACGAGAAAGAACAGATGATGCATTCATTGATTTTCTTAGCATCAAACAAATGAAAACATTTCATTGCTGAGAAAATAAAAAGAGAAACCACATAGCTATAGTTATACAGGCAATTTTCCTACCAAAATATCTGAAATCAGTTCATAAGGAAAGGCAAGTTATCACAGATAAATGTAGACACAGGACAAGGTTGAAATAAATTGAAGCTAGGGATAAAAAGCTGAATGTGCATTTTTTGGGGTTTCTTGGTGTAATTTTTTACCTAATTAGTTATCCATAGTTAGCAATGTGTTACTTTGCATTCCATTGTGATCTCTTTGTTTGTCCTGATCTTCCTTTGTTTCCTGATCTTCCTTTCTCAGGCTTAGTTTAATTGGATTCTATCCTACCTCCTTCATGAGCAGCGTCACGGACCCCACAATTGTATCTGGGCGGGACCCGGATAGGGGGGAACCGCGATAATACTAAGATTAACTTCAAGAAATAGGGGGGGGGATCAATAGAATAATCTTTCCCATATAAAGATACACATGGGAAGGGGAGGGGAAGAACTCTCATATGAGAAGGAGAGGAAGAGAGTGTGAAGTGGAATTACTTAAACCTTACTCTCAGTGAAATCAAATCTGAGCGGGAAGAACATCTAGATCCAGTGGGATCCTGAATTCTCTCTTATCCATTAGGGCAAGAAAGAAAGGAAAATCAGGGAGGGGGAGGGAGGAGGGAGTAGAAAAAGGGAGGGAAGGAGGGGGGGAGAAGGGAAAATAAAGAGGGAGGGGCTACAAAGGGAAGCATCTCAAAGGAGGGGACTAGGGGGACTGACCTAAAGTAAATCACTGGTTCAAAAGGAGAAAGCTAAAGAAGAAAGGTCAGAACTAGGGGAAGATATCAAAATGCCAGCAAATCCACAAATAACAATCATAACTTTGAACGTGAATGGGATGAACTCACCCATATAACGTAGACAAAGAGCAGATTGGATTAGAACCCAAAACCCTACCATATGTTGTCTTCAAGAAACACATATGAGACGGGTTGACACTCACAAGGTTAGAATTAAAGGTTGGAGTAAAACCTTTTGGGCCTCAACTGATAGAAAGAAGGCAGGAGTTGCAATCATGATATCTGACAAAGCCAAAGCACAAATAGACCTGATCAAAAGGGATAGGGAAGGTAAATATATTCCACTAAAAGGGAGTATAGACAATGAGGAAATATCACTAATCAACATGTATGCACCAAATGGTATAGCATCCAAATTTTTCATGGAGAAACTAGGAGAATTGAAGGAGGAAATAGACAGTAAAACCATATTAGTGGGAGACTTGAACCAACCACTATCAAATTTAGATAAATCAAACCAAAAAATAAACAAGAAAGAGGTAAAAGAGGTGAATGAAATCTTAGAAAAATTAGAGTAAATAGACATATGGAGAAAAATAAATAGGGACAAAAAAGAATACACCTTCTTTTCAGCGCCACATGGCACATTCACAAAAATAGATCATACACTAGGTCATAGAAACATGGCACTCAAATGCAGAAAAGCAGAAATATGAACTGCAGCCTTTTCAGATCACAAGGCAATTAAAATATTGATTGGCAAGGGTACATGGAGACCCAAATCAAAAATTAATTGGAAATTAAATAACATGATACTCCAAAATCGGTTAGTTAGAGAAGAAATCATAGAAACAATTAACAATTTCGTTGAAGAAAATGACAATGGAGAAACATCCTTTCAAACCTTATGGGATGCAGCCAAGGCAGTACTTAGAGGAAAATTCATATCCCTGAGTACATATATTAACAAATTAGGGAGGACAGAGACCAAGGAATTGGAAATGCAAATCAAAAAACGTGAGAATGAACAAATTAAAAACCCCCAGAAGAAAACCATACTAGAGATCCTAAAAATTAAGGGAGAAATTAATAAAACAGAAAGTGACAGAACTATTAAGCTAATAAACAAGACTAGAAGCTGGTACTTTGAAAAAACAGACAAAATAGACAAAGTGCTGGTTAATTTAATTAAAAAAAGGAAAGAAGAAAGGCAAATTAACAGCATCAAGGATGAAAAGGGGGATCTCACCTCCACTGAAGAGGAAATTAAGGCAATCATTAAAAACCACTTTGCCCAACTATATGGCAATAAATATACCAACCTAGGTGATATGGATGAATATTTACAAAAATATGAATTGCCTAGACTAACAGAAGAAGAAATAGTTTTCTTAAATCATCCCATATCAGAAAAAGAAATCCAACAGGCCATCAAAGAACTTCCTAAGAAAAAATCCCCAGGGCCTGATGGATTCACCAGCGAATTCTATCAAACATTCAGAGAACAGTTCATCCCAATACTATACAAACTATTTGACATAATAAGCAAAGAGGGAGTTCTACCAAACTCCTTTTATGACACAAGCATGGTACTGATTCCAAAACCAGGCAGGCCAAAAACAGAGAAAGAAAATTCTACACCAATCTCCCTAATGAATATAGATGCAAAAATCTTAAATAGGATACTAGCAAAAAGACTCCAGCAAGTGATTAGAAGGGTCATCCACCATGATCAAGTAGGATTTATACCAGGGATGCAGGGCTGGTACAACATTAGGAAAACTATCCACATAATTGACCACGTCAACAAGCAAACCAACAAGAACCACATGATTATCTCAATAGATACAGAAAAAGGCTTTGATAAAATACAACACCCATTCCTACTAAAAACACTAGAAAGCATAGGAACAGAAGGGTCATTCCTAAAAATAATAAACAGTATATATCTAAAACCATCAGCTAATATCATCTGCAATGGGGATAAACTAAATCCATTCCCATTAAGATCAGGAGTGAAACAAGGATGCCCATTATCAACTCTATTATTTGACATTGTATTAGAAACACTAGCAGTAGCAATTAGAGAAGAAAAAGAAATTGAAGGCATCAAAATAGGCAAGGAGGAGACCAAATTATCACTCTTTGCAGATGACATGATGGTCTACTTAAATCAACAACTTTAGCAAAGTTGCCGGATACAGAATAAACCGGCATAAGTCATCAGCATTTCTATATATTCCAAACACAGCTCAGCAGCAAGAACTAGAAAGAGAAATCCCATTCAAAATAACCTTAGACAAAATAAAATACTTAGGAATCTATCTCCGGAGACAAACACAGGAACTTTAAGAACACGACTACAAAGCACTCTCCACACAACGAAAACTAGACTCGAACACTTTGAAAAAACATTAACTGCTCATGGGTAGGACGAGCCAATATAATAAAAATGACCATCCTACCCAAACTTTCATCTAACTATTTAGTGACATACCCATGGAACTTCCAAAAAATTTTTGTTACTGATCTAGAAAAAACCATCACAAATTTCTTTTGGAAGAACAAAGGATCAAGGATATCCAGGGAAATAATGAAAAAAAAAATACAAAGGAAGGGAGCCTGGCAGTCCCAGATCTCAGACTATATTATAAAGCAGTGGTCCAGAGGAGATGAAAGTTGCGAAGGACAGAATAGAAAGAGGGGGGTGGGGGGTGGGGGTGGGGGTGGGGCTGAAGGCAGGGAAATACGGCTAAAAGGAGGTGAAGAGATAGAGAGAGAGCCAAAAGGGAAATGTTGGAGGGTAATTGGGCCAGCCCATGGAGGTTGTTGGAGCGGGCGGGGGAGTTTGGCGAGGGGAGGAAACGAGTCCGGAAGACATGTCAGGTTGCCCTCCACCAGGGCACTCGCTAATTGCCAGCACGTTCCTCCTTTTGCTCCTCGGTTTCCCCGGGTAGAGGTGGGGTGTTGGGGATCTCTGGCCTGCAACCAACCCAGGCTCGTGGCGCCTCTCACCTCCCCATTCCCCCGCCACCCCCGCTGCTTACGACGTTGGAATTGTCCACTCTAGGGTCACTGACGTGTCCCTTTTCCAATCAGAATCTTCGCTTGGCATTGCTAGGTGGGCGGTTCCTTTCAGTTCTTGTCTCCCAGTAGTCCTGGGAGAAAATTGAACTCCCTCTGATCCAACTTCCGAGTTAAGCCTTTCAGTCCCTTGGAAAGCAACTCTGGCTTTGACACTATCGGTCTTTTGTGAGCTCGTCTCCCTGAGCCTCAACTGCCTTCCGAGGTTTTTTTCCTGAGCATCACGTACTTGATTTTGCAGACCCGAACGCTTTCACGACTTTTGCGCTCATTTGCCCAGAATCCCTTTTTCAGAAGAGGCTTGAACACCCTTTTCCCTTCTGGAGAATGTCTCTGGATGAAGTCGTGTTTGCTTCGGTGAGCAAAATCCTGGGTGAAGGCGGAGGTACTCAGCAGGGGGCCCATGGTGGTAGACTCGAGCGATGAAGAGAGCTAGACTGGATGAAGAGTATAAAAAGTATAAGAGTGAGGTCAGGGAGGAGCAGAGAAAGAGGGTGGTTAGAAAAGGAGAGAATGTTGGGAGGGACAGAATGGAAAGGGGGGGGGGGGGCGAAGGGCAGAGAAATCCGGCTAGAAGGAGGTGAAGAGAATGAGACGGAGCGAAAAGGGATTGTTGGAGGGTAATTGGGCCAGCCCACGGAGGTTGTTGGAGCGGGCTGGGGAGGTTGGCGAGGGGGAAAACGAGTCTGGAAGTCATGTCAGGTTGCCCGCCACCAGGGCACTCGCTAATTGCCAGCACGTTTCTCCTGTTAATCCTCGGTTTCCCGGGGTGGAGGTGTAACGTTTTACATCTGGGGCCTGCAGCCACCATCTCCACCCCCGCCCCTTTGTGGCCCCTCCCAGGAACTCCCCCTTCCCTGCCCCCCAGGGCTTTCGCCTTTGGAACAGTCCACTGTGCAGTTCATGGGCGTGTCCGTTGTCCAATCGGAATCTTTGTTTGGCGTTGCTACGGGGGCGGTTCCTTTTAGATTCTCTGGGTTTTCCGAGGAGGAAATGTAACTCCCTTTGATCCAACTTCTGAGGTAAGTCCTTCAGCCCCTTAGAAAATGATTCCGTCTTCTTCACTATGGGTCTTTTTTGAGCCTGTATCTCTGAGCCTCAGTGCCTCCTGTGGTTCTTTTCCTGAGCAGTAATGTACTTGATTTTGTTGACTTGAACCATTTCATGACTTTTGCCCTAACTCCATCCCCCCTACCCCCCCTTCCTTCCTGTATATGATGCTGGAAGACCCCTTTCTTTTCCGGAGAATGGGTCTGGATGAATTTGTGTTTGCTCAGGTGAGAAAATTCTGGGTGGAGTCGGTCGTCCTGTGCTGTTTCGAGCAACCCTGTCCATTGCGAGGCTGTTTCCCGCACTTCTCCGATCCACGGAGAAGCCAGTGATTTCTGTCCCTTTGCTGATCATGGAGGTGTGATTGCTGTTCCCCCCTGAGAGTGTCAATAAAATACCGGTTTCCCCCTTGGAATCTCCGGTCAAATGGGAAGTGGAAAAATAGGTTGAGAGGGGTGAATAGAAAAGACAGAGGAAGGAAGGTAAGGAGGGGGGTGGGGGCGAAGCGGTACACAGAGGGGAGAAAGCAAAGGAAGGAAAAGGCCGTGAGAGAGTATCAAAAAAAAGTGCATTGAAAGAGGAGAACCATCAGGAAATGGGGGGCGCTGTAGTGTGGAGTTGGGAAAGAGAGGTCAGGACACGGTAGGCTTAGGGGAGGGAGTGAGGAGGGTGACAAAGTGATGGATCAGGGGACAAGAGTGGAGAAAGAAGAGAGAATCAGAAGAGGGTGAAATGAAAGAATGGAAAGACAGTTGAAGAAAAGAGAGACGGGGAGGAGAAGAGTAGAGGGATGAAGAGGTCGAGACAGCACACAGAGTAGGAAAAGGATAGGAGTTGTAGTCAAAAGGGGAGAGGGGTAGGATGGATCAGAGAAAGGTTGGATGTAGAAGAAGAGGAGAGGGGATAAACCTTCGAAAGGACAGAGCAGGGAAAGGTAGAGGGGGAAAGAGGAATTGAAGATGGCTAAAGGGAAGAAAAGAGAGTGGGAGAGAAAAGGGCATAAAATATGTGGGATAGTGAACCAAATATGTTCTTTTACCAGTCACCAGAATGTTGAAAATATATAAGTACTCAAAGATCTTTTTGCCTCTGGTCTGAGCAATATAACAACTGAAATCTCTGCCACACTTTGACCTGGACTCTAAAACAGAAATAGCTTTGGAGAAGTACACAGAAAATTCTCTTTCAGAACTTTGAACACTGAGTATTCCACTACATAATTGCTGCAATTGTTCAACAAAGTAGATTCTCTCTGTAGTCAGTAGTTACCCAAGAAGTACAGTTTTAATACAGGGCTAGAAATCGACTAGAAATTGAATATAGAAGTCAGAGAAAATGTCCCCATAAAACTAAGGTAAATTCACCAATTTCTCCTGCGTTGTCAAATATAGTAGTTGTTGGCTCTGGGTAACCGAGGATGAGGATTTTCTCTGTGCGTTTTCGTTTATGGTGTGAGATTTTAAATGGTTGAGGTCTTAAACTGTAGTGATTAAAATCGTGGAAGATATAAATGATGATAGATATAAGAGAGGGTGAGTAAAATTTGACCTCAGAAATATGTTTCACTACAGTATCTTGGGTACAAAATCAAATATAAGGTGGTCCGCAGGGAAATATTCCCAATTATTCAAATACCCATGTCAATTGGGTTTTATAGAGATTTTAATTAACAATACAATGAGTAATCAAAGAAAGAGATAGAGAGTAAGAAAGGAATAAGTATGAAGGGCTTCAAAGCCAATATGCCCTAGACCTGAGTCTTAAAAGAGAAATCAGACAGTTTTTTATAACTCATCATGAGATCTGTCTAAGTAAGGATTTTTTTTTAAACCCTTACCTTCTGTCTTGGAGTCAATAGTGTGTATTGGCTCCAAGGCAGAAGAGTGGTAAGGGCTAGGCAATGGGGGTCAAGTGACTTGCCCAGGGTCACAAGGCTAGGAAGTGGCTGAGGCCAGATTTGAACCTAGGACCTCCCATCTCTAGGCCTGGCTCTCAATCCACTGAGCTACCCAGCTGCCCCCTAAGTAAGGATTCCTAATGACACCAGGCCAGCAGCATCTCAGCTGCTTTCACCAGCTCCCTCCTCCATCTGAATGTTTCAGAAGCAGCCTCCTCAGAATGAGTCTCTCCAATCTGAATGTTTCAGAATGACTTTCCAGCTCTTCCCTGAGCTCTTCTTTTTAAGGGCAAAATCTTCTCTGTCACCTCCCCTAAGTCCTTACATCTACCAATCACTATAGATGTTTTCTAAAGGACCGTCCATTTTGAATTCACAGCTGAGTAGTTTTAATCTCTTTAGTAAGTCAGGGAAAAAATGCTGCTGTGTTGACAAATTTCATTAGAAAAAACCTCTGAATAAGTTATCAGCCTTTTAGGTTTAAGTAGTTTACACGTTGCCCCACCTTTATAGGTACTCAGAATCTCATTGTATCAATTCTAAAACAGTCATGACTCAAAGAACTTCCTGTCCCTTCCATAAGCATGGATCAAAGTACTTTTCATTGTTCTCAAGGAGCTCTCTGTCCTAAAGCAGGCCTAAGTAGGGTGTTGTAGGGATATTCCCAAGGCAAGGAGCCCCCACACTCAAGTAGAGTTCTCACCATCTGCTAGGGAACTTTTTTTAAGTAGAAGATTCCCCAATGGGGGAAACCCCTAACATTCATAAGTCTGAGAAATTTTGAGGTTTACAATGGTGTTTAGATGAGTGTGCACAAAGACACTTGTGTGTGAAGGAGATTGAAGTGGAAAAGTCGATGCACAGAGACAGTCCCACTCTCTCGGCATTGGAAGCGTGGGTCAAATATATCATGTTGCTCTATCTACAAACAAAGCTTAATATTGTTTTCCAAATTTTGTGTGATCTTCAAAACAGAAACTAAGGAATTAAATCTACTTTTACAATAAAAATAATTCCTATGATTTTGATCTTTAACATTTAGGATTCTTCCTATAAATTAAAATTTTATTTTTTCCTCCACTTAGTTCTTTCAATTCCACTATCGGCAAACAGAAAACTTTTTCATTCCTGCGATTACCCCTCATTTTAGACAAATTAGTTCAGTATATGTTAATGTTTTCATAGTAAAGACAATTGTTATGACACCCGTTGAGCATAAAATGATTTTTGTTCATTCTTCTGGTACGAGAAAGAACAGATGATGCATTCATTGATTTTCTTAGCATCAAACAAATGAAAACATTTCATTGCTGAGAAAATAAAAAGAGAAACCACATAGCTATAGTTATACAGGCAATTTTCCTACCAAAATATCTGAAATCAGTTCATAAGGAAAGGCAAGTTATCACAGATAAATGTAGACACAGGACAAGGTTGAAATAAATTGAAGCTAGGGATAAAAAGCTGAATGTGCATTTTTTGGGGTTTCTTGGTGTAATTTTTTACCTAATTAGTTATCCATAGTTAGCAATGTGTTACTTTGCATTCCATTGTGATCTCTTTGTTTGTCCTGATCTTCCTTTGTTTCCTGATCTTCCTTTCTCAGGCTTAGTTTAATTGGATTCTATCCTACCTCCTTCATGAGCAGCGTCACGGACCCCACAATTGTATCTGGGCGGGACCCGGATAGGGGGGAACCGCGATAATACTAAGATTAACTTCAAGAAATAGGGGGGGGGATCAATAGAATAATCTTTCCCATATAAAGATACACATGGGAAGGGGAGGGGAAGAACTCTCATATGAGAAGGAGAGGAAGAGAGTGTGAAGTGGAATTACTTAAACCTTACTCTCAGTGAAATCAAATCTGAGCGGGAAGAACATCTAGATCCAGTGGGATCCTGAATTCTCTCTTATCCATTAGGGCAAGAAAGAAAGGAAAATCAGGGAGGGGGAGGGAGGAGGGAGTAGAAAAAGGGAGGGAAGGAGGGGG
Source organism: Monodelphis domestica (assembly GCF_027887165.1). Classification (NCBI taxonomy): domain Eukaryota; kingdom Metazoa; phylum Chordata; class Mammalia; order Didelphimorphia; family Didelphidae; genus Monodelphis; species Monodelphis domestica. The sequence goes on from NC_077236.1 coordinate 1,440,763, forward strand.
GGAGAAGGGAAAATAAAGAGGGAGGGGCTACAAAGGGAAGCATCTCAAAGGAGGGGACTAGGGGGACTGACCTAAAGTAAATCACTGGTTCAAAAGGAGAAAGCTAAAGAAGAAAGGTCAGAACTAGGGGAAGATATCAAAATGCCAGCAAATCCACAAATAACAATCATAACTTTGAACGTGAATGGGATGAACTCACCCATATAACGTAGACAAAGAGCAGATTGGATTAGAACCCAAAACCCTACCATATGTTGTCTTCAAGAAACACATATGAGACGGGTTGACACTCACAAGGTTAGAATTAAAGGTTGGAGTAAAACCTTTTGGGCCTCAACTGATAGAAAGAAGGCAGGAGTTGCAATCATGATATCTGACAAAGCCAAAGCACAAATAGACCTGATCAAAAGGGATAGGGAAGGTAAATATATTCCACTAAAAGGGAGTATAGACAATGAGGAAATATCACTAATCAACATGTATGCACCAAATGGTATAGCATCCAAATTTTTCATGGAGAAACTAGGAGAATTGAAGGAGGAAATAGACAGTAAAACCATATTAGTGGGAGACTTGAACCAACCACTATCAAATTTAGATAAATCAAACCAAAAAATAAACAAGAAAGAGGTAAAAGAGGTGAATGAAATCTTAGAAAAATTAGAGTAAATAGACATATGGAGAAAAATAAATAGGGACAAAAAAGAATACACCTTCTTTTCAGCGCCACATGGCACATTCACAAAAATAGATCATACACTAGGTCATAGAAACATGGCACTCAAATGCAGAAAAGCAGAAATATGAACTGCAGCCTTTTCAGATCACAAGGCAATTAAAATATTGATTGGCAAGGGTACATGGAGACCCAAATCAAAAATTAATTGGAAATTAAATAACATGATACTCCAAAATCGGTTAGTTAGAGAAGAAATCATAGAAACAATTAACAATTTCGTTGAAGAAAATGACAATGGAGAAACATCCTTTCAAACCTTATGGGATGCAGCCAAGGCAGTACTTAGAGGAAAATTCATATCCCTGAGTACATATATTAACAAATTAGGGAGGACAGAGACCAAGGAATTGGAAATGCAAATCAAAAAACGTGAGAATGAACAAATTAAAAACCCCCAGAAGAAAACCATACTAGAGATCCTAAAAATTAAGGGAGAAATTAATAAAACAGAAAGTGACAGAACTATTAAGCTAATAAACAAGACTAGAAGCTGGTACTTTGAAAAAACAGACAAAATAGACAAAGTGCTGGTTAATTTAATTAAAAAAAGGAAAGAAGAAAGGCAAATTAACAGCATCAAGGATGAAAAGGGGGATCTCACCTCCACTGAAGAGGAAATTAAGGCAATCATTAAAAACCACTTTGCCCAACTATATGGCAATAAATATACCAACCTAGGTGATATGGATGAATATTTACAAAAATATGAATTGCCTAGACTAACAGAAGAAGAAATAGTTTTCTTAAATCATCCCATATCAGAAAAAGAAATCCAACAGGCCATCAAAGAACTTCCTAAGAAAAAATCCCCAGGGCCTGATGGATTCACCAGCGAATTCTATCAAACATTCAGAGAACAGTTCATCCCAATACTATACAAACTATTTGACATAATAAGCAAAGAGGGAGTTCTACCAAACTCCTTTTATGACACAAGCATGGTACTGATTCCAAAACCAGGCAGGCCAAAAACAGAGAAAGAAAATTCTACACCAATCTCCCTAATGAATATAGATGCAAAAATCTTAAATAGGATACTAGCAAAAAGACTCCAGCAAGTGATTAGAAGGGTCATCCACCATGATCAAGTAGGATTTATACCAGGGATGCAGGGCTGGTACAACATTAGGAAAACTATCCACATAATTGACCACGTCAACAAGCAAACCAACAAGAACCACATGATTATCTCAATAGATACAGAAAAAGGCTTTGATAAAATACAACACCCATTCCTACTAAAAACACTAGAAAGCATAGGAACAGAAGGGTCATTCCTAAAAATAATAAACAGTATATATCTAAAACCATCAGCTAATATCATCTGCAATGGGGATAAACTAAATCCATTCCCATTAAGATCAGGAGTGAAACAAGGATGCCCATTATCAACTCTATTATTTGACATTGTATTAGAAACACTAGCAGTAGCAATTAGAGAAGAAAAAGAAATTGAAGGCATCAAAATAGGCAAGGAGGAGACCAAATTATCACTCTTTGCAGATGACATGATGGTCTACTTAAATCAACAACTTTAGCAAAGTTGCCGGATACAGAATAAACCGGCATAAGTCATCAGCATTTCTATATATTCCAAACACAGCTCAGCAGCGAGAACTAGAAAGAGAAATCCCATTCAAAATAACCTTAGACAAAATAAAATACTTAGGAATCTATCTCCGGAGACAAACACAGGAACTTTAAGAACACGACTACAAAGCACTCTCCACACAACGAAAACTAGACTCGAACACTTTGAAAAAACATTAACTGCTCATGGGTAGGACGAGCCAATATAATAAAAATGACCATCCTACCCAAACTTTCATCTAACTATTTAGTGACATACCCATGGAACTTCCAAAAAATTTTTGTTACTGATCTAGAAAAAACCATCACAAATTTCTTTTGGAAGAACAAAGGATCAAGGATATCCAGGGAAATAATGAAAAAAAAAATACAAAGGAAGGGAGCCTGGCAGTCCCAGATCTCAGACTATATTATAAAGCAGTGGTCCAGAGGAGATGAAAGTTGCGAAGGACAGAATAGAAAGAGGGGGGTGGGGGGTGGGGGTGGGGGTGGGGCTGAAGGCAGGGAAATACGGCTAAAAGGAGGTGAAGAGATAGAGAGAGAGCCAAAAGGGAAATGTTGGAGGGTAATTGGGCCAGCCCATGGAGGTTGTTGGAGCGGGCGGGGGAGTTTGGCGAGGGGAGGAAACGAGTCCGGAAGACATGTCAGGTTGCCCTCCACCAGGGCACTCGCTAATTGCCAGCACGTTCCTCCTTTTCCTCCTCGGTTTCCCCGGGTAGAGGTGGGGTGTTGGGGATCTCTGGCCTGCAACCAACCCAGGCTCGTGGCGCCTCTCACCTCCCCATTCCCCCGCCACCCCCGCTGCTTACGACGTTGGAATTGTCCACTCTAGGGTCACTGACGTGTCCCTTTTCCAATCAGAATCTTCGCTTGGCATTGCTAGGTGGGCGGTTCCTTTCAGTTCTTGTCTCCCAGTAGTCCTGGGAGAAAATTGAACTCCCTCTGATCCAACTTCCGAGTTAAGCCTTTCAGTCCCTTGGAAAGCAACTCTGGCTTTGACACTATCGGTCTTTTGTGAGCTCGTCTCCCTGAGCCTCAAGTGCCTTCTGTGGTTCTTTTCCTGAGTATCAGGTACTTGATTTTGCGGACCCGAACGCTTTCACGACTTTTGCGCTCATTTGCCCAGAATCCCTTTTGCAGAAGAGGCTTGAACACCCTTTTCCCTTCTGGAGAATGTCTCTGGATGAAGTCGTGTTTGCTTCGGTGAGCAAAATCCTGGGTGAAGGCGGAGGTACTCAGCAGGGGGCCCATGGTGGTAGACTCGAGCGATGAAGAGAGCTAGATTGGATGAAGAGTATAAAAAGTATAAGAGTGAGGTCAGGGAGGAGCAGAGAAAGAGGGTGGTTAGAAAAGGAGAGAATGTTGGGAGGGACAGAATGGAAAGGGGGGGGGGGGCGAAGGGCAGAGAAATCCGGCTAGAAGGAGGTGAAGAGAATGAGACGGAGCGAAAAGGGATTGTTGGAGGGTAATTGGGCCAGCCCACGGAGGTTGTTGGAGCGGGCTGGGGAGGTTGGCGAGGGGGAAAACGAGTCTGGAAGTCATGTCAGGTTGCCCGCCACCAGGGCACTCGCTAATTGCCAGCACGTTTCTCCTGTTAATGCTCGGTTTCCCGGGGTGGAGGTGTAACGTTTTACATCTGGGGCCTGCAGCCACCATCTCCACCCCCGCCCCTTTGTGGCCCCTCCCAGGAACTCCCCCTTCCCTGCCCCCCAGGGCTTTCGCCTTTGGAACAGTCCACTGTGCAGTTCATGGGCGTGTCCGTTGTCCAATCGGAATCTTTGTTTGGCGTTGCTACGGGGGCGGTTCCTTTTAGATTCTCTGGGTTTTCCGAGGAGGAAATGTAACTCCCTTTGATCCAACTTCTGAGGTAAGTCCTTCAGCCCCTTAGAAAATGATTCCGTCTTCTTCACTATGGGTCTTTTTTGAGCCTGTATCTCTGAGCCTCAGTGCCTCCTGTGGTTCTTTTCCTGAGCAGTAATGTACTTGATTTTGTTGACTTGAACCATTTCATGACTTTTGCCCTAACTCCACCCCCCCTACCCCCCCTTCCTTCCTGTATATGATGCTGGAAGACCCCTTTCTCTTCCGGAGAATGGGTCTGGATGAATTTGTGTTTGCTCAGGTGAGAAAATTCTGGGTGGAGTCGGTCGTCCTGTGCTGTTTCGAGCAACCCTGTCCATTGCGAGGCTGTTTCCCGCACTTCTCCGATCCACGGAGAAGCCAGTGATTTCTGTCCCTTTGCTGATCATGGAGGTGTGATTGCTGTTCCCCCCTGAGAGTGTCAATAAAATACCGGTTTCCCCCTTGGAATCTCCGGTCAAATGGGAAGTGGAAAAATAGGTTGAGAGGGGTGAATAGAAAAGACAGAGGAAGGAAGGTAAGGAGGGGGGTGGGGGCGAAGCGGTACACAGAGGGGAGAAAGCAAAGGAAGGAAAAGGCCGTGAGAGAGTATCAAAAAAAAGTGCATTGAAAGAGGAGAACCATCAGGAAATGGGGGGCGCTGTAGTGTGGAGTTGGGAAAGAGAGGTCAGGACAGGGTAGGCTTAGGGGAGGGAGTGAGGAGGGTGACAAAGTGATGGATCAGGGGACAAGAGTGGAGAAAGAAGAGAGAATCAGAAGAGGGTGAAATGAAAGAATGGAAAGACAGTTGAAGAAAAGAGAGACGGGGAGGAGAAGAGTAGAGGGATGAAGAGGTCGAGACAGCACACAGAGTAGGAAAAGGATAGGAGTTGTAGTCAAAAGGGGAGAGGGGTAGGATGGATCAGAGAAAGGTTGGATGTAGAAGAAGAGGAGAGGGGATAAACCTTCGAAAGGACAGAGCAGGGAAAGGTAGAGGGGGAAAGAGGAATTGAAGATGGCTAAAGGGAAGAAAAGAGAGTGGGAGAGAAAAGGGCATAAAATATGTGGGATAGTGAACCAAATATGTTCTTTTACCAGTCACCAGAATGTTGAAAATATATAAGTACTCAAAGATCTTTTTGCCTCTGGTCTGAGCAATATAACAACTGAAATCTCTGCCACACTTTGACCTGGACTCTAAAACAGAAATAGCTTTGGAGAAGTACACAGAAAATTCTCTTTCAGAACTTTGAACACTGAGTATTCCACTACATAATTGCTGCAATTGTTCAACAAAGTAGATTCTCTCTGTAGTCAGTAGTTACCCAAGAAGTACAGTTTTAATACAGGGCTAGAAATCGACTAGAAATTGAATATAGAAGTCAGAGAAAATGTCCCCATAAAACTAAGGTAAATTCACCAATTTCTCCTGCGTTGTCAAATATAGTAGTTGTTGGCTCTGGGTAACCGAGGATGACGATTTTCTCTGTGCGTTTTCGTTTATGGTGTGAGATTTTAAATGGTTGAGGTCTTAAACTGTAGTGATTAAAATCGTGGAAGATATAAATGATGATAGATATAAGAGAGGGTGAGTAAAATTTGACCTCAGAAATATGTTTCACTACAGTATCTTGGGTACAAAATCAAATATAAGGTGGTCCGCAGGGAAATATTCCCAATTATTCAAATACCCATGTCAATTGGGTTTTATAGAGATTTTAATTAACAATACAATGAGTAATCAAAGAAAGAGATAGAGAGTAAGAAAGGAATAAGTATGAAGGGCTTCAAAGCCAATATGCCCTAGACCTGAGTCTTAAAAGAGAAATCAGACAGTTTTTTATAACTCATCATAATATCTGTTTAAGTAAGGATTTTTTTTTTAAACCCTTACCTTCTGTCTTGGAGTCAATAGTGTGTATTGGCTCCAAGGCAGAAGAGTGGTAAGGGCTAGGCAATGGGGGTCAAGTGACTTGCCCAGGGTCACAAGGCTAGGAAGTGGCTGAGGCCAGATTTGAACCTAGGACCTCCCATCTCTAGGCCTGGCTCTCAATCCACTGAGCTACCCAGCTGCCCCCTAAGTAAGGATTCCTAATGACACCAGGCCAGCAGCATCTCAGCTGCTTTCACCAGCTCCCTCCTCCATCTGAATGTTTCAGAAGCAGCCTCCTCAGAATGAGTCTCTCCAATCTGAATGTTTCAGAATGACTTTCCAGCTCTTCCCTGAGCTCTTCTTTTTAAGGGCAAAATCTTCTCTGTCACCTCCCCTAAGTCCTTACATCTACCAATCACTATAGATGTTTTCTAAAGGACCGTCCATTTTGAATTCACAGCTGAGTAGTTTTAATCTCTTTAGTAAGTCAGGGAAAAAATGCTGCTGTGTCGACAAATTTCATTAGAAAAAACCTCTGAATAAGTTATCAGCCTTTTAGGTTTAAGTAGTTTACACGTTGCCCCACCTTTATAGGTACTCAGAATCTCATTGTATCAATTCTAAAACAGTCATGACTCAAAGAACTTCCTGTCCCTTCCATAAGCATGGATCAAAGTACTTTTCATTGTTCTCAAGGAGCTCTCTGTCCTAAAGCAGGCCTAAGTAGGGTGTTGTAGGGATATTCCCAAGGCAAGGAGCCCCCACACTCAAGTAGAGTTCTCACCATCTGCTAGGGAACTTTTTTTAAGTAGAAGATTCCCCAATGGGGGAAACCCCTAACATTCATAAGTCTGAGAAATTTTGAGGTTTACAATGGTGTTTAGATGAGTGTGCACAAAGACACTTGTGTGTGAAGGAGATTGAAGTGGAAAAGTCGATGCACAGAGACAGTCCCACTCTCTCGGCATTGGAAGCGTGGGTCAAATATATCATGTTGCTGTATCTACAAACAAAGCTTAATATTGTTTTCCAAATTTTGTGTGATCTTCAAAACAGAAACTAAGGAATTAAATCTACTTTTACAATAAAAATAATTCCTATGATTTTGATCTTTAACATTTAGGATTCTTCCTATAAATTAAAATTTTATTTTTTCCTCCACTTAGTTCTTTCAATTCCACTATCAGCAAACAGAAAACTTTTTCATTCCTGCGATTACCCCTCATTTTAGACAAATTAGTTCAGTATATGTTAATGTTTTCATAGTAAAGACAATTGTTATGACACCCGTTGAGCATAAAATGATTTTTGTTCATTCTTCTGGTACGAGAAAGAACAGATGATGCATTCATTGATTTTCTTAGCATCAAACAAATGAAAACATTTCATTGCTGAGAAAATAAAAAGAGAAACCACATAGCTATAGTTATACAGGCAATTTTCCTACCAAAATATCGGAAATCAGTTCATAAGGAAAGGCAAGTTATCACAGATAAATGTAGACACAGGACAAGGTTGAAATAAATTGAAGCTAGGGATAAAAAGCTGAATGTGCATTTTTTGGGGTTTCTTGGTGTAATTTTTTACCTAATTAGTTATCCATAGTTAGCAATGTGTTACTTTGCATTCCATTGTGATCTCTTTGTTTGTCCTGATCTTCCTTTGTTTCCTGATCTTCCTTTCTCAGGCTTAGTTTAATTGGATTCTATCCTACCTCCTTCATGAGCAGCGTCACGGACCCCACAATTGTATCTGGGCGGGACCCGGATAGGGGGGAACCTCGATAATACTAAGATTAACTTCAAGAAATAGGGGGGGGGATCAATAGAATAATCTTTCCCATATAAAGATACACATGGGAAGGGGAGGGGAAGAACTCTCATATGAGAAGGAGAGGAAGAGAGTGTGAAGTGGAATTACTTAAACCTTACTCTCAGTGAAATCAAATCTGAGCGGGAAGAACATCTAGATCCAGTGGGATCCTGAATTCTCTCTTATCCATTAGGGCAAGAAAGAAAGGAAAATCAGGGAGGGGGAGGGAGGAGGGAGTAGAAAAAGGGAGGGAAGGAGGGGGGGAGAAGGGAAAATAAAGAGGGAGGGGCTACAAAGGGAAGCATCTCAAAGGAGGGGACTAGGGGGACTGACCTAAAGTAAATCACTGGTTCAAAAGGAGAAAGCTAAAGAAGAAAGGTCAGAACTAGGGGAAGATATCAAAATGCCAGCAAATCCACAAATAACAATCATAACTTTGAACGTGAATGGGATGAACTCACCCATATAACGTAGACAAAGAGCAGATTGGATTAGAACCCAAAACCCTACCATATGTTGTCTTCAAGAAACACATATGAGACGGGTTGACACTCACAAGGTTAGAATTAAAGGTTGGAGTAAAACCTTTTGGGCCTCAACTGATAGAAAGAAGGCAGGAGTTGCAATCATGATATCTGACAAAGCCAAAGCACAAATAGACCTGATCAAAAGGGATAGGGAAGGTAAATATATTCCACTAAAAGGGAGTATAGACAATGAGGAAATATCACTAATCAACATGTATGCACCAAATGGTATAGCATCCAAATTTTTCATGGAGAAACTAGGAGAATTGAAGGAGGAAATAGACAGTAAAACCATATTAGTGGGAGACTTGAACCAACCACTATCAAATTTAGATAAATCAAACCAAAAAATAAACAAGAAAGAGGTAAAAGAGGTGAATGAAATCTTAGAAAAATTAGAGTAAATAGACATATGGAGAAAAATAAATAGGGACAAAAAAGAATACACCTTCTTTTCAGCACCACATGGCACATTCACAAAAATAGATCATACACTAGGTCATAGAAACATGGCACTCAAATGCAGAAAAGCAGAAATATGAACTGCAGCCTTTTCAGATCACAAGGCAATTAAAATATTGATTGGCAAGGGTACATGGAGACCCAAATCAAAAATTAATTGGAAATTAAATAACATGATACTCCAAAATCGGTTAGTTAGAGAAGAAATCATAGAAACAATTAACAATTTCGTTGAAGAAAATGACAATGGAGAAACATCCTTTCAAACCTTATGGGATGCAGCCAAGGCAGTACTTAGAGGAAAATTCATATCCCTGAGTACATATATTAACAAATTAGGGAGGACAGAGACCAAGGAATTGGAAATGCAAATCAAAAAACGTGAGAATGAACAAATTAAAAACCCCCAGAAGAAAACCATACTAGAGATCCTAAAAATTAAGGGAGAAATTAATAAAACAGAAAGTGACAGAACTATTAAGCTAATAAACAAGACTAGAAGCTGGTACTTTGAAAAAACAGACAAAATAGACAAAGTGCTGGTTAATTTAATTAAAAAAAGGAAAGAAGAAAGGCAAATTAACAGCATCAAGGATGAAAAGGGGGATCTCACCTCCACTGAAGAGGAAATTAAGGCAATCATTAAAAACCACTTTGCCCAACTATATGGCAATAAATATACCAACCTAGGTGATATGGATGAATATTTACAAAAATATGAATTGCCTAGACTAACAGAAGAAGAAATAGTTTTCTTAAATCATCCCATATCAGAAAAAGAAATCCAACAGGCCATCAAAGAACTTCCTAAGAAAAAATCCCCAGGGCCTGATGGATTCACCAGCGAATTCTATCAAACATTCAGAGAACAGTTCATCCCAATACTATACAAACTATTTGACATAATAAGCAAAGAGGGAGTTCTACCAAACTCCTTTTATGACACAAGCATGGTACTGATTCCAAAACCAGGCAGGCCAAAAACAGAGAAAGAAAATTCTACACCAATCTCCCTAATGAATATAGATGCAAAAATCTTAAATAGGATACTAGCAAAAAGACTCCAGCAAGTGATTAGAAGGGTCATCCACCATGATCAAGTAGGATTTATACCAGGGATGCAGGGCTGGTACAACATTAGGAAAACTATCCACATAATTGACCACGTCAACAAGCAAACCAACAAGAACCACATGATTATCTCAATAGATACAGAAAAAGGCTTTGATAAAATACAACACCCATTCCTACTAAAAACACTAGAAAGCATAGGAACAGAAGGGTCATTCCTAAAAATAATAAACAGTATATATCTAAAACCATCAGCTAATATCATCTGCAATGGGGATAAACTAAATCCATTCCCATTAAGATCAGGAGTGAAACAAGGATGCCCATTATCACCTCTATTATTTGACATTGTATTAGAAACACTAGCAGTAGCAATTAGAGAAGAAAAAGAAATTGAAGGCATCAAAATAGGCAAGGAGGAGACCAAATTATCACTCTTTGCAGATGACATGATGGTCTACTTAAATCAACAACTTTAGCAAAGTTGCCGGATACAGAATAAACCGGCATAAGTCATCAGCATTTCTATATATTCCAAACACAGCTCAGCAGCAAGAACTAGAAAGAGAAATCCCATTCAAAATAACCTTAGACAAAATAAAATACTTAGGAATCTATCTCCGGAGACAAACACAGGAACTTTAAGAACACGACTACAAAGCACTCTCCACACAACGAAAACTAGACTCGAACACTTTGAAAAAACATTAACTGCTCATGGGTAGGACGAGCCAATATAATAAAAATGACCATCCTACCCAAACTTTCATCTAACTATTTAGTGACATACCCATGGAACTTCCAAAAAATTTTTGTTACTGATCTAGAAAAAACCATCACAAATTTCTTTTGGAAGAACAAAGGATCAAGGATATCCAGGGAAATAATGAAAAAAAAAATACAAAGGAAGGGAGCCTGGCAGTCCCAGATCTCAGACTATATTATAAAGCAGTGGTCCAGAGGAGATGAAAGTTGCGAAGGACAGAATAGAAAGAGGGGGGTGGGGGGTGGGGGTGGGGGTGGGGCTGAAGGCAGGGAAATACGGCTAAAAGGAGGTGAAGAGATAGAGAGAGAGCCAAAAGGGAAATGTTGGAGGGTAATTGGGCCAGCCCATGGAGGTTGTTGGAGCGGGCGGGGGAGTTTGGCGAGGGGAGGAAACGAGTCCGGAAGACATGTCAGGTTGCCCTCCACCAGGGCACTCGCTAATTGCCAGCACGTTCCTCCTTTTCCTCCTCGGTTTCCCCGGGTAGAGGTGGGGTGTTGGGGATCTCTGGCCTGCAACCAACCCAGGCTCGTGGCGCCTCTCACCTCCCCATTCCCCCGCCACCCCCGCTGCTTACGACGTTGGAATTGTCCACTCTAGGGTCACTGACGTGTCCCTTTTCCAATCAGAATCTTCGCTTGGCATTGCTAGGTGGGCGGTTCCTTTCAGTTCTTGTCTCCCAGTAGTCCTGGGAGAAAATTGAACTCCCTCTGATCCAACTTCCGAGTTAAGCCTTTCAGTCCCTTGGAAAGCAACTCTGGCTTTGACACTATCGGTCTTTTGTGAGCTCGTCTCCCTGAGCCTCAAGTGCCTTCTGTGGTTCTTTTCCTGAGTATCAGGTACTTGATTTTGCGGACCCGAACGCTTTCACGACTTTTGCGCTCATTTGCCCAGAATCCCTTTTGCAGAAGAGGCTTGAAGACCCTTTTCCCTTCTGGAGAATGTCTCTGGATGAAGTCGTGTTTGCTTCGGTGAGCAAAATCCTGGGTGAAGGCGGAGGTACTCAGCAGGGGGCCCATGGTGGTAGACTCGAGCGATGAAGAGAGCTAGATTGGATGAAGAGTATAAAAAGTATAAGAGTGAGGTCAGGGAGGAGCAGAGAAAGAGGGTGGTTAGAAAAGGAGAGAATGTTGGGAGGGACAGAATGGAAAGGGGGGGGGGGGGCGAAGGGCAGAGAAATCCGGCTAGAAGGAGGTGAAGAGAATGAGACGGAGCGAAAAGGGATTGTTGGAGGGTAATTGGGCCAGCCCACGGAGGTTGTTGGAGCGGGCTGGGGAGGTTGGCGAGGGGGAAAACGAGTCTGGAAGTCATGTCAGGTTGCCCGCCACCAGGGCACTCGCTAATTGCCAGCACGTTTCTCCTGTTAATGCTCGGTTTCCCGGGGTGGAGGTGTAACGTTTTACATCTGGGGCCTGCAGCCACCATCTCCACCCCCGCCCCTTTGTGGCCCCTCCCAGGAACTCCCCCTTCCCTGCCCCCCAGGGCTTTCGCCTTTGGAACAGTCCACTGTGCAGTTCATGGGCGTGTCCGTTGTCCAATCGGAATCTTTGTTTGGCGTTGCTACGGGGGCGGTTCCTTTTAGATTCTCTGGGTTTTCCGAGGAGGAAATGTAACTCCCTTTGATCCAACTTCTGAGGTAAGTCCTTCAGCCCCTTAGAAAATGATTCCGTCTTCTTCACTATGGGTCTTTTTTGAGCCTGTATCTCTGAGCCTCAGTGCCTCCTGTGGTTCTTTTCCTGAGCAGTAATGTACTTGATTTTGTTGACTTGAACCATTTCATGACTTTTGCCCTAACTCCACCCCCCCTACCCCCCCTTCCTTCCTGTATATGATGCTGGAAGACCCCTTTCTCTTCCGGAGAATGGGTCTGGATGAATTTGTGTTTGCTCAGGTGAGAAAATTCTGGGTGGAGTCGGTCGTCCTGTGCTGTTTCGAGCAACCCTGTCCATTGCGAGGCTGTTTCCCGCACTTCTCCGATCCACGGAGAAGCCAGTGATTTCTGTCCCTTTGCTGATCATGGAGGTGTGATTGCTGTTCCCCCCTGAGAGTGTCAATAAAATACCGGTTTCCCCCTTGGAATCTCCGGTCAAATGGGAAGTGGAAAAATAGGTTGAGAGGGGTGAATAGAAAAGACAGAGGAAGGAAGGTAAGGAGGGGGGTGGGGGCGAAGCGGTACACAGAGGGGAGAAAGCAAAGGAAGGAAAAGGCCGTGAGAGAGTATCAAAAAAAAGTGCATTGAAAGAGGAGAACCATCAGGAAATGGGGGGCGCTGTAGTGTGGAGTTGGGAAAGAGAGGTCAGGACACGGTAGGCTTAGGGGAGGGAGTGAGGAGGGTGACAAAGTGATGGATCAGGGGACAAGAGTGGAGAAAGAAGAGAGAATCAGAAGAGGGTGAAATGAAAGAATGGAAAGACAGTTGAAGAAAAGAGAGACGGGGAGGAGAAGAGTAGAGGGATGAAGAGGTCGAGACAGCACACAGAGTAGGAAAAGGATAGGAGTTGTAGTCAAAAGGGGAGAGGGGTAGGATGGATCAGAGAAAGGTTGGATGTAGAAGAAGAGGAGAGGGGATAAACCTTCGAAAGGACAGAGCAGGGAAAGGTAGAGGGGGAAAGAGGAATTGAAGATGGCTAAAGGGAAGAAAAGAGAGTGGGAGAGAAAAGGGCATAAAATATGTGGGATAGTGAACCAAATATGTTCTTTTACCAGTCACCAGAATGTTGAAAATATATAAGTACTCAAAGATCTTTTTGCCTCTGGTCTGAGCAATATAACAACTGAAATCTCTGCCACACTTTGACCTGGACTCTAAAACAGAAATAGCTTTGGAGAAGTACACAGAAAATTCTCTTTCAGAACTTTGAACACTGAGTATTCCACTACATAATTGCTGCAATTGTTCAACAAAGTAGATTCTCTCTGTAGTCAGTAGTTACCCAAGAAGTACAGTTTTAATACAGGGCTAGAAATCGACTAGAAATTGAATATAGAAGTCAGAGAAAATGTCCCCATAAAACTAAGGTAAATTCACCAATTTCTCCTGCGTTGTCAAATATAGTAGTTGTTGGCTCTGGGTAACCGAGGATGAGGATTTTCTCTGTGCGTTTTCGTTTATGGTGTGAGATTTAAAATGGTTGAGGTCTTAAACTGTAGTGATTAAAATCGTGGAAGATATAAATGATGATAGATATAAGAGAGGGTGAGTAAAATTTGACCTCAGAAATATGTTTCACTACAGTATCTTGGGTACAAAATCAAATATAAGGTGGTCCGCAGGGAAATATTCCCAATTATTCAAATACCCATGTCAATTGGGTTTTATAGAGATTTTAATTAACAATACAATGAGTAATCAAAGAAAGAGATAGAGAGTAAGAAAGGAATAAGTATGAAGGGCTTCAAAGCCAATATGGCCTAGACCTGAGTCTTAAAAGAGAAATCAGACAGTTTTTTATAACTCATCATAAGATCTGTTTAAGTAAGGATTTTTTTTTAAACCCTTACCTTCTGTCTTGGAGTCAATAGTGTGTATTGGCTCCAAGGCAGAAGAGTGGTAAGGGCTAGGCAATGGGGGTCAAGTGACTTGCCCAGGGTCACAAGGCTAGGAAGTGGCTGAGGCCAGATTTGAACCTAGGACCTCCCATCTCTAGGCCTGGCTCTCAATCCACTGAGCTACCCAGCTGCCCCCTAAGTAAGGATTCCTAATGACACCAGGCCAGCAGCATCTCAGCTGCTTTCACCAGCTCCCTCCTCCATCTGAATGTTTCAGAAGCAGCCTCCTCAGAATGAGTCTCTCCAATCTGAATGTTTCAGAATGACTTTCCAGCTCTTCCCTGAGCTCTTCTTTTTAAGGGCAAAATCTTCTCTGTCACCTCCCCTAAGTCCTTACATCTACCAATCACTATAGATGTTTTCTAAAGGACCGTCCATTTTGAATTCACAGCTGAGTAGTTTTAATCTCTTTAGTAAGTCAGGGAAAAAATGCTGCTGTGTCGACAAATTTCATTAGAAAAAACCTCTGAATAAGTTATCAGCCTTTTAGGTTTAAGTAGTTTACACGTTGCCCCACCTTTATAGGTACTCAGAATCTCATTGTATCAATTCTAAAACAGTCATGACTCAAAGAACTTCCTGTCCCTTCCATAAGCATGGATCAAAGTACTTTTCATTGTTCTCAAGGAGCTCTCTGTCCTAAAGCAGGCCTAAGTAGGGTGTTGTAGGGATATTCCCAAGGCAAGGAGCCCCCACACTCAAGTAGAGTTCTCACCATCTGCTAGGGAACTTTTTTTAAGTAGAAGATTCCCCAATGGGGGAAACCCCTAACATTCATAAGTCTGAGAAATTTTGAGGTTTACAATGGTGTTTAGATGAGTGTGCACAAAGACACTTGTGTGTGAAGGAGATTGAAGTGGAAAAGTCGATGCACAGAGACAGTCCCACTCTCTCGGCATTGGAAGCGTGGGTCAAATATATCATGTTGCTCTATCTACAAACAAAGCTTAATATTGTTTTCCAAATTTTGTGTGATCTTCAAAACAGAAACTAAGGAATTAAATCTACTTTTACAATAAAAATAATTCCTATGATTTTGATCTTTAACATTTAGGATTCTTCCTATAAATTAAAATTTTATTTTTTCCTCCACTTAGTTCTTTCAATTCCACTATCAGCAAACAGAAAACTTTTTCATTCCTGCGATTACCCCTCATTTTAGACAAATTAGTTCAGTATATGTTAATGTTTTCATAGTAAAGACAATTGTTATGACACCCGTTGAGCATAAAATGATTTTTGTTCATTCTTCTGGTACGAGAAAGAACAGATGATGCATTCATTGATTTTCTTAGCATCAAACAAATGAAAACATTTCATTGCTGAGAAAATAAAAAGAGAAACCACATAGCTATAGTTATACAGGCAATTTTCCTACCAAAATATCTGAAATCAGTTCATAAGGAAAGGCAAGTTATCACAGATAAATGTAGACACAGGACAAGGTTGAAATAAATTGAAGCTAGGGATAAAAAGCTGAATGTGCATTTTTTGGGGTTTCTTGGTGTAATTTTTTACCTAATTAGTTATCCATAGTTAGCAATGTGTTACTTTGCATTCCATTGTGATCTCTTTGTTTGTCCTGATCTTCCTTTGTTTCCTGATCTTCCTTTCTCAGGCTTAGTTTAATTGGATTCTATCCTACCTCCTTCATGAGCAGCGTCACGGACCCCACAATTGTATCTGGGCGGGACCCGGATAGGGGGGAACCTCGATAATACTAAGATTAACTTCAAGAAATAGGGGGGGGGATCAATAGAATAATCTTTCCCATATAAAGATACACATGGGAAGGGGAGGGGAAGAACTCTCATATGAGAAGGAGAGGAAGAGAGTGTGAAGTGGAATTACTTAAACCTTACTCTCAGTGAAATCAAATCTGAGCGGGAAGAACATCTAGATCCAGTGGGATCCTGAATTCTCTCTTATCCATTAGGGCAAGAAAGAAAGGAAAATCAGGGAGGGGGAGGGAGGAGGGAGTAGAAAAAGGGAGGGAAGGAGGGGGGGAGAAGGGAAAATAAAGAGGGAGGGGCTACAAAGGGAAGCATCTCAAAGGAGGGGACTAGGGGGACTGACCTAAAGTAAATCACTGGTTCAAAAGGAGAAAGCTAAAGAAGAAAGGTCAGAACTAGGGGAAGATATCAAAATGCCAGCAAATCCACAAATAACAATCATAACTTTGAACGTGAATGGGATGAACTCACCCATATAACGTAGACAAAGAGCAGATTGGATTAGAACCCAAAACCCTACCATATGTTGTCTTCAAGAAACACATATGAGACGGGTTGACACTCACAAGGTTAGAATTAAAGGTTGGAGTAAAACCTTTTGGGCCTCAACTGATAGAAAGAAGGCAGGAGTTGCAATCATGATATCTGACAAAGCCAAAGCACAAATAGACCTGATCAAAAGGGATAGGGAAGGTAAATATATTCCACTAAAAGGGAGTATAGACAATGAGGAAATATCACTAATCAACATGTATGCACCAAATGGTATAGCATCCAAATTTTTCATGGAGAAACTAGGAGAATTGAAGGAGGAAATAGACAGTAAAACCATATTAGTGGGAGACTTGAACCAACCACTATCAAATTTAGATAAATCAAACCAAAAAATAAACAAGAAAGAGGTGAATGAAATCTTAGAAAAATTAGAGTAAACAGACATATGGAGAAAAATAAATAGGGACAAAAAAGAATACACCTTCTTTTCAGCGCCACATGGCACATTCACAAAAATAGATCATACACTAGGTCATAGAAACATGGCACTCAAATGCAGAAAAGCAGAAATATGAACTGCAGCCTTTTCAGATCACAAGGCAATTAAAATATTGATTGGCAAGGGTACATGGAGACCCAAATCAAAAATTAATTGGAAATTAAATAACATGATACTCCAAAATCGGTTAGTTAGAGAAGAAATCATAGAAACAATTAACAATTTCGTTGAAGAAAATGACAATGGAGAAACATCCTTTCAAACCTTATGGGATGCAGCCAAGGCAGTACTTAGAGGAAAATTCATATCCCTGAGTACATATATTAACAAATTAGGGAGGACAGAGACCAAGGAATTGGAAATGCAAATCAAAAAACGTGAGAATGAACAAATTAAAAACCCCCAGAAGAAAACCATACTAGAGATCCTAAAAATTAAGGGAGAAATTAATAAAACAGAAAGTGACAGAACTATTAAGCTAATAAACAAGACTAGAAGCTGGTACTTTGAAAAAACAGACAAAATAGACAAAGTGCTGGTTAATTTAATTAAAAAAAAGGAAAGAAGAAAGGCAAATTAACAGCATCAAGGATGAAAAGGGGGATCTCACCTCCACTGAAGAGGAAATTAAGGCAATCATTAAAAACTACTTTGCCCAACTATATGGCAATAAATATACCAACCTAGGTGATATGGATGAATATTTACAAAAATATGAATTGCCTAGACTAACAGAAGAAGAAATAGTTTTCTTAAATCATCCCATATCAGAAAAAGAAATCCAACAGGCCATCAAAGAACTTCCTAAGAAAAAATCCCCAGGGCCTGATGGATTCACCAGCGAATTCTATCAAACATTCAGAGAACAGTTCATCCCAATACTATACAAACTATTTGACATAATAAGCAAAGAGGGAGTTCTACCAAACTCCTTTTATGACACAAGCATGGTACTGATTCCAAAACCAGGCAGGCCAAAAACAGAGAAAGAAAATTCTACACCAATCTCCCTAATGAATATAGATGCAAAAATCTTAAATAGGATACTAGCAAAAAGACTCCAGCAAGTGATTAGAAGGGTCATCCAGCATGATCAAGTAGGATTTATACCAGGGATGCAGGGCTGGTACAACATTAGGAAAACTATCCACATAATTGACCACGTCAACAAGCAAACCAACAAGAACCACATGATTATCTCAATAGATACAGAAAAAGGCTTTGATAAAATACAACACCCATTCCTACTAAAAACACTAGAAAGCATAGGAACAGAAGGGTCATTCCTAAAAATAATAAACAGTATATATCTAAAACCATCAGCTAATATCATCTGCAATGGGGATAAACTAAATCCATTCCCATTAAGATCAGGAGTGAAACAAGGATGCCCATTATCACCTCTATTATTTGACATTGTATTAGAAACACTAGCAGTAGCAATTAGAGAAGAAAAAGAAATTGAAGGCATCAAAATAGGCAAGGAGGAGACCAAATTATCACTCTTTGCAGATGACATGATGGTCTACTTAAATCAACAACTTTAGCAAAGTTGCCGGATACAGAATAAACCGGCATAAGTCATCAGCATTTCTATATATTCCAAACACAGCTCAGCAGCAAGAACTAGAAAGAGAAATCCCATTCAAAATAACCTTAGACAAAATAAAATACTTAGGAATCTATCTCCGGAGACAAACACAGGAACTTTAAGAACACGACTACAAAGCACTCTCCACACAACGAAAACTAGACTCGAACACTTTGAAAAAACATTAACTGCTCATGGGTAGGACGAGCCAATATAATAAAAATGACCATCCTACCCAAACTTTCATCTAACTATTTAGTGACATACCCATGGAACTTCCAAAAAATTTTTGTTACTGATCTAGAAAAAACCATCACAAATTTCTTTTGGAAGAACAAAGGATCAAGGATATCCAGGGAAATAATGGAAAAAAAAATACAAAGGAAGGGAGCCTGGCAGTCCCAGATCTCAGACTATATTATAAAGCAGTGGTCCAGAGGAGATGAAAGTTGCGAAGGACAGAATAGAAAGAGGGGGGTGGGGGGTGGGGGTGGGGGTGGGGCTGAAGGCAGAGAAATACGGCTAAAAGGAGGTGAAGAGATAGAGAGAGAGCCAAAAGGGAAATGTTGGAGGGTAATTGGGCCAGCCCATGGAGGTTGTTGGAGCGGGCGGGGGAGTTTGGCGAGGGGAGGAAACGAGTCCGGAAGACATGTCAGGTTGCCCTCCACCAGGGCACTCGCTAATTGCCAGCACGTTCCTCCTTTTGCTCCTCGGTTTCCCCGGGTAGAGGTGGGGTGTTGGGGATCTCTGGCCTGCAACCAACCCAGGCTCGTGGCGCCTCTCACCTCCCCATTCCCCCGCCACCCCCGCTGCTTACGACGTTGGAATTGTCCACTCTAGGGTCACTGACGTGTCCCTTTTCCAATCAGAATCTTCGCTTGGCATTGCTAGGTGGGCGGTTCCTTTCAGTTCTTTTCTCCCGTTAGTCCTGGGAGAAAATTGAACTCCCTCTGATCCAACTTCCGAGTTAAGCGTTTCAGTCCCTTGGAAAGCAACTCTGGCTTTGACACTATCGGTCTTTTGTGAGCTCGTCTCCCTGAGCCTCAAGTGCCTTCTGTGGTTCTTTTCCTGAGTATCAGGTACTTGATTTTGCGGACCCGAACGCTTTCACGACTTTTGCGCTCATTTGCCCAGAATCCCTTTTGCAGAAGAGGCTTGAAGACCCTTTTCCCTTCTGGAGAATGTCTCTGGATGAAGTCGTGTTTGCTTCGGTGAGCAAAATCCTGGGTGAAGGCGGAGGTACTCAGCAGGGGGCCCATGGTGGTAGACTCGAGCGATGAAGAGAGCTAGACTGGATGAAGAGTATAAAAAGTATAAGAGTGAGGTCAGGGAGGAGCAGAGAAAGAGGGTGGTTAGAAAAGGAGAGAAAGTTGGGAGGGACAGAATGGAAAGGGGGGGGGGGGCGAAGGGCAGAGAAATCCGGCTAGAAGGAGGTGAAGAGAATGAGACGGAGCGAAAAGGGATTGTTGGAGGGTAATTGGGCCAGCCCACGGAGGTTGTTGGAGCGGGCTGGGGAGGTTGGCGAGGGGGAAAACGAGTCTGGAAGTCATGTCAGGTTGCCCGCCACCAGGGCACTCGCTAATTGCCAGCACGTTTCTCCTGTTAATGCTCGGTTTCCCGGGGTGGAGGTGTAACGTTTTACATCTGGGGCCTGCAGCCACCATCTCCACCCCCGCCCCTTTGTGGCCCCTCCCAGGAACTCCCACTTCCCTGCCCCCCAGGGCTTTCGCCTTTGGAACAGTCCACTGTGCAGTTCATGGGCGTGTCCGTTGTCCAATCGGAATCTTTGTTTGGCGTTGCTACGGGGGCGGTTCCTTTTAGATTCTCTGGGTTTTCCGAGGAGGAAATGTAACTCCCTTTGATCCAACTTCTGAGGTAAGTCCTTCAGCCCCTTAGAAAATGATTCCGTCTTCTTCACTATGGGTCTTTTTTGAGCCTGTATCTCTGAGCCTCAGTGCCTCCTGTGGTTCTTTTCCTGAGCAGTAATGTACTTGATTTTGTTGACTTGAACCATTTCATGACTTTTGCCCTAACTCCACCCCCCCTACCCCCCCTTCCTTCCTGTATATGATGCTGGAAGACCCCTTTCTCTTCCGGAGAATGGGTCTGGATGAATTTGTGTTTGCTCAGGTGAGAAAATTCTGGGTGGAGTCGGTCGTCCTGTGCTGTTTCGAGCAACCCTGTCCATTGCGAGGCTGTTTCCCGCACTTCTCCGATCCACGGAGAAGCCAGTGATTTCTGTCCCTTTGCTGATCATGGAGGTGTGATTGCTGTTCCCCCCTGAGAGTGTCAATAAAATACCGGTTTCCCCCTTGGAATCTCCGGTCAAATGGGAAGTGGAAAAATAGGTTGAGAGGGGTGAATAGAAAAGACAGAGGAAGGAAGGTAAGGAGGGGGGTGGGGGCGAAGCGGTACACAGAGGGGAGAAAGCAAAGGAAGGAAAAGGCCGTGAGAGAGTATCAAAAAAAAGTGCATTGAAAGAGGAGAACCATCAGGAAATGGGGGGCGCTGTAGTGTGGAGTTGGGAAAGAGAGGTCAGGACACGGTAGGCTTAGGGGAGGGAGTGAGGAGGGTGACAAAGTGATGGATCAGGGGACAAGAGTGGAGAAAGAAGAGAGAATCAGAAGAGGGTGAAATGAAAGAATGGAAAGACAGTTGAAGAAAAGAGAGACGGGGAGGAGAAGAGTAGAGGGATGAAGAGGTCGAGACAGCACACAGAGTAGGAAAAGGATAGGAGTTGTAGTCAAAAGGGGAGAGGGGTAGGATGGATCAGAGAAAGGTTGGATGTAGAAGAAGAGGAGAGGGGATAAACCTTCGAAAGGACAGAGCAGGGAAAGGTAGAGGGGGAAAGAGGAATTGAAGATGGCTAAAGGGAAGAAAAGAGAGTGGGAGAGAAAAGGGCATAAAATATGTGGGATAGTGAACCAAATATGTTCTTTTACCAGTCACCAGAATGTTGAAAATATATAAGTACTCAAAGATCTTTTTGCCTCTGGTCTGAGCAATATAACAACTGAAATCTCTGCCACACTTTGACCTGGACTCTAAAACAGAAATAGCTTTGGAGAAGTACACAGAAAATTCTCTTTCAGAACTTTGAACACTGAGTATTCCACTACATAATTGCTGCAATTGTTCAACAAAGTAGATTCTCTCTGTAGTCAGTAGTTACCCAAGAAGTACAGTTTTAATACAGGGCTAGAAATCGACTAGAAATTGAATATAGAAGTCAGAGAAAATGTCCCCATAAAACTAAGGTAAATTCACCAATTTCTCCTGCGTTGTCAAATATAGTAGTTGTTGGCTCTGGGTAACCGAGGATGAGGATTTTCTCTGTGCGTTTTCGTTTATGGTGTGAGATTTAAAATGGTTGAGGTCTTAAACTGTAGTGATTAAAATCGTGGAAGATATAAATGATGATAGATATAAGAGAGGGTGAGTAAAATTTGACCTCAGAAATATGTTTCACTACAGTATCTTGGGTACAAAATCAAATATAAGGTGGTCCGCAGGGAAATATTCCCAATTATTCAAATACCCATGTCAATTGGGTTTTATAGAGATTTTAATTAACAATACAATGAGTAATCAAAGAAAGAGATAGAGAGTAAGAAAGGAATAAGTATGAAGGGCTTCAAAGCCAATATGGCCTAGACCTGAGTCTTAAAAGAGAAATCAGACAGTTTTTTATAACTCATCATAAGATCTGTTTAAGTAAGGATTTTTTTTTTAAACCCTTACCTTCTGTCTTGGAGTCAATAGTGTGTATTGGCTCCAAGGCAGAAGAGTGGTAAGGGCTAGGCAATGGGGGTCAAGTGACTTGCCCAGGGTCACAAGGCTAGGAAGTGGCTGAGGCCAGATTTGAACCTAGGACCTCCCATCTCTAGGCCTGGCTCTCAATCCACTGAGCTACCCAGCTGCCCCCTAAGTAAGGATTCCTAATGACACCAGGCCAGCAGCATCTCAGCTGCTTTCACCAGCTCCCTCCTCCATCTGAATGTTTCAGAAGCAGCCTCCTCAGAATGAGTCTCTCCAATCTGAATGTTTCAGAATGACTTTCCAGCTCTTCCCTGAGCTCTTCTTTTTAAGGGCAAAATCTTCTCTGTCACCTCCCCTAAGTCCTTACATCTACCAATCACTATAGATGTTTTCTAAAGGACCGTCCATTTTGAATTCACAGCTGAGTAGTTTTAATCTCTTTAGTAAGTCAGGGAAAAAATGCTGCTGTGTTGACAAATTTCATTAGAAAAAACCTCTGAATAAGTTATCAGCCTTTTAGGTTTAAGTAGTTTACACGTTGCCCCACCTTTATAGGTACTCAGAATCTCATTGTATCAATTCTAAAACAGTCATGACTCAAAGAACTTCCTGTCCCTTCCATAAGCATGGATCAAAGTACTTTTCATTGTTCTCAAGGAGCTCTCTGTCCTAAAGCAGGCCTAAGTAGGGTGTTGTAGGGATATTCCCAAGGCAAGGAGCCCTCACACTCAAGTAGAGTTCTCACCATCTGCTAGGGAACTTTTTTTAAGTAGAAGATTCCCCAATGGGGGAAACCCCTAACATTCATAAGTCTGAGAAATTTTGAGGTTTACAATGGTGTTTAGATGAGTGTGCACAAAGACACTTGTGTGTGAAGGAGATTGAAGTGGAAAAGTCGATGCACAGAGACAGTCCCACTCTCTCGGCATTGGAAGCGTGGGTCAAATATATCATGTTGCTCTATCTACAAACAAAGCTTAATATTGTTTTCCAAATTTTGTGTGATCTTCAAAACAGAAACTAAGGAATTAAATCTACTTTTACAATAAAAATAATTCCTATGATTTTGATCTTTAACATTTAGGATTCTTCCTATAAATTAAAATTTTATTTTTTCCTCCACTTAGTTCTTTCAATTCCACTATCAGCAAACAGAAAACTTTTTCATTCCTGCGATTACCCCTCATTTTAGACAAATTAGTTCAGTATATGTTAATGTTTTCATAGTAAAGACAATTGTTATGACACCCGTTGAGCATAAAATGATTTTTGTTCATTCTTCTGGTACGAGAAAGAACAGATGATGCATTCATTGATTTTCTTAGCATCAAACAAATGAAAACATTTCATTGCTGAGAAAATAAAAAGAGAAACCACATAGCTATAGTTATACAGGCAATTTTCCTACCAAAATATCTGAAATCAGTTCATAAGGAAAGGCAAGTTATCACAGATAAATGTAGACACAGGACAAGGTTGAAATAAATTGAAGCTAGGGATAAAAAGCTGAATGTGCATTTTTTGGGGTTTCTTGGTGTAATTTTTTACCTAATTAGTTATCCATAGTTAGCAATGTGTTACTTTGCATTCCATTGTGATCTCTTTGTTTGTCCTGATCTTCCTTTGTTTCCTGATCTTCCTTTCTCAGGCTTAGTTTAATTGGATTCTATCCTACCTCCTTCATGAGCAGCGTCACGGACCCCACAATTGTATCTGGGCGGGACCCGGATAGGGGGGAACCTCGATAATACTAAGATTAACTTCAAGAAATAGGGGGGGGGATCAATAGAATAATCTTTCCCATATAAAGATACACATGGGAAGGGGAGGGGAAGAACTCTCATATGAGAAGGAGAGGAAGAGAGTGTGAAGTGGAATTACTTAAACCTTACTCTCAGTGAAATCAAATCTGAGCGGGAAGAACATCTAGATCCAGTGGGATCCTGAATTCTCTCTTATCCATTAGGGCAAGAAAGAAAGGAAAATCAGGGAGGGGGAGGGAGGAGGGAGTAGAAAAAGGGAGGGAAGGAGGGGGGGAGAAGGGAAAATAAAGAGGGAGGGGCTACAAAGGGAAGCATCTCAAAGGAGGGGACTAGGGGGACTGACCTAAAGTAAATCACTGGTTCAAAAGGAGAAAGCTAAAGAAGAAAGGTCAGAACTAGGGGAAGATATCAAAATGCCAGCAAATCCACAAATAACAATCATAACTTTGAACGTGAATGGGATGAACTCACCCATATAACGTAGACAAAGAGCAGATTGGATTAGAACCCAAAACCCTACCATATGTTGTCTTCAAGAAACACATATGAGACGGGTTGACACTCACAAGGTTAGAATTAAAGGTTGGAGTAAAACCTTTTGGGCCTCAACTGATAGAAAGAAGGCAGGAGTTGCAATCATGATATCTGACAAAGCCAAAGCACAAATAGACCTGATCAAAAGGGATAGGGAAGGTAAATATATTCCACTAAAAGGGAGTATAGACAATGAGGAAATATCACTAATCAACATGTATGCACCAAATGGTATAGCATCCAAATTTTTCATGGAGAAACTAGGAGAATTGAAGGAGGAAATAGACAGTAAAACCATATTAGTGGGAGACTTGAACCAACCACTATCAAATTTAGATAAATCAAACCAAAAAATAAACAAGAAAGAGGTGAATGAAATCTTAGAAAAATTAGAGTAAACAGACATATGGAGAAAAATAAATAGGGACAAAAAAGAATACACCTTCTTTTCAGCGCCACATGGCACATTCACAAAAATAGATCATACACTAGGTCATAGAAACATGGCACTCAAATGCAGAAAAGCAGAAATATGAACTGCAGCCTTTTCAGATCACAAGGCAATTAAAATATTGATTGGCAAGGGTACATGGAGACCCAAATCAAAAATTAATTGGAAATTAAATAACATGATACTCCAAAATCGGTTAGTTAGAGAAGAAATCATAGAAACAATTAACAATTTCGTTGAAGAAAATGACAATGGAGAAACATCCTTTCAAACCTTATGGGATGCAGCCAAGGCAGTACTTAGAGGAAAATTCATATCCCTGAGTACATATATTAACAAATTAGGGAGGACAGAGACCAAGGAATTGGAAATGCAAATCAAAAAACGTGAGAATGAACAAATTAAAAACCCCCAGAAGAAAACCATACTAGAGATCCTAAAAATTAAGGGAGAAATTAATAAAACAGAAAGTGACAGAACTATTAAGCTAATAAACAAGACTAGAAGCTGGTACTTTGAAAAAACAGACAAAATAGACAAAGTGCTGGTTAATTTAATTAAAAAAAGGAAAGAAGAAAGGCAAATTAACAGCATCAAGGATGAAAAGGGGGATCTCACCTCCACTGAAGAGGAAATTAAGGCAATCATTAAAAACCACTTTGCCCAACTATATGGCAATAAATATACCAACCTAGGTGATATGGATGAATATTTACAAAAATATGAATTGCCTAGACTAACAGAAGAAGAAATAGTTTTCTTAAATCATCCCATATCAGAAAAAGAAATCCAACAGGCCATCAAAGAACTTCCTAAGAAAAAATCCCCAGGGCCTGATGGATTCACCAGCGAATTCTATCAAACATTCAGAGAACAGTTCATCCCAATACTATACAAACTATTTGACATAATAAGCAAAGAGGGAGTTCTACCAAACTCCTTTTATGACACAAGCATGGTACTGATTCCAAAACCAGGCAGGCCAAAAACAGAGAAAGAAAATTCTACACCAATCTCCCTAATGAATATAGATGCAAAAATCTTAAATAGGATACTAGCAAAAAGACTCCAGCAAGTGATTAGAAGGGTCATCCACCATGATCAAGTAGGATTTATACCAGGGATGCAGGGCTGGTACAACATTAGGAAAACTATCCACATAATTGACCACGTCAACAAGCAAACCAACAAGAACCACATGATTATCTCAATAGATACAGAAAAAGGCTTTGATAAAATACAACACCCATTCCTACTAAAAACACTAGAAAGCATAGGAACAGAAGGGTCATTCCTAAAAATAATAAACAGTATATATCTAAAACCATCAGCTAATATCATCTGCAATGGGGATAAACTAAATCCATTCCCATTAAGATCAGGAGTGAAACAAGGATGCCCATTATCACCTCTATTATTTGACATTGTATTAGAAACACTAGCAGTAGCAATTAGAGAAGAAAAAGAAATTGAAGGCATCAAAATAGGCAAGGAGGAGACCAAATTATCACTCTTTGCAGATGACATGATGGTCTACTTAAATCAACAACTTTAGCAAAGTTGCCGGATACAGAATAAACCGGCATAAGTCATCAGCATTTCTATATATTCCAAACACAGCTCAGCAGCAAGAACTAGAAGGAGAAATCCCATTCAAAATAACCTTAGACAAAATAAAATACTTAGGAATCTATCTCCGGAGACAAACACAGGAACTTTAAGAACACGACTACAAAGCACTCTCCACACAACGAAAACTAGACTCGAACACTTTGAAAAAACATTAACTGCTCATGGGTAGGACGAGCCAATATAATAAAAATGACCATCCTACCCAAACTTTCATCTAACTATTTAGTGACATACCCATGGAACTTCCAAAAAATTTTTGTTACTGATCTAGAAAAAACCATCACAAATTTCTTTTGGAAGAACAAAGGATCAAGGATATCCAGGGAAATAATGAAAAAAAAAATACAAAGGAAGGGAGCCTGGCAGTCCCAGATCTCAGACTATATTATAAAGCAGTGGTCCAGAGGAGATGAAAGTTGCGAAGGACAGAATAGAAAGAGGGGGGTGGGGGGTGGGGGTGGGGGTGGGGCTGAAGGCAGAGAAATACGGCTAAAAGGAGGTGAAGAGATAGAGAGAGAGCCAAAAGGGAAATGTTGGAGGGTAATTGGGCCAGCCCATGGAGGTTGTTGGAGCGGGCGGGGGAGTTTGGCGAGGGGAGGAAACGAGTCCGGAAGACATGTCAGGTTGCCCTCCACCAGGGCACTCGCTAATTGCCAGCACGTTCCTCCTTTTGCTCCTCGGTTTCCCCGGGTAGAGGTGGGGTGTTGGGGATCTCTGGCCTGCAACCAACCCAGGCTCGTGGCGCCTCTCACCTCCCCATTCCCCCGCCACCCCCGCTGCTTACGACGTTGGAATTGTCCACTCTAGGGTCACTGACGTGTCCCTTTTCCAATCAGAATCTTCGCTTGGCATTGCTAGGTGGGCGGTTCCTTTCAGTTCTTGTCTCCCAGTAGTCCTGGGAGAAAATTGAACTCCCTCTGATCCAACTTCCGAGTTAAGCCTTTCAGTCCCTTGGAAAGCAACTCTGGCTTTGACACTATCGGTCTTTTGTGAGCTCGTCTCCCTGAGCCTCAAGTGCCTTCTGTGGTTCTTTTCCTGAGTATCAGGTACTTGATTTTGCGGACCCGAACGCTTTCACGACTTTTGCGCTCATTTGCCCAGAATCCCTTTTGCAGAAGAGGCTTGAAGACCCTTTTCCCTTCTGGAGAATGTCTCTGGATGAAGTCGTGTTTGCTTCGGTGAGCAAAATCCTGGGTGAAGGCGGAGGTACTCAGCAGGGGGCCCATGGTGGTAGACTCGAGCGATGAAGAGAGCTAGACTGGATGAAGAGTATAAAAAGTATAAGAGTGAGGTCAGGGAGGAGCAGAGAAAGAGGGTGGTTAGAAAAGGAGAGAAAGTTGGGAGGGACAGAATGGAAAGGGGGGGGGGGGCGAAGGGCAGAGAAATCCGGCTAGAAGGAGGTGAAGAGAATGAGACGGAGCGAAAAGGGATTGTTGGAGGGTAATTGGGCCAGCCCACGGAGGTTGTTGGAGCGGGCTGGGGAGGTTGGCGAGGGGGAAAACGAGTCTGGAAGTCATGTCAGGTTGCCCGCCACCAGGGCACTCGCTAATTGCCAGCACGTTTCTCCTGTTAATGCTCGGTTTCCCGGGGTGGAGGTGTAACGTTTTACATCTGGGGCCTGCAGCCACCATCTCCACCCCCGCCCCTTTGTGGCCCCTCCCAGGAACTCCCACTTCCCTGCCCCCCAGGGCTTTCGCCTTTGGAACAGTCCACTGTGCAGTTCATGGGCGTGTCCGTTGTCCAATCGGAATCTTTGTTTGGCGTTGCTACGGGGGCGGTTCCTTTTAGATTCTCTGGGTTTTCCGAGGAGGAAATGTAACTCCCTTTGATCCAACTTCTGAGGTAAGTCCTTCAGCCCCTTAGAAAATGATTCCGTCTTCTTCACTATGGGTCTTTTTTGAGCCTGTATCTCTGAGCCTCAGTGCCTCCTGTGGTTCTTTTCCTGAGCAGTAATGTACTTGATTTTGTTGACTTGAACCATTTCATGACTTTTGCCCTAACTCCACCCCCCCTACCCCCCCTTCCTTCCTGTATATGATGCTGGAAGACCCCTTTCTCTTCCGGAGAATGGGTCTGGATGAATTTGTGTTTGCTCAGGTGAGAAAATTCTGGGTGGAGTCGGTCGTCCTGTGCTGTTTCGAGCAACCCTGTCCATTGCGAGGCTGTTTCCCGCACTTCTCCGATCCACGGAGAAGCCAGTGATTTCTGTCCCTTTGCTGATCATGGAGGTGTGATTGCTGTTCCCCCCTGAGAGTGTCAATAAAATACCGGTTTCCCCCTTGGAATCTCCGGTCAAATGGGAAGTGGAAAAATAGGTTGAGAGGGGTGAATAGAAAAGACAGAGGAAGGAAGGTAAGGAGGGGGGTGGGGGCGAAGCGGTACACAGAGGGGAGAAAGCAAAGGAAGGAAAAGGCCGTGAGAGAGTATCAAAAAAAAGTGCATTGAAAGAGGAGAACCATCAGGAAATGGGGGGCGCTGTAGTGTGGAGTTGGGAAAGAGAGGTCAGGACACGGTAGGCTTAGGGGAGGGAGTGAGGAGGGTGACAAAGTGATGGATCAGGGGACAAGAGTGGAGAAAGAAGAGAGAATCAGAAGAGGGTGAAATGAAAGAATGGAAAGACAGTTGAAGAAAAGAGAGACGGGGAGGAGAAGAGTAGAGGGATGAAGAGGTCGAGACAGCACACAGAGTAGGAAAAGGATAGGAGTTGTAGTCAAAAGGGGAGAGGGGTAGGATGGATCAGAGAAAGGTTGGATGTAGAAGAAGAGGAGAGGGGATAAACCTTCGAAAGGACAGAGCAGGGAAAGGTAGAGGGGGAAAGAGGAATTGAAGATGGCTAAAGGGAAGAAAAGAGAGTGGGAGAGAAAAGGGCATAAAATATGTGGGATAGTGAACCAAATATGTTCTTTTACCAGTCACCAGAATGTTGAAAATATATAAGTACTCAAAGATCTTTTTGCCTCTGGTCTGAGCAATATAACAACTGAAATCTCTGCCACACTTTGACCTGGACTCTAAAACAGAAATAGCTTTGGAGAAGTACACAGAAAATTCTCTTTCAGAACTTTGAACACTGAGTATTCCACTACATAATTGCTGCAATTGTTCAACAAAGTAGATTCTCTCTGTAGTCAGTAGTTACCCAAGAAGTACAGTTTTAATACAGGGCTAGAAATCGACTAGAAATTGAATATAGAAGTCAGAGAAAATGTCCCCATAAAACTAAGGTAAATTCACCAATTTCTCCTGCGTTGTCAAATATAGTAGTTGTTGGCTCTGGGTAACCGAGGATGAGGATTTTCTCTGTGCGTTTTCGTTTATGGTGTGAGATTTAAAATGGTTGAGGTCTTAAACTGTAGTGATTAAAATCGTGGAAGATATAAATGATGATAGATATAAGAGAGGGTGAGTAAAATTTGACCTCAGAAATATGTTTCACTACAGTATCTTGGGTACAAAATCAAATATAAGGTGGTCCGCAGGGAAATATTCCCAATTATTCAAATACCCATGTCAATTGGGTTTTATAGAGATTTTAATTAACAATACAATGAGTAATCAAAGAAAGAGATAGAGAGTAAGAAAGGAATAAGTATGAAGGGCTTCAAAGCCAATATGGCCTAGACCTGAGTCTTAAAAGAGAAATCAGACAGTTTTTTATAACTCATCATAAGATCTGTTTAAGTAAGGATTTTTTTTTTAAACCCTTACCTTCTGTCTTGGAGTCAATAGTGTGTATTGGCTCCAAGGCAGAAGAGTGGTAAGGGCTAGGCAATGGGGGTCAAGTGACTTGCCCAGGGTCACAAGGCTAGGAAGTGGCTGAGGCCAGATTTGAACCTAGGACCTCCCATCTCTAGGCCTGGCTCTCAATCCACTGAGCTACCCAGCTGCCCCCTAAGTAAGGATTCCTAATGACACCAGGCCAGCAGCATCTCAGCTGCTTTCACCAGCTCCCTCCTCCATCTGAATGTTTCAGAAGCAGCCTCCTCAGAATGAGTCTCTCCAATCTGAATGTTTCAGAATGACTTTCCAGCTCTTCCCTGAGCTCTTCTTTTTAAGGGCAAAATCTTCTCTGTCACCTCCCCTAAGTCCTTACATCTACCAATCACTATAGATGTTTTCTAAAGGACCGTCCATTTTGAATTCACAGCTGAGTAGTTTTAATCTCTTTAGTAAGTCAGGGAAAAAATGCTGCTGTGTTGACAAATTTCATTAGAAAAAACCTCTGAATAAGTTATCAGCCTTTTAGGTTTAAGTAGTTTACACGTTGCCCCACCTTTATAGGTACTCAGAATCTCATTGTATCAATTCTAAAACAGTCATGACTCAAAGAACTTCCTGTCCCTTCCATAAGCATGGATCAAAGTACTTTTCATTGTTCTCAAGGAGCTCTCTGTCCTAAAGCAGGCCTAAGTAGGGTGTTGTAGGGATATTCCCAAGGCAAGGAGCCCCCACACTCAAGTAGAGTTCTCACCATCTGCTAGGGAACTTTTTTTAAGTAGAAGATTCCCCAATGGGGGAAACCCCTAACATTCATAAGTCTGAGAAATTTTGAGGTTTACAATGGTGTTTAGATGAGTGTGCACAAAGACACTTGTGTGTGAAGGAGATTGAAGTGGAAAAGTCGATGCACAGAGACAGTCCCACTCTCTCGGCATTGGAAGCGTGGGTCAAATATATCATGTTGCTCTATCTACAAACAAAGCTTAATATTGTTTTCCAAATTTTGTGTGATCTTCAAAACAGAAACTAAGGAATTAAATCTACTTTTACAATAAAAATAATTCCTATGATTTTGATCTTTAACATTTAGGATTCTTCCTATAAATTAAAATTTTATTTTTTCCTCCACTTAGTTCTTTCAATTCCACTATCAGCAAACAGAAAACTTTTTCATTCCTGCGATTACCCCTCATTTTAGACAAATTAGTTCAGTATATGTTAATGTTTTCATAGTAAAGACAATTGTTATGACACCCGTTGAGCATAAAATGATTTTTGTTCATTCTTCTGGTACGAGAAAGAACAGATGATGCATTCATTGATTTTCTTAGCATCAAACAAATGAAAACATTTCATTGCTGAGAAAATAAAAAGAGAAACCACATAGCTATAGTTATACAGGCAATTTTCCTACCAAAATATCTGAAATCAGTTCATAAGGAAAGGCAAGTTATCACAGATAAATGTAGACACAGGACAAGGTTGAAATAAATTGAAGCTAGGGATAAAAAGCTGAATGTGCATTTTTTGGGGTTTCTTGGTGTAATTTTTTACCTAATTAGTTATCCATAGTTAGCAATGTGTTACTTTGCATTCCATTGTGATCTCTTTGTTTGTCCTGATCTTCCTTTGTTTCCTGATCTTCCTTTCTCAGGCTTAGTTTAATTGGATTCTATCCTACCTCCTTCATGAGCAGCGTCACGGACCCCACAATTGTATCTGGGCGGGACCCGGATAGGGGGGAACCTCGATAATACTAAGATTAACTTCAAGAAATAGGGGGGGGGATCAATAGAATAATCTTTCCCATATAAAGATACACATGGGAAGGGGAGGGGAAGAACTCTCATATGAGAAGGAGAGGAAGAGAGTGTGAAGTGGAATTACTTAAACCTTACTCTCAGTGAAATCAAATCTGAGCGGGAAGAACATCTAGATCCAGTGGGATCCTGAATTCTCTCTTATCCATTAGGGCAAGAAAGAAAGGAAAATCAGGGAGGGGGAGGGAGGAGGGAGTAGAAAAAGGGAGGGAAGGAGGGGGGGAGAAGGGAAAATAAAGAGGGAGGGGCTACAAAGGGAAGCATCTCAAAGGAGGGGACTAGGGGGACTGACCTAAAGTAAATCACTGGTTCAAAAGGAGAAAGCTAAAGAAGAAAGGTCAGAACTAGGGGAAGATATCAAAATGCCAGCAAATCCACAAATAACAATCATAACTTTGAACGTGAATGGGATGAACTCACCCATATAACGTAGACAAAGAGCAGATTGGATTAGAACCCAAAACCCTACCATATGTTGTCTTCAAGAAACACATATGAGACGGGTTGACACTCACAAGGTTAGAATTAAAGGTTGGAGTAAAACCTTTTGGGCCTCAACTGATAGAAAGAAGGCAGGAGTTGCAATCATGATATCTGACAAAGCCAAAGCACAAATAGACCTGATCAAAAGGGATAGGGAAGGTAAATATATTCCACTAAAAGGGAGTATAGACAATGAGGAAATATCACTAATCAACATGTATGCACCAAATGGTATAGCATCCAAATTTTTCATGGAGAAACTAGGAGAATTGAAGGAGGAAATAGACAGTAAAACCATATTAGTGGGAGACTTGAACCAACCACTATCAAATTTAGATAAATCAAACCAAAAAATAAACAAGAAAGAGGTGAATGAAATCTTAGAAAAATTAGAGTAAACAGACATATGGAGAAAAATAAATAGGGACAAAAAAGAATACACCTTCTTTTCAGCGCCACATGGCACATTCACAAAAATAGATCATACACTAGGTCATAGAAACATGGCACTCAAATGCAGAAAAGCAGAAATATGAACTGCAGCCTTTTCAGATCACAAGGCAATTAAAATATTGATTGGCAAGGGTACATGGAGACCCAAATCAAAAATTAATTGGAAATTAAATAACATGATACTCCAAAATCGGTTAGTTAGAGAAGAAATCATAGAAACAATTAACAATTTCGTTGAAGAAAATGACAATGGAGAAACATCCTTTCAAACCTTATGGGATGCAGCCAAGGCAGTACTTAGAGGAAAATTCATATCCCTGAGTACATATATTAACAAATTAGGGAGGACAGAGACCAAGGAATTGGAAATGCAAATCAAAAAACGTGAGAATGAACAAATTAAAAACCCCCAGAAGAAAACCATACTAGAGATCCTAAAAATTAAGGGAGAAATTAATAAAACAGAAAGTGACAGAACTATTAAGCTAATAAACAAGACTAGAAGCTGGTACTTTGAAAAAACAGACAAAATAGACAAAGTGCTGGTTAATTTAATTAAAAAAAGGAAAGAAGAAAGGCAAATTAACAGCATCAAGGATGAAAAGGGGGATCTCACCTCCACTGAAGAGGAAATTAAGGCAATCATTAAAAACCACTTTGCCCAACTATATGGCAATAAATATACCAACCTAGGTGATATGGATGAATATTTACAAAAATATGAATTGCCTAGACTAACAGAAGAAGAAATAGTTTTCTTAAATCATCCCATATCAGAAAAAGAAATCCAACAGGCCATCAAAGAACTTCCTAAGAAAAAATCCCCAGGGCCTGATGGATTCACCAGCGAATTCTATCAAACATTCAGAGAACAGTTCATCCCAATACTATACAAACTATTTGACATAATAAGCAAAGAGGGAGTTCTACCAAACTCCTTTTATGACACAAGCATGGTACTGATTCCAAAACCAGGCAGGCCAAAAACAGAGAAAGAAAATTCTACACCAATCTCCCTAATGAATATAGATGCAAAAATCTTAAATAGGATACTAGCAAAAAGACTCCAGCAAGTGATTAGAAGGGTCATCCACCATGATCAAGTAGGATTTATACCAGGGATGCAGGGCTGGTACAACATTAGGAAAACTATCCACATAATTGACCACGTCAACAAGCAAACCAACAAGAACCACATGATTATCTCAATAGATACAGAAAAAGGCTTTGATAAAATACAACACCCATTCCTACTAAAAACACTAGAAAGCATAGGAACAGAAGGGTCATTCCTAAAAATAATAAACAGTATATATCTAAAACCATCAGCTAATATCATCTGCAATGGGGATAAACTAAATCCATTCCCATTAAGATCAGGAGTGAAACAAGGATGCCCATTATCACCTCTATTATTTGACATTGTATTAGAAACACTAGCAGTAGCAATTAGAGAAGAAAAAGAAATTGAAGGCATCAAAATAGGCAAGGAGGAGACCAAATTATCACTCTTTGCAGATGACATGATGGTCTACTTAAATCAACAACTTTAGCAAAGTTGCCGGATACAGAATAAACCGGCATAAGTCATCAGCATTTCTATATATTCCAAACACAGCTCAGCAGCAAGAACTAGAAAGAGAAATCCCATTCAAAATAACCTTACACAAAATAAAATACTTAGGAATCTATCTCCGGAGACAAACACAGGAACTTTAAGAACACGACTACAAAGCACTCTCCACACAACGAAAACTA
This sequence comes from Monodelphis domestica, assembly GCF_027887165.1. Lineage (NCBI taxonomy): Eukaryota > Metazoa > Chordata > Mammalia > Didelphimorphia > Didelphidae > Monodelphis > Monodelphis domestica. The sequence goes on from NC_077236.1 coordinate 1,475,679, forward strand.
GACTCGAACACTTTGAAAAAACATTAACTGCTCATGGGTAGGACGAGCCAATATAATAAAAATGACCATCCTACCCAAACTTTCATCTAACTATTTAGTGACATACCCATGGAACTTCCAAAAAATTTTTGTTACTGATCTAGAAAAAACCATCACAAATTTCTTTTGGAAGAACAAAGGATCAAGGATATCCAGGGAAATAATGAAAAAAAAAATACAAAGGAAGGGAGCCTGGCAGTCCCAGATCTCAGACTATATTATAAAGCAGTGGTCCAGAGGAGATGAAAGTTGCGAAGGACAGAATAGAAAGAGGGGGGTGGGGGGTGGGGGTGGGGGTGGGGCTGAAGGCAGAGAAATACGGCTAAAAGGAGGTGAAGAGATAGAGAGAGAGCCAAAAGGGAAATGTTGGAGGGTAATTGGGCCAGCCCATGGAGGTTGTTGGAGCGGGCGGGGGAGTTTGGCGAGGGGAGGAAACGAGTCCGGAAGACATGTCAGGTTGCCCTCCACCAGGGCACTCGCTAATTGCCAGCACGTTCCTCCTTTTGCTCCTCGGTTTCCCCGGGTAGAGGTGGGGTGTTGGGGATCTCTGGCCTGCAACCAACCCAGGCTCGTGGCGCCTCTCACCTCCCCATTCCCCCGCCACCCCCGCTGCTTACGACGTTGGAATTGTCCACTCTAGGGTCACTGACGTGTCCCTTTTCCAATCAGAATCTTCGCTTGGCATTGCTAGGTGGGCGGTTCCTTTCAGTTCTTGTCTCCCAGTAGTCCTGGGAGAAAATTGAACTCCCTCTGATCCAACTTCCGAGTTAAGCCTTTCAGTCCCTTGGAAAGCAACTCTGGCTTTGACACTATCGGTCTTTTGTGAGCTCGTCTCCCTGAGCCTCAAGTGCCTTCTGTGGTTCTTTTCCTGAGTATCAGGTACTTGATTTTGCGGACCCGAACGCTTTCACGACTTTTGCGCTCATTTGCCCAGAATCCCTTTTGCAGAAGAGGCTTGAAGACCCTTTTCCCTTCTGGAGAATGTCTCTGGATGAAGTCGTGTTTGCTTCGGTGAGCAAAATCCTGGGTGAAGGCGGAGGTACTCAGCAGGGGGCCCATGGTGGTAGACTCGAGCGATGAAGAGAGCTAGACTGGATGAAGAGTATAAAAAGTATAAGAGTGAGGTCAGGGAGGAGCAGAGAAAGAGGGTGGTTAGAAAAGGAGAGAAAGTTGGGAGGGACAGAATGGAAAGGGGGGGGGGGGCGAAGGGCAGAGAAATCCGGCTAGAAGGAGGTGAAGAGAATGAGACGGAGCGAAAAGGGATTGTTGGAGGGTAATTGGGCCAGCCCACGGAGGTTGTTGGAGCGGGCTGGGGAGGTTGGCGAGGGGGAAAACGAGTCTGGAAGTCATGTCAGGTTGCCCGCCACCAGGGCACTCGCTAATTGCCAGCACGTTTCTCCTGTTAATCCTCGGTTTCCCGGGGTGGAGGTGTAACGTTTTACATCTGGGGCCTGCAGCCACCATCTCCACCCCCGCCCCTTTGTGGCCCCTCCCAGGAACTCCCCCTTCCCTGCCCCCCAGGGCTTTCGCCTTTGGAATTGTCCACTGTGCAGTTCATGGGCGTGTCCGTTGTCCAATCGGAATCTTTGTTTGGCGTTGCTACGGGGGCGGTTCCTTTTAGATTCTCTGGGTTTTCCGAGGAGGAAATGTAACTCCCTTTGATCCAACTTCTGAGGTAAGTCCTTCAGCCCCTTAGAAAATGATTCCGTCTTCTTCACTATGGGTCTTTTTTGAGCCTGTATCTCTGAGCCTCAGTGCCTCCTGTGGTTCTTTTCCTGAGCAGTAATGTACTTGATTTTGTTGACTTGAACCATTTCATGACTTTTGCCCTAACTCCACCCCCCCTACCCCCCCTTCCTTCCTGTATATGATGCTGGAAGACCCCTTTCTCTTCCGGAGAATGGGTCTGGATGAATTTGTGTTTGCTCAGGTGAGAAAATTCTGGGTGGAGTCGGTCGTCCTGTGCTGTTTCGAGCAACCCTGTCCATTGCGAGGCTGTTTCCCGCACTTCTCCGATCCACGGAGAAGCCAGTGATTTCTGTCCCTTTGCTGATCATGGAGGTGTGATTGCTGTTCCCCCCTGAGAGTGTCAATAAAATACCGGTTTCCCCCTTGGAATCTCCGGTCAAATGGGAAGTGGAAAAATAGGTTGAGAGGGGTGAATAGAAAAGACAGAGGAAGGAAGGTAAGGAGGGGGGTGGGGGCGAAGCGGTACACAGAGGGGAGAAAGCAAAGGAAGGAAAAGGCCGTGAGAGAGTATCAAAAAAAAGTGCATTGAAAGAGGAGAACCATCAGGAAATGGGGGGCGCTGTAGTGTGGAGTTGGGAAAGAGAGGTCAGGACACGGTAGGCTTAGGGGAGGGAGTGAGGAGGGTGACAAAGTGATGGATCAGGGGACAAGAGTGGAGAAAGAAGAGAGAATCAGAAGAGGGTGAAATGAAAGAATGGAAAGACAGTTGAAGAAAAGAGAGACGGGGAGGAGAAGAGTAGAGGGATGAAGAGGTCGAGACAGCACACAGAGTAGGAAAAGGATAGGAGTTGTAGTCAAAAGGGGAGAGGGGTAGGATGGATCAGAGAAAGGTTGGATGTAGAAGAAGAGGAGAGGGGATAAACCTTCGAAAGGACAGAGCAGGGAAAGGTAGAGGGGGAAAGAGGAATTGAAGATGGCTAAAGGGAAGAAAAGAGAGTGGGAGAGAAAAGGGCATAAAATATGTGGGATAGTGAACCAAATATGTTCTTTTACCAGTCACCAGAATGTTGAAAATATATAAGTACTCAAAGATCTTTTTGCCTCTGGTCTGAGCAATATAACAACTGAAATCTCTGCCACACTTTGACCTGGACTCTAAAACAGAAATAGCTTTGGAGAAGTACACAGAAAATTCTCTTTCAGAACTTTGAACACTGAGTATTCCACTACATAATTGCTGCAATTGTTCAACAAAGTAGATTCTCTCTGTAGTCAGTAGTTACCCAAGAAGTACAGTTTTAATACAGGGCTAGAAATCGACTAGAAATTGAATATAGAAGTCAGAGAAAATGTCCCCATAAAACTAAGGTAAATTCACCAATTTCTCCTGCGTTGTCAAATATAGTAGTTGTTGGCTCTGGGTAACCGAGGATGAGGATTTTCTCTGTGCGTTTTCGTTTATGGTGTGAGATTTTAAATGGTTGAGGTCTTAAACTGTAGTGATTAAAATCGTGGAAGATATAAATGATGATAGATATAAGAGAGGGTGAGTAAAATTTGACCTCAGAAATATGTTTCACTACAGTATCTTGGGTACAAAATCAAATATAAGGTGGTCCGCAGGGAAATATTCCCAATTATTCAAATACCCATGTCAATTGGGTTTTATAGAGATTTTAATTAACAATACAATGAGTAATCAAAGAAAGAGATAGAGAGTAAGAAAGGAATAAGTATGAAGGGCTTCAAAGCCAATATGGCCTAGACCTGAGTCTTAAAAGAGAAATCAGACAGTTTTTTATAACTCATCATAATATCTGTTTAAGTAAGGATTTTTTTTTTAAACCCTTACCTTCTGTCTTGGAGTCAATAGTGTGTATTGGCTCCAAGGCAGAAGAGTGGTAAGGGCTAGGCAATGGGGGTCAAGTGACTTGCCCAGGGTCACAAGGCTAGGAAGTGGCTGAGGCCAGATTTGAACCTAGGACCTCCCATCTCTAGGCCTGGCTCTCAATCCACTGAGCTACCCAGCTGCCCCCTAAGTAAGGATTCCTAATGACACCAGGCCAGCAGCATCTCAGCTGCTTTCACCAGCTCCCTCCTCCATCTGAATGTTTCAGAAGCAGCCTCCTCAGAATGAGTCTCTCCAATCTGAATGTTTCAGAATGACTTTCCAGCTCTTCCCTGAGCTCTTCTTTTTAAGGGCAAAATCTTCTCTGTCACCTCCCCTAAGTCCTTACATCTACCAATCACTATAGATGTTTTCTAAAGGACCGTCCATTTTGAATTCACAGCTGAGTAGTTTTAATCTCTTTAGTAAGTCAGGGAAAAAATGCTGCTGTGTTGACAAATTTCATTAGAAAAAACCTCTGAATAAGTTATCAGCCTTTTAGGTTTAAGTAGTTTACACGTTGCCCCACCTTTATAGGTACTCAGAATCTCATTGTATCAATTCTAAAACAGTCATGACTCAAAGAACTTCCTGTCCCTTCCATAAGCATGGATCAAAGTACTTTTCATTGTTCTCAAGGAGCTCTCTGTCCTAAAGCAGGCCTAAGTAGGGTGTTGTAGGGATATTCCCAAGGCAAGGAGCCCCCACACTCAAGTAGAGTTCTCACCATCTGCTAGGGAACTTTTTTTAAGTAGAAGATTCCCCAATGGGGGAAACCCCTAACATTCATAAGTCTGAGAAATTTTGAGGTTTACAATGGTGTTTAGATGAGTGTGCACAAAGACACTTGTGTGTGAAGGAGATTGAAGTGGAAAAGTCGATGCACAGAGACAGTCCCACTCTCTCGGCATTGGAAGCGTGGGTCAAATATATCATGTTGCTCTATCTACAAACAAAGCTTAATATTGTTTTCCAAATTTTGTGTGATCTTCAAAACAGAAACTAAGGAATTAAATCTACTTTTACAATAAAAATAATTCCTATGATTTTGATCTTTAACATTTAGGATTCTTCCTATAAATTAAAATTTTATTTTTTCCTCCACTTAGTTCTTTCAATTCCACTATCAGCAAACAGAAAACTTTTTCATTCCTTCGATTACCCCTCATTTTAGACAAATTAGTTCAGTATATGTTAATGTTTTCATAGTAAAGACAATTGTTATGACACCCGTTGAGCATAAAATGATTTTTGTTCATTCTTCTGGTACGAGAAAGAACAGATGATGCATTCATTGATTTTCTTAGCATCAAACAAATGAAAACATTTCATTGCTGAGAAAATAAAAAGAGAAACCACATAGCTATAGTTATACAGGCAATTTTCCTACCAAAATATCTGAAATCAGTTCATAAGGAAAGGCAAGTTATCACAGATAAATGTAGACACAGGACAAGGTTGAAATAAATTGAAGCTAGGGATAAAAAGCTGAATGTGCATTTTTTGGGGTTTCTTGGTGTAATTTTTTACCTAATTAGTTATCCATAGTTAGCAATGTGTTACTTTGCATTCCATTGTGATCTCTTTGTTTGTCCTGATCTTCCTTTGTTTCCTGATCTTCCTTTCTCAGGCTTAGTTTAATTGGATTCTATCCTACCTCCTTCATGAGCAGCGTCACGGACCCCACAATTGTATCTGGGCGGGACCCGGATAGGGGGGAACCTCGATAATACTAAGATTAACTTCAAGAAATAGGGGGGGGGGATCAATAGAATAATCTTTCCCATATAAAGATACACATGGGAAGGGGAGGGGAAGAACTCTCATATGAGAAGGAGAGGAAGAGAGTGTGAAGTGGAATTACTTAAACCTTACTCTCAGTGAAATCAAATCTGAGCGGGAAGAACATCTAGATCCAGTGGGATCCTGAATTCTCTCTTATCCATTAGGGCAAGAAAGAAAGGAAAATCAGGGAGGGGGAGGGAGGAGGGAGTAGAAAAAGGGAGGGAAGGAGGGGGGGAGAAGGGAAAATAAAGAGGGAGGGGCTACAAAGGGAAGCATCTCAAAGGAGGGGACTAGGGGGACTGACCTAAAGTAAATCACTGGTTCAAAAGGAGAAAGCTAAAGAAGAAAGGTCAGAACTAGGGGAAGATATCAAAATGCCAGCAAATCCACAAATAACAATCATAACTTTGAACGTGAATGGGATGAACTCACCCATATAACGTAGACAAAGAGCAGATTGGATTAGAACCCAAAACCCTACCATATGTTGTCTTCAAGAAACACATATGAGACGGGTTGACACTCACAAGGTTAGAATTAAAGGTTGGAGTAAAACCTTTTGGGCCTCAACTGATAGAAAGAAGGCAGGAGTTGCAATCATGATATCTGACAAAGCCAAAGCACAAATAGACCTGATCAAAAGGGATAGGGAAGGTAAATATATTCCACTAAAAGGGAGTATAGACAATGAGGAAATATCACTAATCAACATGTATGCACCAAATGGTATAGCATCCAAATTTTTCATGGAGAAACTAGGAGAATTGAAGGAGGAAATAGACAGTAAAACCATATTAGTGGGAGACTTGAACCAACCACTATCAAATTTAGATAAATCAAACCAAAAAATAAACAAAAAAGAGGTGAATGAAATCTTAGAAAAATTAGAGTAAACAGACATATGGAGAAAAATAAATAGGGACAAAAAAGAATACACCTTCTTTTCAGCGCCACATGGCACATTCACAAAAATAGATCATACACTAGGTCATAGAAACATGGCACTCAAATGCAGAAAAGCAGAAATATGAACTGCAGCCTTTTCAGATCACAAGGCAATTAAAATATTGATTGGCAAGGGTACATGGAGACCCAAATCAAAAATTAATTGGAAATTAAATAACATGATACTCCAAAATCGGTTAGTTAGAGAAGAAATCATAGAAACAATTAACAATTTCGTTGAAGAAAATGACAATGGAGAAACATCCTTTCAAACCTTATGGGATGCAGCCAAGGCAGTACTTAGAGGAAAATTCATATCCCTGAGTACATATATTAACAAATTAGGGAGGACAGAGACCAAGGAATTGGAAATGCAAATCAAAAAACGTGAGAATGAACAAATTAAAAACCCCCAGAAGAAAACCATACTAGAGATCCTAAAAATTAAGGGAGAAATTAATAAAACAGAAAGTGACAGAACTATTAAGCTAATAAACAAGACTAGAAGCTGGTACTTTGAAAAAACAGACAAAATAGACAAAGTGCTGGTTAATTTAATTAAAAAAAGGAAAGAAGAAAGGCAAATTAACAGCATCAAGGATGAAAAGGGGGATCTCACCTCCACTGAAGAGGAAATTAAGGCAATCATTAAAAACCACTTTGCCCAACTATATGGCAATAAATATACCAACCTAGGTGATATGGATGAATATTTACAAAAATATGAATTGCCTAGACTAACAGAAGAAGAAATAGTTTTCTTAAATCATCCCATATCAGAAAAAGAAATCCAACAGGCCATCAAAGAACTTCCTAAGAAAAAATCCCCAGGGCCTGATGGATTCACCAGCGAATTCTATCAAACATTCAGAGAACAGTTCATCCCAATACTATACAAACTATTTGACATAATAAGCAAAGAGGGAGTTCTACCAAACTCCTTTTATGACACAAGCATGGTACTGATTCCAAAACCAGGCAGGCCAAAAACAGAGAAAGAAAATTCTACACCAATCTCCCTAATGAATATAGATGCAAAAATCTTAAATAGGATACTAGCAAAAAGACTCCAGCAAGTGATTAGAAGGGTCATCCACCATGATCAAGTAGGATTTATACCAGGGATGCAGGGCTGGTACAACATTAGGAAAACTATCCACATAATTGACCACGTCAACAAGCAAACCAACAAGAACCACATGATTATCTCAATAGATACAGAAAAAGGCTTTGATAAAATACAACACCCATTCCTACTAAAAACACTAGAAAGCATAGGAACAGAAGGGTCATTCCTAAAAATAATAAACAGTATATATCTAAAACCATCAGCTAATATCATCTGCAATGGGGATAAACTAAATCCATTCCCATTAAGATCAGGAGTGAAACAAGGATGCCCATTATCACCTCTATTATTTGACATTGTATTAGAAACACTAGCAGTAGCAATTAGAGAAGAAAAAGAAATTGAAGGCATCAAAATAGGCAAGGAGGAGACCAAATTATCACTCTTTGCAGATGACATGATGGTCTACTTAAATCAACAACTTTAGCAAAGTTGCCGGATACAGAATAAACCGGCATAAGTCATCAGCATTTCTATATATTCCAAACACAGCTCAGCAGCAAGAACTAGAAAGAGAAATCCCATTCAAAATAACCTTAGACAAAATAAAATACTTAGGAATCTATCTCCGGAGACAAACACAGGAACTTTAAGAACACGACTACAAAGCACTCTCCACACAACGAAAACTAGACTCGAACACTTTGAAAAAACATTAACTGCTCATGGGTAGGACGAGCCAATATAATAAAAATGACCATCCTACCCAAACTTTCATCTAACTATTTAGTGACATACCCATGGAACTTCCAAAAAATTTTTGTTACTGATCTAGAAAAAACCATCACAAATTTCTTTTGGAAGAACAAAGGATCAAGGATATCCAGGGAAATAATGAAAAAAAAATACAAAGGAAGGGAGCCTGGCAGTCCCAGATCTCAGACTATATTATAAAGCAGTGGTCCAGAGGAGATGAAAGTTGCAAAGGACAGAATAGAAAGAGGGGGGTGGGGGGTGGGGGTGGGGGTGGGGCTGAAGGCAGGGAAATACGGCTAAAAGGAGGTGAAGAGATAGAGAGAGAGCCAAAAGGGAAATGTTGGAGGGTAATTGGGCCAGCCCATGGAGGTTGTTGGAGCGGGCGGGGGAGTTTGGCGAGGGGAGGAAACGAGTCCGGAAGACATGTCAGGTTGCCCTCCACCAGGGCACTCGCTAATTGCCAGCACGTTCCTCCTTTTCCTCCTCGGTTTCCCCGGGTAGAGGTGGGGTGTTGGGGATCTCTGGCATGCAACCAACCCAGGCTCGTGGCGCCTCTCACCTCCCCATTCCCCCGCCACCCCCGCTGCTTACGACGTTGGAATTGTCCACTCTAGGGTCACTGACGTGTCCCTTTTCCAATCAGAATCTTCGCTTGGCATTGCTAGGTGGGCGGTTCCTTTCAGTTCTTGTCTCCCAGTAGTCCTGGGAGAAAATTGAACTCCCTCTGATCCAACTTCCGAGTTAAGCCTTTCAGTCCCTTGGAAAGCAACTCTGGCTTTGACACTATCGGTCTTTTGTGAGCTCGTCTCCCTGAGCCTCAACTGCCTTCCGAAGTTCTTTTCCTGAGTATCAGGTACTTGATTTTGCGGACCCGAACGCTTTCACGACTTTTGCGCTCATTTGCCCAGAATCCCTTTTGCAGAAGAGGCTTGAACACCCTTTTCCCTTCTGGAGAATGTCTCTGGATGAAGTCGTGTTTGCTTCGGTGAGCAAAATCCTGGGTGAAGGCGGAGGTACTCAGCAGGGGGCCCATGGTGGTAGACTCGAGCGATGAAGAGAGCTAGACTGGATGAAGAGTATAAAAAGTATAAGAGTGAGGTCAGGGAGGAGCAGAGAAAGAGGGTGGTTAGAAAAGGAGAGAATGTTGGGAGGGACAGAATGGAAAGGGGGGGGGGGGGGGAAGGGCAGAGAAATCCGGCTAGAAGGAGGTGAAGAGAATGAGACGGAGCGAAAAGGGATTGTTGGAGGGTAATTGGGCCAGCCCACGGAGGTTGTTGGAGCGGGCTGGGGAGGTTGGCGAGGGGGAAAACGAGTCTGGAAGTCATGTCAGGTTGCCCGCCACCAGGGCACTCGCTAATTGCCAGCACGTTTCTCCTGTTAATCCTCGGTTTCCCGGGGTGGAGGTGTAACGTTTTACATCTGGGGCCTGCAGCCACCATCTCCACCCCCGCCCCTTTGTGGCCCCTCCCAGGAACTCCCCCTTCCCTGCCCCCCAGGGCTTTCGCCTTTGGAACAGTCCACTGTGCAGTTCATGGGCGTGTCCGTTGTCCAATCGGAATCTTTGTTTGGCGTTGCTACGGGGGCGGTTCCTTTTAGATTCTCTGGGTTTTCCGAGGAGGAAATGTAACTCCCTTTGATCCAACTTCTGAGGTAAGTCCTTCAGCCCCTTAGAAAATGATTCCGTCTTCTTCACTATGGGTCTTTTTTGAGCCTGTATCTCTGAGCCTCAGTGCCTCCTGTGGTTCTTTTCCTGAGCAGTAATGTACTTGATTTTGTTGACTTGAACCATTTCATGACTTTTGCCCTAACTCCACCCCCCCTACCCCCCCTTCCTTCCTGTATATGATGCTGGAAGACCCCTTTCTCTTCCGGAGAATGGGTCTGGATGAATTTGTGTTTGCTCAGGTGAGAAAATTCTGGGTGGAGTCGGTCGTCCTGTGCTGTTTCGAGCAACCCTGTCCATTGCGAGGCTGTTTCCCGCACTTCTCCGATCCACGGAGAAGCCAGTGATTTCTGTCCCTTTGCTGATCATGGAGGTGTGATTGCTGTTCCCCCCTGAGAGTGTCAATAAAATACCGGTTTCCCCCTTGGAATCTCCGGTCAAATGGGAAGTGGAAAAATAGGTTGAGAGGGGTGAATAGAAAAGACAGAGGAAGGAAGGTAAGGAGGGGGGTGGGGGCGAAGCGGTACACAGAGGGGAGAAAGCAAAGGAAGGAAAAGGCCGTGAGAGAGTATCAAAAAAAAGTGCATTGAAAGAGGAGAACCATCAGGAAATGGGGGGCGCTGTAGTGTGGAGTTGGGAAAGAGAGGTCAGGACACGGTAGGCTTAGGGGAGGGAGTGAGGAGGGTGACAAAGTGATGGATCAGGGGACAAGAGTGGAGAAAGAAGAGAGAATCAGAAGAGGGTGAAATGAAAGAATGGAAAGACAGTTGAAGAAAAGAGAGACGGGGAGGAGAAGAGTAGAGGGATGAAGAGGTCGAGACAGCACACAGAGTAGGAAAAGGATAGGAGTTGTAGTCAAAAGGGGAGAGGGGTAGGATGGATCAGAGAAAGGTTGGATGTAGAAGAAGAGGAGAGGGGATAAACCTTCGAAAGGACAGAGCAGGGAAAGGTAGAGGGGGAAAGAGGAATTGAAGATGGCTAAAGGGAAGAAAAGAGAGTGGGAGAGAAAAGGGCATAAAATATGTGGGATAGTGAACCAAATATGTTCTTTTACCAGTCACCAGAATGTTGAAAATATATAAGTACTCAAAGATCTTTTTGCCTCTGGTCTGAGCAATATAACAACTGAAATCTCTGCCACACTTTGACCTGGACTCTAAAACAGAAATAGCTTTGGAGAAGTACACAGAAAATTCTCTTTCAGAACTTTGAACACTGAGTATTCCACTACATAATTGCTGCAATTGTTCAACAAAGTAGATTCTCTCTGTAGTCAGTAGTTACCCAAGAAGTACAGTTTTAATACAGGGCTAGAAATCGACTAGAAATTGAATATAGAAGTCAGAGAAAATGTCCCCATAAAACTAAGGTAAATTCACCAATTTCTCCTGCGTTGTCAAATATAGTAGTTGTTGGCTCTGGGTAACCGAGGATGACGATTTTCTCTGTGCGTTTTCGTTTATGGTGTGAGATTTAAAATGGTTGAGGTCTTAAACTGTAGTGATTAAAATCGTGGAAGATATAAATGATGATAGATATAAGAGAGGGTGAGTAAAATTTGACCTCAGAAATATGTTTCACTACAGTATCTTGGGTACAAAATCAAATATAAGGTGGTCCGCAGGGAAATATTCCCAATTATTCAAATACCCATGTCAATTGGGTTTTATAGAGATTTTAATTAACAATACAATGAGTAATCAAAGAAAGAGATAGAGAGTAAGAAAGGAATAAGTATGAAGGGCTTCAAAGCCAATATGGCCTAGACCTGAGTCTTAAAAGAGAAATCAGACAGTTTTTTATAACTCATCATAAGATCTGTTTAAGTAAGGATTTTTTTTTTAAACCCTTACCTTCTGTCTTGGAGTCAATAGTGTGTATTGGCTCCAAGGCAGAAGAGTGGTAAGGGCTAGGCAATGGGGGTCAAGTGACTTGCCCAGGGTCACAAGGCTAGGAAGTGGCTGAGGCCAGATTTGAACCTAGGACCTCCCATCTCTAGGCCTGGCTCTCAATCCACTGAGCTACCCAGCTGCCCCCTAAGTAAGGATTCCTAATGACACCAGGCCAGCAGCATCTCAGCTGCTTTCACCAGCTCCCTCCTCCATCTGAATGTTTCAGAAGCAGCCTCCTCAGAATGAGTCTCTCCAATCTGAATGTTTCAGAATGACTTTCCAGCTCTTCCCTGAGCTCTTCTTTTTAAGGGCAAAATCTTCTCTGTCACCTCCCCTAAGTCCTTACATCTACCAATCACTATAGATGTTTTCTAAAGGACCATCCATTTTGAATTCACAGCTGAGTAGTTTTAATCTCTTTAGTAAGTCAGGGAAAAAATGCTGCTGTGTTGACAAATTTCATTAGAAAAAACCTCTGAATAAGTTATCAGCCTTTTAGGTTTAAGTAGTTTACACGTTGCCCCACCTTTATAGGTACTCAGAATCTCATTGTATCAATTCTAAAACAGTCATGACTCAAAGAACTTCCTGTCCCTTCCATAAGCATGGATCAAAGTACTTTTCATTGTTCTCAAGGAGCTCTCTGTCCTAAAGCAGGCCTAAGTAGGGTGTTGTAGGGATATTCCCAAGGCAAGGAGCCCCCACACTCAAGTAGAGTTCTCACCATCTGCTAGGGAACTTTTTTTAAGTAGAAGATTCCCCAATGGGGGAAACCCCTAACATTCATAAGTCTGAGAAATTTTGAGGTTTACAATGGTGTTTAGATGAGTGTGCACAAAGACACTTGTGTGTGAAGGAGATTGAAGTGGAAAAGTCGATGCACAGAGACAGTCCCACTCTCTCGGCATTGGAAGCGTGGGTCAAATATATCATGTTGCTCTATCTACAAACAAAGCTTAATATTGTTTTCCAAATTTTGTGTGATCTTCAAAACAGAAACTAAGGAATTAAATCTACTTTTACAATAAAAATAATTCCTATGATTTTGATCTTTAACATTTAGGATTCTTCCTATAAATTAAAATTTTATTTTTTCCTCCACTTAGTTCTTTCAATTCCACTATCAGCAAACAGAAAACTTTTTCATTCCTGCGATTACCCCTCATTTTAGACAAATTAGTTCAGTATATGTTAATGTTTTCATAGTAAAGACAATTGTTATGACACCCGTTGAGCATAAAATGATTTTTGTTCATTCTTCTGGTACGAGAAAGAACAGATGATGCATTCATTGATTTTCTTAGCATCAAACAAATGAAAACATTTCATTGCTGAGAAAATAAAAAGAGAAACCACATAGCTATAGTTATACAGGCAATTTTCCTACCAAAATATCTGAAATCAGTTCATAAGGAAAGGCAAGTTATCACAGATAAATGTAGACACAGGACAAGGTTGAAATAAATTGAAGCTAGGGATAAAAAGCTGAATGTGCATTTTTTGGGGTTTCTTGGTGTAATTTTTTACCTAATTAGTTATCCATAGTTAGCAATGTGTTACTTTGCATTCCATTGTGATCTCTTTGTTTGTCCTGATCTTCCTTTGTTTCCTGATCTTCCTTTCTCAGGCTTAGTTTAATTGGATTCTATCCTACCTCCTTCATGAGCAGCGTCACGGACCCCACAATTGTATCTGGGCGGGACCCGGATAGGGGGGAACCTCGATAATACTAAGATTAACTTCAAGAAATAGGGGGGGGGATCAATAGAATAATCTTTCCCATATAAAGATACACATGGGAAGGGGAGGGGAAGAACTCTCATATGAGAAGGAGAGGAAGAGAGTGTGAAGTGGAATTACTTAAACCTTACTCTCAGTGAAATCAAATCTGAGCGGGAAGAACATCTAGATCCAGTGGGATCCTGAATTCTCTCTTATCCATTAGGGCAAGAAAGAAAGGAAAATCAGGGAGGGGGAGGGAGGAGGGAGTAGAAAAAGGGAGGGAAGGAGGGGGGGAGAAGGGAAAATAAAGAGGGAGGGGCTACAAAGGGAAGCATCTCAAAGGAGGGGACTAGGGGGACTGACCTAAAGTAAATCACTGGTTCAAAAGGAGAAAGCTAAAGAAGAAAGGTCAGAACTAGGGGAAGATATCAAAATGCCAGCAAATCCACAAATAACAATCATAACTTTGAACGTGAATGGGATGAACTCACCCATATAACGTAGACAAAGAGCAGATTGGATTAGAACCCAAAACCCTACCATATGTTGTCTTCAAGAAACACATATGAGACGGGTTGACACTCACAAGGTTAGAATTAAAGGTTGGAGTAAAACCTTTTGGGCCTCAACTGATAGAAAGAAGGCAGGAGTTGCAATCATGATATCTGACAAAGCCAAAGCACAAATAGACCTGATCAAAAGGGATAGGGAAGGTAAATATATTCCACTAAAAGGGAGTATAGACAATGAGGAAATATCACTAATCAACATGTATGCACCAAATGGTATAGCATCCAAATTTTTCATGGAGAAACTAGGAGAATTGAAGGAGGAAATAGACAGTAAAACCATATTAGTGGGAGACTTGAACCAACCACTATCAAATTTAGATAAATCAAACCAAAAAATAAACAAGAAAGAGGTGAATGAAATCTTAGAAAAATTAGAGTAAACAGACATATGGAGAAAAATAAATAGGGACAAAAAAGAATACACCTTCTTTTCAGCGCCACATGGCACATTCACAAAAATAGATCATACACTAGGTCATAGAAACATGGCACTCAAATGCAGAAAAGCAGAAATATGAACTGCAGCCTTTTCAGATCACAAGGCAATTAAAATATTGATTGGCAAGGGTACATGGAGACCCAAATCAAAAATTAATTGGAAATTAAATAACATGATACTCCAAAATCGGTTAGTTAGAGAAGAAATCATAGAAACAATTAACAATTTCGTTGAAGAAAATGACAATGGAGAAACATCCTTTCAAACCTTATGGGATGCAGCCAAGGCAGTACTTAGAGGAAAATTCATATCCCTGAGTACATATATTAACAAATTAGGGAGGACAGAGACCAAGGAATTGGAAATGCAAATCAAAAAACGTGAGAATGAACAAATTAAAAACCCCCAGAAGAAAACCATACTAGAGATCCTAAAAATTAAGGGAGAAATTAATAAAACAGAAAGTGACAGAACTATTAAGCTAATAAACAAGACTAGAAGCTGGTACTTTGAAAAAACAGACAAAATAGACAAAGTGCTGGTTAATTTAATTAAAAAAAGGAAAGAAGAAAGGCAAATTAACAGCATCAAGGATGAAAAGGGGGATCTCACCTCCACTGAAGAGGAAATTAAGGCAATCATTAAAAACCACTTTGCCCAACTATATGGCAATAAATATACCAACCTAGGTGATATGGATGAATATTTACAAAAATATGAATTGCCTAGACTAACAGAAGAAGAAATAGTTTTCTTAAATCATCCCATATCAGAAAAAGAAATCCAACAGGCCATCAAAGAACTTCCTAAGAAAAAATCCCCAGGGCCTGATGGATTCACCAGCGAATTCTATCAAACATTCAGAGAACAGTTCATCCCAATACTATACAAACTATTTGACATAATAAGCAAAGAGGGAGTTCTACCAAACTCCTTTTATGACACAAGCATGGTACTGATTCCAAAACCAGGCAGGCCAAAAACAGAGAAAGAAAATTCTACACCAATCTCCCTAATGAATATAGATGCAAAAATCTTAAATAGGATACTAGCAAAAAGACTCCAGCAAGTGATTAGAAGGGTCATCCACCATGATCAAGTAGGATTTATACCAGGGATGCAGGGCTGGTACAACATTAGGAAAACTATCCACATAATTGACCACGTCAACAAGCAAACCAACAAGAACCACATGATTATCTCAATAGATACAGAAAAAGGCTTTGATAAAATACAACACCCATTCCTACTAAAAACACTAGAAAGCATAGGAACAGAAGGGTCATTCCTAAAAATAATAAACAGTATATATCTAAAACCATCAGCTAATATCATCTGCAATGGGGATAAACTAAATCCATTCCCATTAAGATCAGGAGTGAAACAAGGATGCCCATTATCACCTCTATTATTTGACATTGTATTAGAAACACTAGCAGTAGCAATTAGAGAAGAAAAAGAAATTGAAGGCATCAAAATAGGCAAGGAGGAGACCAAATTATCACTCTTTGCAGATGACATGATGGTCTACTTAAATCAACAACTTTAGCAAAGTTGCCGGATACAGAATAAACCGGCATAAGTCATCAGCATTTCTATATATTCCAAACACAGCTCAGCAGCAAGAACTAGAAAGAGAAATCCCATTCAAAATAACCTTAGACAAAATAAAATACTTAGGAATCTATCTCCGGAGACAAACACAGGAACTTTAAGAACACGACTACAAAGCACTCTCCACACAACGAAAACTAGACTCGAACACTTTGAAAAAACATTAACTGCTCATGGGTAGGACGAGCCAATATAATAAAAATGACCATCCTACCCAAACTTTCATCTAACTATTTAGTGACATACCCATGGAACTTCCAAAAAATTTTTGTTACTGATCTAGAAAAAACCATCACAAATTTCTTTTGGAAGAACAAAGGATCAAGGATATCCAGGGAAATAATGAAAAAAAAAATACAAAGGAAGGGAGCCTGGCAGTCCCAGATCTCAGACTATATTATAAAGCAGTGGTCCAGAGGAGATGAAAGTTGCGAAGGACAGAATAGAAAGAGGGGGGTGGGGGGTGGGGGTGGGGGTGGGGCTGAAGGCAGAGAAATACGGCTAAAAGGAGGTGAAGAGATAGAGAGAGAGCCAAAAGGGAAATGTTGGAGGGTAATTGGGCCAGCCCATGGAGGTTGTTGGAGCGGGCGGGGGAGTTTGGCGAGGGGAGGAAACGAGTCCGGAAGACATGTCAGGTTGCCCTCCACCAGGGCACTCGCTAATTGCCAGCACGTTCCTCCTTTTGCTCCTCGGTTTCCCCGGGTAGAGGTGGGGTGTTGGGGATCTCTGGCCTGCAACCAACCCAGGCTCGTGGCGCCTCTCACCTCCCCATTCCCCCGCCACCCCCGCTGCTTACGACGTTGGAATTGTCCACTCTAGGGTCACTGACGTGTCCCTTTTCCAATCAGAATCTTCGCTTGGCATTGCTAGGTGGGCGGTTCCTTTCAGTTCTTTTCTCCCGTTAGTCCTGGGAGAAAATTGAACTCCCTCTGATCCAACTTCCGAGTTAAGCGTTTCAGTCCCTTGGAAAGCAACTCTGGCTTTGACACTATCGGTCTTTTGTGAGCTCGTCTCCCTGAGCCTCAAGTGCCTTCTGTGGTTCTTTTCCTGAGTATCAGGTACTTGATTTTGCGGACCCGAACGCTTTCACGACTTTTGCGCTCATTTGCCCAGAATCCCTTTTGCAGAAGAGGCTTGAAGACCCTTTTCCCTTCTGGAGAATGTCTCTGGATGAAGTCGTGTTTGCTTCGGTGAGCAAAATCCTGGGTGAAGGCGGAGGTACTCAGCAGGGGGCCCATGGTGGTAGACTCGAGCGATGAAGAGAGCTAGACTGGATGAAGAGTATAAAAAGTATAAGAGTGAGGTCAGGGAGGAGCAGAGAAAGAGGGTGGTTAGAAAAGGAGAGAAAGTTGGGAGGGACAGAATGGAAAGGGGGGGGGGGCGAAGGGCAGAGAAATCCGGCTAGAAGGAGGTGAAGAGAATGAGACGGAGCGAAAAGGGATTGTTGGAGGGTAATTGGGCCAGCCCACGGAGGTTGTTGGAGCGGGCTGGGGAGGTTGGCGAGGGGGAAAACGAGTCTGGAAGTCATGTCAGGTTGCCCGCCACCAGGGCACTCGCTAATTGCCAGCACGTTTCTCCTGTTAATCCTCGGTTTCCCGGGGTGGAGGTGTAACGTTTTACATCTGGGGCCTGCAGCCACCATCTCCACCCCCGCCCCTTTGTGGCCCCTCCCAGGAACTCCCCCTTCCCTGCCCCCCAGGGCTTTCGCCTTTGGAACAGTCCACTGTGCAGTTCATGGGCGTGTCCGTTGTCCAATCGGAATCTTTGTTTGGCGTTGCTACGGGGGCGGTTCCTTTTAGATTCTCTGGGTTTTCCGAGGAGGAAATGTAACTCCCTTTGATCCAACTTCTGAGGTAAGTCCTTCAGCCCCTTAGAAAATGATTCCGTCTTCTTCACTATGGGTCTTTTTTGAGCCTGTATCTCTGAGCCTCAGTGCCTCCTGTGGTTCTTTTCCTGAGCAGTAATGTACTTGATTTTGTTGACTTGAACCATTTCATGACTTTTGCCCTAACTCCACCCCCCCTACCCCCCCTTCCTTCCTGTATATGATGCTGGAAGACCCCTTTCTCTTCCGGAGAATGGGTCTGGATGAATTTGTGTTTGCTCAGGTGAGAAAATTCTGGGTGGAGTCGGTCGTCCTGTGCTGTTTCGAGCCACCCTGTCCATTGCGAGGCTGTTTCCCGCACTTCTCCGATCCACGGAGAAGCCAGTGATTTCTGTCCCTTTGCTGATCATGGAGGTGTGATTGCTGTTCCCCCCTGAGAGTGTCAATAAAATACCGGTTTCCCCCTTGGAATCTCCGGTCAAATGGGAAGTGGAAAAATAGGTTGAGAGGGGTGAATAGAAAAGACAGAGGAAGGAAGGTAAGGAGGGGGGTGGGGGCGAAGCGGTACACAGAGGGGAGAAAGCAAAGGAAGGAAAAGGCCGTGAGAGAGTATCAAAAAAAAAGTGCATTGAAAGAGGAGAACCATCAGGAAATGGGGGGCGCTGTAGTGTGGAGTTGGGAAAGAGAGGTCAGGACACAGTAGGCTTAGGGGAGGGAGTGAGGAGGGTGACAAAGTGATGGATCAGGGGACAAGAGTGGAGAAAGAAGAGAGAATCAGAAGAGGGTGAAATGAAAGAATGGAAAGACAGTTGAAGAAAAGAGAGACGGGGAGGAGAAGAGTAGAGGGATGAAGAGGTCGAGACAGCACACAGAGTAGGAAAAGGATAGGAGTTGTAGTCAAAAGGGGAGAGGGGTAGGATGGATCAGAGAAAGGTTGGATGTAGAAGAAGAGGAGAGGGGATAAACCTTCGAAAGGACAGAGCAGGGAAAGGTAGAGGGGGAAAGAGGAATTGAAGATGGCTAAAGGGAAGAAAAGAGAGTGGGAGAGAAAAGGGCATAAAATATGTGGGATAGTGAACCAAATATGTTCTTTTACCAGTCACCAGAATGTTGAAAATATATAAGTACTCAAAGATCTTTTTGCCTCTGGTCTGAGCAATATAACAACTGAAATCTCTGCCACACTTTGACCTGGACTCTAAAACAGAAATAGCTTTGGAGAAGTACACAGAAAATTCTCTTTCAGAACTTTGAACACTGAGTATTCCACTACATAATTGCTGCAATTGTTCAACAAAGTAGATTCTCTCTGTAGTCAGTAGTTACCCAAGAAGTACAGTTTTAATACAGGGCTAGAAATCGACTAGAAATTGAATATAGAAGTCAGAGAAAATGTCCCCATAAAACTAAGGTAAATTCACCAATTTCTCCTGCGTTGTCAAATATAGTAGTTGTTGGCTCTGGGTAACCGAGGATGACGATTTTCTCTGTGCGTTTTCGTTTATGGTGTGAGATTTAAAATGGTTGAGGTCTTAAACTGTAGTGATTAAAATCGTGGAAGATATAAATGATGATAGATATAAGAGAGGGTGAGTAAAATTTGACCTCAGAAATATGTTTCACTACAGTATCTTGGGTACAAAATCAAATATAAGGTGGTCCGCAGGGAAATATTCCCAATTATTCAAATACCCATGTCAATTGGGTTTTATAGAGATTTTAATTAACAATACAATGAGTAATCAAAGAAAGAGATAGAGAGTAAGAAAGGAATAAGTATGAAGGGCTTCAAAGCCAATATGGCCTAGACCTGAGTCTTAAAAGAGAAATCAGACAGTTTTTTATAACTCATCATAAGATCTGTCTAAGTAAGGATTTTTTTTTAAACCCTTACCTTCTGTCTTGGAGTCAATAGTGTGTATTGGCTCCAAGGCAGAAGAGTGGTAAGGGCTAGGCAATGGGGGTCAAGTGACTTGCCCAGGGTCACAAGGCTAGGAAGTGGCTGAGGCCAGATTTGAACCTAGGACCTCCCATCTCTAGGCCTGGCTCTCAATCCACTGAGCTACCCAGCTGCCCCCTAAGTAAGGATTCCTAATGACACCAGGCCAGCAGCATCTCAGCTGCTTTCACCAGCTCCCTCCTCCATCTGAATGTTTCAGAAGCAGTCTCCTCAGAATGAGTCTCATGCTTAGTTTAATTAGATTCTATCCTACCTCCTGCATGAGCAGCTTGGTGTCCTTGAGGGACTCTGTCAGTGTCCTAAAGCATGAAGAAATGAATTAATCTCCTTTATGTACTTCCCCTTCCACTTTATTTACCCTTTTGTAATAGATCTAAAAATAGAGCTAACTTAAGGGCTTTTGCCTTACGCGAAGTATTAGTTAAATAATTTTTCATCGTTCATTGGGTAGCACCCAAATTTCTAATGGAAAAATTAGGAGAATTGAAGGAAGAAATAGACATTAAAACCGTATTAGTGCGAGACTTAAACCAACAATTATCAAATTTAGATAAATCAAAAAATAAATAAGAAAGAGGTAAAAGAAGTTAATGAAATCTTAGAAAAATTAGAATTAAGAGACATGTGGAGAAAAATAAATAGGGATAAAAAGGAATACACCTTTTCTCAGCACCACATGTCACATTCACAAAGATTGACCATACATTAGGTCACAGAAACATGGCTCACAAATGCAGAAAAGGAGAAATAATAAATGCAGCCTTTTCAGATCACAAGGCAATAAAAATAATGATCGATGATCAGTAATGGTTCATGGAAAACCAAATCAGAAACTAATTGGAAATTAAACAACATGATACTGCAAAATCATTTAGTTAGAGAAGAAATCATAGAAACAATTAATACTTTCATCGAGGAAAATGACAATGGCGAGACATCCTTTCAAACCTTTTGGGAGGCAGCCAAAGCAGTAATCAGAGGTAAATTCATTTCCCTGAGTGCATATATATATTAACACATTAGGGACAGCAGAGATCAATCAATTGGAAATGGAAATAAAAAAAACTTGAAAGGGATCAAATTAAAACCCCCCAGCAGAAAACCAAAGTAGAAATCCTAAAAATTAAGGGAGAAATTAATAAAATCGAAAGTGATAGAACCATTGAGCTAATAAAGAAGACAAGAAGCTGATACTTTGATAAAAAAAAAAAACAAACAATATAGACAAAGTACTGGTCAGTCTAATTTTAAAAAGGAAGGAAGAAAAGCAAATTAACAGCATCAAAGATGAAAAGGGGGATATCACCTCGGATGAAGAAGAAATTAAGGCATTCATTAAAAATTACTTTGCCCACTTACATGGCAATAAATACACCAATTTAGGTAATAGGAATAAATATATACAAAAACACAAACTGCCCAGACTAACGGAAGAAGAAATAGAATTCTTAAATAATCCCATATCAGAAAATGAAATCCAACAAGCCATCAAAGAACTTCCTAAGAAAAAATCCCCAGGGCCTCGTGGATTCACCAGTGAATTCTATCAAACATTCAGAGAACAGTGAATCCCAATACAAGACAAACTATTTGACATAATGAGCAAAGAGGGAGTTCTACCAAACTCCTTTCATGACACAAACATGATACTGATTCCAAAACCAGGCAGGTCAAAAATGGAGAAAGAACACTATACACCAATCTCCCTAATGAATATAGATGCAAAAATCTTAAATAGGATACTAGCAAAAAGACTCCAGCAAATGATCAGAAGGGTCATCCACCATGAACAAGTATGATTTATACCAGGGATGCAGGGCTGGTTCAGTATTAGGAAAACCATCCACATCATTGACCACATCAACAAGCAAACCAACAAGAACCACATGATTATCTCAATAGACCCAGAAAAAGCCTTTGATAAAATACAACACCCATTCCTCTTAAAAACACAAGGAAGTATAGGAATAGAGCGGTCTTTCCGAAAAATAATGAACAGTATATATCTAAAACCATCAGCTAATATCATCTGCAATGGGGATCAACTAGATGCATAAGATAAGATCAGAGTGAAACAAGGATGCCCATTATCACCTCTACTATTTGACATTGTACTAGAAACACTAGCAGTAACAATTAGAGAAGAAAAAGAAATTGAAGGCATCAAAATAGGCAAGGAGGAGACCAAGTTATCACTCTTTGCAGATGACATGATGGTCTACTTAAAGTATCCTAGAGATTCAACCAAAAAGCTAATGGAAATAATCAACAAATTTAGGAAAGTCGCAGGATACAAAATAAACCCGCATAAGTCATCAGCATTTCTATATATCTCCAACACAGCTCAGCAGCAAAAACTAGAATGAGAAATCCCATTCAAAATCACCTGAGACAAAATAAAATACCTAGGAATCTATCTCCGGAGCCAAACACAGGAACTATATGAACACAACTACAAAACACTCGCCACACAACTAAAACTAGACCTGAACAATTGGGAAAACATTAACTGCTCGTGGATAGGACGAGCCAATATAATAAAAATGACCCTCCCACCCAAACTTATTTATCTATTTAGTGCCATACTCATTGAACTCCCAAAAAATTTCTTTACTGATTTAGTAAAAACCATAACAAAGTTCATTTTGAATAACAAAAGATCAAGGATATCCAGGGAAATAATGAAAAAAAAACCCACAAATGACGGGGGCCTTGCAGTCCAGACCTTAAAATATATTACAAAGCAGCTGTCATCGAAACAATTTGGTACTGGCTAAGAGACAGAAAGGAGGATCAGTGGAATAGATTCGGGGTAAGTGACCTCAGCAAGACAGTATATGACAAACCCAAAGACCCCAGCTTTGCGGACAAAAATCCACTATTTCATAAAAACTGCTGGGAAAGTTGGAGGACAGTGTGGGAAAGATTGGATTTAGGTCAACACCTCACACCCTACACGAAGATGAATTCAAAATGGGTGAATGACTTGAACATAAAGAAGGAAACTATAAGAAAATGAGGCAAACACAGAATAGTATACACTTCAGACCTTTGGGAAGGGAGAGGCTTTAAAACTAAGCAAGACTTAGAAAGAGTCACAAAATGCAAATTAAATAATCTGGACTACAACAAATTAAAAAGTTTTTGTACCAACAAAACCAATGTAACTAAAATCAGAGGGGAAGCAACACATTGGGAAACAGTCTTTATAAAAACACCGGACAAACGTTTAATTACTCAAATTTCCAAAGAGCTAAATCAATTGTACCAAAAATCAAGCCATTCTCCAATTGGTAAATGGGCAAGGGAAAGGAACAGGCAGTTCTCAGCCAAAGAAATCAAAATTCTTAATAAGCACATGAAAAAGTATTCTACATCTCTTATGATCAGAGAGCTGCAAATCAAAACAACCCTGAGGTATCACCTCACACCTAGCAGATCGGCTAACATGACAGCAAAGGAAAGTAATGAATGCTGGAGGGGATGTGGCAAAGTAGGGACATTAATTCATTGCTGGTGGAGTTGTGAATTGATCCAAATATTCTGGAGGGCAATTTGTAACTATTCCCAAAGGGTGATGAAAGACTGTCTGCCCTTTGATCCAGCTATAGCACTGCCATGGAGACTGGAAAGACCTCCAGGAAGCGATGCAGAGCAGGAGGAGCAGAACCAGGAGAACATTGTACACAGAGACTAATACCTTGTGGTATAATCGAAGGCCATGGCCTTCTCCATTAGTATCAATGCAATGTCCCTGAACAATCTGCAGGGATCTAAAAAACACTATCTGCGAGCAGAGGATAAATTATGGGAGGAAAAACACCGAGGAAAAACAACTGCTTGACTACAGGGGGGCAGGGGATATGACTGAGGAGAGACTCTAAATGAACACTCTAATGCAAATACCAACAACATGAAATAATCACAAAAAGCAAACTACAAAGCACTTTCAACTTAGTTAGATCTTTGAAAACCGCCTAAGACATTTATTAAAGATAAAGTGACTGCTGGATGACTGAAGTGAAGATAAACAAGAAGAAAATTACTTGACAAAACTGTGGAAAATGAAAATCTATTTAAGTGACTTAAATCTGTTATAACACTAAAAGATTAATTGACATTCTTCAGAATCATATGACTTCTTTGTAATATTTCTATGTAATCTACGAAACATAATTTCATCATAATATAATTTCTATATTGCATATGTAATATTCAATGAATAAAATCTATATAATCTATTTAGATATAATATCTCCATCGAAAATAAAATATATGGGATAGTAAATCAAATGTGTTCACTTTTGCGTATGCTCTGAGAAAAACCATAACTGAAATATCTGCCACACTTGGATCTGGACTCAGAAACAGAAGTAGCTTTGGGGAAGCTTCCAGAAAATTCTGTTTCTGAACTTTGAACTCGGAGCATTCCACTCTATAATACCTGCAATTTTCAAGCAACGAAGATTCTGTATGTAGTCAGAAGTTACACAAGAAGTAGAATTTTAATAATGGGCTGGAAATTGAGTATAATTATAGGAGACAGAGAAAATGTCCATATATAACTAAGGTAAATTGAACAGTTTCTCCTGAGTTGTCAAATAAATCATGTTGCTATGTCTACAAACAAAGCTTAATATTGCTTTTAAAAAATTGTATCATTTTCAAAACAGAAACTAAGGTACTAAATCTAATTTTGCAATTAAAAATAATTTTTATGATTTTGATCGTTCCTAATACATTTAGGAGTCTTTCTATGAATTAAAACTCTAATTTTTCCTCCACTTGGTTCTTTGAATTCCTCTATCAGCAAACCTTTTAGCAAGTCCTGCTATTACCTCTCATTTTAGATAAATTAATTTGGTATGTGTTAAGATTTGCAGTGGAAAGACAATTGTTATGACACCTTTTGAACATAAAATGACCTTCTGTGAAGCCTTCTTGTACTAGAAAGAACAGATTATACATTCATTTATTTGCTTAGAATTGACAAAAGTGGGAAAAGTTCCATTGATTACAATATAAGATAAAATACGTAGATATAATACTATAGTGATACAGGGAATTGTCCTACCAAAATATCTAAAATGTGTTCATCAAGCGAGGATATATTATCATGGATAAATATAGGCACAGTACGCGGTTGAAATACGTTGAAGATAGGGATAAAAAACTGAATCAATATTTTTTGATTCTTGGTTTGATCTTTTTTTGGTGGGGGAAAAATAACTAATAGAAGAGTTCAGATTTCAGAATATAATTACTCTTATTTAATTACATTGTTCTCTTCTCAGAAGAACCAACTTTATATAGGAATTGGTCAAGAGACTTCCAGAAAAATGGATGATCAACAGTGATGTAAAATAGTTCATAAAACTAGTATAGAAACCCAGACATTCAATTCTGGAACCATTATTTATTATTTAAGAAAGAATGAATTATCTACCAGCTGGGAGGGCCTTCCTTAGTGGAAGCCTGTATCTCTGAGCCTCAGTGCCTCTTGTGGTTCTTTTCCTGAGCAGTAATGTACTTGATTTTGTTGACTTAAATCCTTTCATGACTTTTGGAAACTAGGTTGAGAGGGGTGAATAAAAAAGAAACAGGCAGAGGAAAGAAGCTAAGGAGGGCAGGGGAGAACAGGCGCATGCAGACGGAAAGAAGGGAAAGAAAGGGTGCGGGGTGGGTTTGGCAATGAAAGAGGAAGGTACAAGAGAGGAGAAAACAGAAAAGGAAAAGAAAAAACCGGAGGAGAAGACTAGAGGACTGAGGGATCTAGACAGCATACCGAGTAGAAAGACCATGAGGATTATTTTGGAGGTAAGAAGGGGGAAGGGTGAGTGTGGATCAGAGAAAGGTTGGATGGAAAAGAAGAGCCGAGGGGATGGACCTTGGGAAAGACAGAGCAGGAAAAGGTAGAGAGGGGGAAAGAGGAGAGGAGTATGGCTAGAGGAAGGGGGGAGGGTACATGAAGGGTCGAAAATGGAAAGAAGAGAGATAGAGGGAGAGAAATGGGAGGGCAGGGGCTGGCGGCAGAAGAAGGAGCGAGCAGCAGAAGCGGTCGAGACCAGGGAGAACTTTGGGAGTCCGTCAAAGAAGCAGGCGAGAGGGAAAAGAGGAAATGAGAAAAAGGGATAGAGAAGGGAGAGGGGAAAAAATAATGCAAAGAGAGTTATAGGAAGAGACGGGGAGAGGGAAGAGGATGAGAGCAGTGGGATGAAGAGACCCACACAGGATACAGAGTCGAACACGTATAGGAGGCTGACATAGGGAGCAGGAAGGGAGGAGCAGAGAAAGAGGGTGGATAGGAAAGGAGAAGAGAGAGGAGATGAAAGTTGCGAAGGACAGAATAGAAAGAGGAGTGTGTGGGGGTGGGGTGGGCAGAAGCCAGAGAAATAAAGCTAAAAGGAGGTGAAGAGATTGAGAGGGAGCCAAAAGGGAAATGTTGGAGAGTAATTGGGCCAGCCCACAGAGGTTGTTGGGGCGGGCGGGCGGGGGAGTTTGGCGAGGGGAGGAAACGAGTCTGGAAGACAGGTCAGGTTGCCCTCCACCAGGGAACTCGTTAATTGCCAGCACGTTTTTCCTTTTGCTCCTCCGTTTCCCCGGGTAGAGGTGGGGTGTTGGGGATCTCTGGCCTGCAGCCACCCCAGGCTCCTGGCGCCTCTCACCTCCCCATTCCCCCGCCACCCCCACTGCTTAAGGCATTGGAATTGTTCACTCTAGGGTCACTGACATGTCCCTTGTCCAATCAGAATCTTCGCTTGGCATTGATAGGTGGGCGGTTCCTTTCAGTTCTTTTCTCCTGGTTGTCCTGGGAGAAAATTGAACTGCCTCTGATCCAACTTCCGAGGTAAGCCTTTCAGCCTCTTGGAAATCAACTCTGGCTTTGACACTATCGGTCTTTTGTGAGCACGTCTCCCTGAGCCTCAAGTGCCTTCCGTGGTTCTTTTCCTGAGCATCACGTACTTGATTTTGCAGACCCGAACCCTTTAATGACTTTTGCGCTCATTTGCCCCGAATCCCTTTTGTAGTAGAGGCTTGAAGACCCTTTTCCCTTCTGGAGAATGTCTCTGGATGAAGTCGTGTTTGCTTCGGTGAGCAAAATCCTGGGTGAAGGCGGGGGTACTCAGCAGGGGGCCCACGGTGGTAGACTCTAGAGATGAAAAGACCTAGACTGGATGAAGAGTAGAAAAAGTATAAGAGTGAGGTCAGGGAGGAGCAGAGAAAGAGGGTGGTTAGAAAAGGAGAGAAAGTTGGGAGGGACAGAATGGAAAGGGGGGGGGGGCGAAGTGTAGAGAAATCCGGCTAGAAGGAGGTGAAGAGAATGAGAGGGAGCAAAAAGGAAATATTGGAGGGTAATTGGGCCAGCCCACGGAGGTTGTTGGAGCTTGCTGGGGAGATTGGCGAGGCGGAAAACGAGTCTGGAAGGCATAGCAGGTTGCCAGCCACAAGGGCACTCGCTAATTGCCAGCACGTTTCTCCTGTTAATCCTCGGTTTCCCGGGGTGGAGGTGTAGCCTTTTACATCTGGGGCCTGCTGCCACGGTCTCCACCCCGCCCCTATGTGGACCCTCCCACGAACTCCCCCTTCCCGGCCCCCCACAGCTTTCGCCTTTGGAACAGTCAACTGTGCAGTTCATGGGCGTGTCCGTTGTCCAATCGGAATCTTTGTTTGGCGTTGCTATGGGGTCGGTTCCTTTTAGGTTCTCTGGGTTTTCCCAGGAGGAAATGTAACTCCCTTTGATCCAACTTCTGAGGTAAGTCCTTCAGCCCCTTAGAAAATGACTCAGTCTTCTTCAATATCGTTCTTTTGTGCGCCTGTATCTCTGAGCCTCAGTGCCTCTTGTGGTTCTTTTCCTGAGCAGTAATGTACTTGATTTTGTTGACTTGAACCCTTTCATGACTTTTGCCCTAATTCCCCTCCCTTCCAGCCCCCCCATCCTTCCTTTAAATGAGGCTGGAAGACCCCTTTCTCTTCCGGAGAATGGGTCTGGATGGATTCGTGTTTGCTCCGGTGAGAAAATTCTGGGTGTAGGCGGTGGTCCTGTGCTGTTTCAAGCAACCCTGTCCATTGCGGAGCTGTTTCCCGCATTTCTCCTATCCACGGAGAAGCAAGTGATTTCTGTCCCTTTGCTGATCCCCCTGAGAGTGTCAATAAAATACCGGATTCCCTCTTGGAATCTCCGTTCAAATGGGAAGTGTAAAAATAGGTTGAGAGGGGTGAATAGAAGAAACAGAGGAAGGAAGGTAAGGAGGGGGGTGGGGGCGAAGCGGTACACAGAGGGGAGAAAGCAAAGGAAGGAAAAGGCCGTGAGAGAGTATCAAAAAAAAAGTGCATTGAAAGAGGAGAACCATCAGGAAATGGGGGGCGCTGTAGTGTGGAGTTGGGAAAGAGAGGTCAGGACACGGTAGGCTTAGGGGAAGGAGTGAGGAGGGTGACAAAGTGATGGATCAGGGGACAAGAGTGGAGAAAGAAGAGAGAATCAGAAGAGGGTGAAATGAAAGAATGGAAAGAAAGTTGAAGAAAAGAAATGAAGTGGAGGAGAAGAGTAGAGGGATGAAGAGATTGAGACAGCACACAGAGTAGGAAAAGGATAGGAGTTGTAGTCAAAAGGGGAGAGGGGTAGGATGGATCAGAGAAAGGTTGGATGTAGAAGAAGAGGAGAGGGGATAAACCTTCGAAAGGACAGAGCAGGGACAGGTAGAGGGGGAAAGAGGAATTGAAGATGGCTAAAGGGAAGAAAAGAGAGTGGGAGAGAAAAGGGCATAAAATATGTGGGATAGTGAACCACATATGTTCTTTTACCAGTCACCAGAATGTTGAAAATATATAAGTACTCAAAGATCTTTTTGCCTCTGGTCTGAGCAATATAACAACTGAAATCT
This sequence comes from Monodelphis domestica, assembly GCF_027887165.1. Classification (NCBI taxonomy): domain Eukaryota; kingdom Metazoa; phylum Chordata; class Mammalia; order Didelphimorphia; family Didelphidae; genus Monodelphis; species Monodelphis domestica. Next base: position 1,504,419 of record NC_077236.1, read on the forward strand.
CTACCACACTTTGACCTGGACTCTGAAACAGAAATAGCTTTGGAGAAGTACACAGAAAATTCTCTTTTTGAACTTTGAACACTGAGCATTCCACTTCATAATAGCTGCAATTGTTCAACAAAGTAGATTCTCTCTGTAGTCAATAGTTACCCAAGAAGTACAGTTTTAATACAGGGCTAGAAATCGACTAGAAATTGAATATAGAAGTCAGAGAAAATGTCCCCATAAAACTAAGGTAAATTCACCAATTTCTCCTGCATTGTCAAATATAGTAGTAGTTGTCTCTTGGTAACCGAGGATGAGGATTTTCTCTGTGCGTTTTCGTTTATGGTGTGAGATTTAAAATGGTTGAGGTCTTAAACTGTAGTGATTAAAATCGTGGAAGATATAAATGATGATAGATATAAGAGAGGGTGAGTAAAATTTGACGTCAGAAATATGTTTCACTACAGTGTCTTGGGTTTAAAATCAAATATTTGGTGGTCGCCAGGGAAATATTCCCAATTATACAAATACCCATGTCAATTGGGTTTTATAGAGATTTTAATTAACAATACAATGAGTAATCAAAGAAAGAGATAGTGAGTAAGAAAGGAATAAGTATGAAGGGCCTCAAAGCCAATATGGCCTAGACCTGAGTCTTAAAAGAGTAATCAGACAGTTTTTTATAACTCATCATAAGATCTGTCTAAGTAAGGATTTTTTTTTAAACCCTTACCAATACTGTGTATTGGCTCCAAGGCAGAAGAGTGGTAAGGGCTAGGCAATGGGGGTCAAGTGACTTGCCCAGGGTCACAAGGCTAGGAAGTGGCTGAGGCCAGATTTGAACCTAGGACCTCCCATCTCTAGGCCTGGCTCTCAATCCACTGAGCTACCCAGCTGCCCCCTAAGTAAGGATTCCTAATGACACGAGGCCAGCAGCATCTCAGCTGCTTTCACCAGCTCCCTCCTCCATCTGAATGTTTCAGAAGCAGTCTACTCAGAATGAGTCTCAGGCTTAGTTTAATTGGATTCTATCCTGCCTCCTGCATGAGTAGCTTGGTGTCCTGGAGGGACTCTGTCAGTGCCCTAAAGCATGAAGAAATGAATTAATCTCCTTTATGTACTTCCCCTTCCACTTTATTTACCCTTTTGTAATAGATCTAAAAATAGAGCTAACTTAAGGGCTTTTTCCTTATTTGAAGTATGAGTTAAGTAATTTTTCATCGTTCAGTAAGGATGTTTTACAACTTTACCTTCCCCTAAAGTATGCCTAAGTTTGGGTGAAGTAATTTTAAAGTTCCCAATACATTCCTGCTTAAGTACCTTCATTGTTTAAAATGGGGAATAGCCCTAACCAAATGTCCTAAGGTAGATTCTGAGAAATTTTAAGATTCACAGTGCATACTGGTTGATGAGTGTTTTTTCCTCATTATCGATCATCCCTTTCATCAGGATGTATTTACCTTCCCTGTCCCTTTTAACCAGGTCTAGTTTGACTTTGTCAAATACCGTGACTGCAACTCCTGCCTTCTTTCTATCAGTTGAGGCCCAATAGGTCTTACCCCAACCATTAATTCTGACACTTGTGAGTCTATATCCCCCTCAGGTGTGTTTCTTGTAGATAACATATGGTAGGATTCTGAATTCTAATCCTCTCTCTTCTTCTTCTATGTTTTATGGGTGAGTTCATCCCATTCACGTTCAAAGTTATGATTGTCACTTTTGAATTTCCTAGCATTTCGAAATCCTTCCCTACTTCTGTCCTTTCTTCTTTTGCTTTATCCTTTTAATCTCGTGATTTACTTTTAGTCAAGCCCCCTATTCCCCTCCCTTCATATGCTTCCCTATCTGGCCCTCTTTTTTTGTTCCCTTCTTGTTTCTTTAGGGTCTGCTAAGTTCCCTCCCCCCTCTCCTTCCCTCCCTTTTTTCACTCCCTCCTCCCTACCCCCCTTAGTTTGCACTTCTTCCTTACCCTGTAGGAGAAGATAGACTTCAAGATCCCATTCTGGGCCCAGGGTCCTTAGGGAGAGCAAAAGAGATGGAGACAGAGACTAGAAGTAAGGCAGGGAGGGCACAGAGAGGAAGAGGAAGACACCAAAAGCAGGAAAAGAGCAATAATGGGAGAGGAGAGTGGAGTGGATAGAAGGAAAAAGAATCAGAATGAACAGAGGGTGAGATACAGAGAAAAGCACACAGAGACAGACAGTGATTGGGAGAGACAGAAACAGAATGAGATGTATTAAAAATGGAGATAGAGGATAGACACAGAGATGATGAGGCAGAGAGGACAAGTGACAGTGAGAAAAAGACACAGATGGGAGGGAGGGAGAGAGAAATGGAGAGGGAGAGAGACACAGTAAACGAAGGGTGTAGGGTTCAGGAAAATCCACCAAGAATGGAGACCCAGAGACAATGCAAGTAAGCAAAGGATCACCATTTACTGACTGCAGTGCTAGGCACTAGGGCTGTCCCAAAGGAGGATTCCTGCTGGCTTAAGAAATGTAAAGTCCTTAAAAGTAGGTATTAATATTTCAGAAGGTTAGCTCAAGGCCTTACTTAAAGTTATATTGAAATGTTGTCCTAACATTTCAGAACGAGGAGTATTTACTAAAGAAGAATGGCATTGCATAGGGCAAGCTATGAAACAAAGTAAAAAGACAACAGAATATTACCAGCAATCGGATCACATGGAATCTGGGCAGAATACTGCACAAAATGTGGAGAGTTGAGCTGTTTCTCAGGTTCTTGCCCCACATTTCCCTACTTCTACTGACACTTGTATATTACGATTACTCTTTCAACTTTTATGGCTTTAACTGATTCTATCAATTCTTTTCTAACTTCTCACTGGAGACTGCTACAGAAGCTGTGAGGAAGTCTGACCCTCCCTCACCTTAGAAGGATTCTCTCCATCCTCTCTTCCTCCCACTCCTCCTAAATTACAACCTCCACCTCCACTAAAAACCTCATGCAGGATTGCAATCATCCTAAATCTAGAGAAGAAAGTAGGTACATCAGCTTCTCCAATAGAAATTAGGGATCAATCTGAGAATGCAGAAGAAATTTAGAACAGCACAATAATGTTGCCAGTGCCTAGTTCTGCAATTCATCAATTCATGTCAGAGGATAGTGCTGGAGAAGACCATATTTCAGGATATAGCATCAATTTAAAAGACACCCATGATATCTATCCTCTTTAGATCCTGCTCTAATTCCTGTCATTCTGTTCCTCCTCACCACTATTTCCAAAACTAGTGACCATTTTTTCCCTGAAAGAAGATACTCATTTTACTGGCTGCTGACTCTAGATTACAAACCAGTGCAAAAGAGTAGGAATACTCAGTGTAACCTTCTCAGATCACAATGCAATGAAAACAACAATGAGTAAGGTTACATGTAGAGGCCGCTCAAAAATTTACTGGAAATTAAACAATCTGATTCTCCAAAATTGGTTAAAGTACAAATCACAGAAACAATAATTTCTTTGAAGAAAATGACAATGATGAGACATCCTTTCAAAATCTTTGGAATGCAGCCAAAGCAGTTCTCAGGGGGAAATTTATGTCCTTGATTTCATATATTCACAACGTAAAGAGGGAAGAGGTTAAGGAATTCGGCTTGCTAATCAAAAAAAAAAATAGAAAATGAACAAATTAAAAATCCTCAGATGAAAAGTAAATTAGAGATCCTAAATATCAAAGGAGAAATTAATAAAATTGAAAGTGAAAGTAATATTGATTTTAGAAATAAGACAAAATACTGCTCAACCTCATTAATAAAAGGAAAGAAGGAATCCAATTTGACAATATTCAAGATGAAAAGTGAGACCTCCCCACTAATGAAGAGGAAAGTAAGGCAATCATTAAAAACTATAATGCCCAATTATATACCAATAAATATGGCAGTCTAGGTGATATCGATGAATATTTATAAAAATAGAACTTGCCTTGAATAACAGACGAAGAAATAGAATACCTAAACTATCCCATAACAGAAAAATAAATTGAACAAGCCATCAAAGAACTCCCTAAGAAAAAATCCCCGTGACCGGATGCATTGACAAATGAATTCTATGAAATACTCAAAGAACAATGAATCCCAATTTTATATAAACTATGTGACAGAATGAGCAAAGAAGGACTTCTACCAAATTCCTATTATGACACAAATATGGTACTGATTCCAAAGTCAGGCAGGAAAAAACTGAAAACCCCCCCCCCAACAATTATAGATCAATCTCCTTAATGAACATAGATGAAAAAATCTTAACAAGAATACTAGCAAAAGGTGATATAGGAGAAAACTCCTATGAGAAGGAGAGGAAGAGAGTTTTTACTTAAACCTTACACTCAGGGAAACCAACTCTGAGAGGGAAGAACATCCAGATCCAATGGGATCGTGAATTCTATGTTACCCAACAAGGGAAGGGAGAAGGGAAAACCAATGGGGTAGGGGGAAGGGAACACGAAACAGGGAGGGAAAAAGAAGGGGGAAGGGAAGGGAACAAAAAGGGAGGGACTAGATAGGGAAACATATCAAGGGAGGGGACAAGGGGGACTGATTTAAAGTAAATCACTGGACTAAAAGGTAGAGCTGAAGAAGAAATGTTAGAATTAGGGAAGGATATCAAAATGCCAGGGAGTCCACAAGTGACAGTCATAACTTTGAACGTGAATGGGATGAACTCAGCCATAAAACGTAGACGAATAGCAGAATGGATTACAATCCAAAAGCCTACCATATGTTGTCTTCAAGAAACACACATGAGGCGGGTAGACACCCACAAGGTCAGAATTAAAGGATGGAGTAAGACCTTCTGGGGCTCAACTGACAGAAAGAAGGCAGGAGTAGCAATCTGATAAAGCCAAAGCAAAAATATACCTGATTAAAGGGGATAGGGAAGGTAATTATAGTTTGGTAAAAGGGACTTTCGATAATGAGGAAATATCACGAATCAACATGTATGCACCAAATAATATAGCACCCAAATTTATAATGGAAAAATTAGGAGAATTGAAGGAAGAAATAGACAGTAAAACCGTATTAGTGCGAGACTTAAACCAACCATTATCAAATTTAGATAAGTCAAAAAATAAATAAGAAAGAGGTAAAAGAAGTGAATGAAATCTTAGAAAAATTAGAATTAAGAGACATATGGAGAAAAATAAATAGGGATAAAAAGGAATACACCTTTTCTCAGCACCATATGTCACATTCACAAAGATTGACCATACATTAGGTCACAGAAACATGGCACACAAATGCAGAAAACCAGAAATAATAAATGCAGCCTTTTCAGATAACAAGGCAATAAAAATAATGATCAGTAATGGTACATGGAAAACCAAATCAGAAACTAATTGGAAATTAAACAATATGATACTGCAAAATCGTTTAGTTAAAGAAGAAATCATAGAAACAATTAATAATTTCATCAAGGAAAATGACAATGGCGAGATATCCTTTCAAACCTTTTGGGATGCAGCCAAGCAGTAATCAGAGGTAAATTCATTTCCCTGAGTGCATATATATATTAACAAATTAGGGAGAGCAGAGATCAATCAATTGGACATGGAAATAAAAAAAACTTGAAAGCGATCAAATTAAAAACCCCCAGCAGAAAACCAAACTAGAAATCCTAAAAATTAAGAGAGAAATCAATAAAATCGAAAGTGATAGAACCATTGAGCTAATAAAGAAGACAAGAAGCTGATACTTTGATAAAAAAAAAACAAACAATATAGACAAAGTACTGGTCAGTCTAATTTAAAAAAGGAAGGAAGAAAAGCAAATTGACAGCATCAAAGATGAAAAGGGGGACATCACCTCCGATGAAGGGGAAATTAAGGCAATCATTAAAAATTACTTTGCCCACTTACATGGCAATAAATACACCAATTTAGGTGATAGGGATAAATATATACAAAAACACAAACTGCCCAGACTAACAGAAGAAAAAATAGAATTCTTAAATAACCCCATATCAGAAAATGAAATCCAACAAGCCATCAAAGAACTTCCTAAGAAAAAATCCCCAGGGTCTCGTGGATTCACCAGTGAATTCTATCAAACATTCAGAGAACAGTGAATCCCAATACAAGACAAACTATTTGACATAATGAGCAAAGAGGGAGTTCTACCAAACTCCTTTCATGACACAAACATGATACTGATTCCAAAACCAGGCAGGTCAAAAATGGAGAAAGAACACTATACACCAATCTCCCTAATGAATATAGATGCAAAAATCTTAAATAGGATACTAGCAAAAAGACTCCAGCAAATGATCAGAAGGGTCATCCACCATGAACAAGTATGATTTATACCAGGGATGCAGGGCTGGTTCAGTATTAGGAAAACCATCCACATCATTGACCACATCAACAAGCAAACCAACAAGAACCACATGATTATCTCAATAGACCCAGAAAAAGCCTTTGATAAAATACAACACCCATTCCTCTTAAAAACACAAGGAAGTATAGGAATAGAGCGGTCTTTCCGAAAAATAATGAACAGTATATATCTAAAACCATCAGCTAATATCATCTGCAATGGGGATCAACTAGATGCATAAGATAAGATCAGAGTGAAACAAGGATGCCCATTATCACCTCTACTATTTGACATTGTACTAGAAACACTAGCAGTAACAATTAGAGAAGAAAAAGAAATTGAAGGCATCAAAATAGGCAAGGAGGAGACCAAGTTATCACTCTTTGCAGATGACATGATGGTCTACTTAAAGTATCCTAGAGATTCAACCAAAAAGCTAATGGAAATAATCAACAAATTTAGGAAAGTCGCAGGATACAAAATAAACCTGCATAAGTCATCAGCATTTCTATATATCTCCAACACAGCTCAGCAGCAAAAACTAGAATGAGAAATCCCATTCAAAATCACCTGAGACAAAATAAAATACCTAGGAATCTATCTCCGGAGCCAAACACAGGAACTATATGAACACAGCTACAAAACACTCTCCACACAACTAAATTAAACTTGAACAATTGGGAAAACATTAACTGCTCGTGGATAGGACGAGCCAATATAATAAAAATGACCCTCCCACCCAAACTTATTTATCTATTTAGTGCCATACTCATTGAACTCCCAAAAAATTTCTTTACTGATTTAGTAAAAACCATAACAAAGTTCATTTTGAATAACAAAAGATCAAGGATATCCAGGGAAATAATGAAAAAAAAACCCACAAATGACGGGGGCCTTGCAGTCCAGACCTTAAAATATATTACAAAGCAGCTGTCATCGAAACAATTTGGTACTGGCTAAGAGACAGAAAGGAGGATCAGTGGAATAGATTCGGGGTAAGTGACCTCAGCAAGACAGTATATGACAAACCCAAAGACCCCAGCTTTGCGGACAAAAATCCACTATTTCATAAAAACTGCTGGGAAAGTTGGAGGACAGTGTGGGAAAGATTGGATTTAGGTCAACACCTCACACCCTACACGAAGATGAATTCAAAATGGGTGAATGACTTGAACATAAAGAAGGAAACTATAAGAAAATGAGGCAAACACAGAATAGTATACACTTCAGACCTTTGGGAAGGGAGAGGCTTTAAAACTAAGCAAGACTTAGAAAGAGTCACAAAATGCAAATTAAATAATCTGGACTACAACAAATTAAAAAGTTTTTGTACCAACAAAACCAATGTAACTAAAATCAGAGGGGAAGCAACACATTGGGAAACAGTCTTTATAAAAACACCGGACAAACGTTTAATTACTCAAATTTCCAAAGAGCTAAATCAATTGTACCAAAAATCAAGCCATTCTCCAATTGGTAAATGGGCAAGGGAAAGGAACAGGCAGTTCTCAGCCAAAGAAATCAAAATTCTTAATAAGCACATGAAAAAGTATTCTACATCTCTTATGATCAGAGAGCTGCAAATCAAAACATCCCTGAGGTATCACCTCACACCTAGCAGATCGGCTAACATGACAGCAAAGGAAAGTAATGAATGCTGGAGGGGATGTGGCAAAGTAGGGACATTAATTCATTGCTGGTGGAGTTGTGAATTGATCCAAATATTCTGGAGGGCAATTTGTAACTATTCCCAAAGGGTGATGAAAGACTGTCTGCCCTTTGATCCAGCTATAGCACTGCCATGGAGACTGGAAAGACCTCCAGGAAGCGATGCAGAGCAGGAGGAGCAGAACCAGGAGAACATTGTACACAGAGACTAATACCTTGTGGTATAATCGAAGGCCATGGCCTTCTCCATTAGTATCAATGCAATGTCCCTGAACAATCTGCAGGGATCTAAAAAACACTATCTGCGAGCAGAGGATAAATTATGGGAGGAAAAACACCGAGGAAAAACAACTGCTTGACTACAGGGGGGCAGGGGATATGACTGAGGAGAGACTCTAAATGAACACTCTAATGCAAATACCAACAACATGAAATAATCACAAAAAGCAAACTACAAAGCACTTTCAACTTAGTTTGATCTTTGAAAACCGCCTAAGACATTTATTAAAGATAAAGTGACTGCTGGATGACTGAAGTGAAGATAAACAAGAAGAAAATTACTTGACAAAACTGTGGAAAATGAAAATCTATTTAAGTGACTTAAATCTGTTATAACACTAAAAGATTAATTGACATTCTTCAGAATCATATGACTTCTTTGTAATATTTCTATGTAATCTACGAAACATAATTTCATCATAATATAATTTCTATATTGCATATGTAATATTCAATGAATAAAATCTATATAATCTATTTAGATATAATATCTCCATCGAAAATAAAATATATGGGATAGTAAATCAAATGTGTTCACTTTTGCGTATGCTCTGAGAAAAACCATAACTGAAATATCTGCCACACTTGGATCTGGACTCAGAAACAGAAGTAGCTTTGGGGAAGCTTCCAGAAAATTCTGTTTCTGAACTTTGAACTCGGAGCATTCCACTCTATAATACCTGCAATTTTCAAGCAACGAAGATTCTGTATGTAGTCAGAAGTTACACAAGAAGTAGAATTTTAATAATGGGCTGGAAATTGAGTATAATTATAGGAGACAGAGAAAATGTCCATATATAACTAAGGTAAATTGAACAGTTTCTCCTGAGTTGTCAAATAAATCATGTTGCTATGTCTACAAACAAAGCTTAATATTGCTTTTAAAAAATTGTATCATTTTCAAAACAGAAACTAAGGTACTAAATCTAATTTTGCAATTAAAAATAATTTTTATGATTTTGATCGTTCCTAATACATTTAGGAGTCTTTCTATGAATTAAAACTCTAATTTTTCCTCCACTTGGTTCTTTGAATTCCTCTATCAGCAAACCTTTTAGCAAGTCCTGCTATTACCTCTCATTTTAGATAAATTAGTTTGGTATGTGTTAAGATTTGCAGTGGAAAGACAATTGTTATGACACCTTTTGAACATAAAATGACCTTCTGTGAAGCCTTCTTGTACTAGAAAGAACAGATTATACATTCATTTATTTGCTTAGAATTGACAAAAGTGGGAAAAGTTCCATTGATTACAATATAAGATAAAATACGTAGATATAATACTATAGTGATACAGGGAATTGTCCTACCAAAATATCTAAAATGTGTTCATCAAGCGAGGATATATTATCATGGATAAATATAGGCACAGTACGCGGTTGAAATACGTTGAAGATAGGGATAAAAAACTGAATCAATATTTTTTGATTCTTGGTTTGATCTTTTTTTGGTGGGGGAAAAATAACTAATAGAAGAGTTCAGATTTCAGAATATAATTACTCTTATTTAATTACATTGTTCTCTTCTCAGAAGAACCAACTTTATATAGGAATTGGTCAAGAGACTTCCAGAAAAATGGATGATCAACAGTGATGTAAAATAGTTCATAAAACTAGTATAGAAACCCAGACATTCAATTCTGGAACCATTATTTATTATTTAAGAAAGAATGAATTATCTACCAGCTGGGAGGGCCTTCCTTAGTGGAAGCCTGTATCTCTGAGCCTCAGTGCCTCTTGTGGTTCTTTTCCTGAGCAGTAATGTACTTGATTTTGTTGACTTAAATCCTTTCATGACTTTTGGAAACTAGGTTGAGAGGGGTGAATAAAAAAGAAACAGGCAGAGGAAAGAAGCTAAGGAGGGCAGGGGAGAACAGGCGCATGCAGACGGAAAGAAGGGAAAGAAAGGGTGCGGGGTGGGTTTGGCAATGAAAGAGGAAGGTACAAGAGAGGAGAAAACAGAAAAGGAAAAGAAAAAACCGGAGGAGAAGACTAGAGGACTGAGGGATCTAGACAGCATACCGAGTAGAAAGACCATGAGGATTATTTTGGAGGTAAGAAGGGGGAAGGGTGAGTGTGGATCAGAGAAAGGTTGGATGGAAAAGAAGAGCCGAGGGGATGGACCTTGGGAAAGACAGAGCAGGAAAAGGTAGAGAGGGGGAAAGAGGAGAGGAGTATGGCTAGAGGAAGGGGGGAGGGTACATGAAGGGTCGAAAATGGAAAGAAGAGAGATAGAGGGAGAGAAATGGGAGGGCAGGGGCTGGCGGCAGAAGAAGGAGCGAGCAGCAGAAGCGGTCGAGACCAGGGAGAACTTTGGGAGTCCGTCAAAGAAGCAGGCGAGAGGGAAAAGAGGAAATGAGAAAAAGGGATAGAGAAGGGAGAGGGGAAAAAATAATGCAAAGAGAGTTATAGGAAGAGACGGGGAGAGGGAAGAGGATGAGAGCAGAGGGATGAAGAGACCCACACAGGATACAGAGTCGAACACGTATAGGAGGCTGACATAGGGAGCAGGAAGGGAGGAGCAGAGAAAGAGGGTGGATAGGAAAGGAGAAGAGAGAGGAGATGAAAGTTGCGAAGGACAGAATAGAAAGAGGAGTGTGTGGGGGTGGGGTGGGCAGAAGCCAGAGAAATAAAGCTAAAAGGAGGTGAAGAGATTGAGAGGGAGCCAAAAGGGAAATGTTGGAGAGTAATTGGGCCAGCCCACAGAGGTTGTTGGGGCGGGCGGGCGGGGGAGTTTGGCGAGGGGAGGAAACGAGTCTGGAAGACAGGTCAGGTTGCCCTCCACCAGGGAACTCGTTAATTGCCAGCACGTTTTTCCTTTTGCTCCTCCGTTTCCCCGGGTAGAGGTGGGGTGTTGGGGATCTCTGGCCTGCAGCCACCCCAGGCTCCTGGCGCCTCTCACCTCCCCATTCCCCCGCCACCCCCACTGCTTAAGGCATTGGAATTGTTCACTCTAGGGTCACTGACATGTCCCTTGTCCAATCAGAATCTTCGCTTGGCATTGATAGGTGGGCGGTTCCTTTCAGTTCTTTTCTCCTGGTTGTCCTGGGAGAAAATTGAACTGCCTCTGATCCAACTTCCGAGGTAAGCCTTTCAGCCTCTTGGAAATCAACTCTGGCTTTGACACTATCGGTCTTTTGTGAGCACGTCTCCCTGAGCCTCAAGTGCCTTCCGTGGTTCTTTTCCTGAGCATCACGTACTTGATTTTGCAGACCCGAACCCTTTAATGACTTTTGCGCTCATTTGCCCCGAATCCCTTTTGTAGTAGAGGCTTGAAGACCCTTTTCCCTTCTGGAGAATGTCTCTGGATGAAGTCGTGTTTGCTTCGGTGAGCAAAATCCTGGGTGAAGGCGGGGGTACTCAGCAGGGGGCCCACGGTGGTAGACTCTAGAGATGAAAAGACCTAGACTGGATGAAGAGTAGAAAAAGTATAAGAGTGAGGTCAGGGAGGAGCAGAGAAAGAGGGTGGTTAGAAAAGGAGAGAAAGTTGGGAGGGACAGAATGGAAAGGGGGGGGGGGCGAAGTGTAGAGAAATCCGGCTAGAAGGAGGTGAAGAGAATGAGAGGGAGCAAAAAGGAAATATTGGAGGGTAATTGGGCCAGCCCACGGAGGTTGTTGGAGCTTGCTGGGGAGATTGGCGAGGCGGAAAACGAGTCTGGAAGGCATAGCAGGTTGCCAGCCACAAGGGCACTCGCTAATTGCCAGCACGTTTCTCCTGTTAATCCTCGGTTTCCCGGGGTGGAGGTGTAGCCTTTTACATCTGGGGCCTGCTGCCACGGTCTCCACCCCGCCCCTATGTGGACCCTCCCACGAACTCCCCCTTCCCGGCCCCCCACAGCTTTCGCCTTTGGAACAGTCAACTGTGCAGTTCATGGGCGTGTCCGTTGTCCAATCGGAATCTTTGTTTGGCGTTGCTATGGGGTCGGTTCCTTTTAGGTTCTCTGGGTTTTCCCAGGAGGAAATGTAACTCCCTTTGATCCAACTTCTGAGGTAAGTCCTTCAGCCCCTTAGAAAATGACTCAGTCTTCTTCAATATCGTTCTTTTGTGCGCCTGTATCTCTGAGCCTCAGTGCCTCTTGTGGTTCTTTTCCTGAGCAGTAATGTACTTGATTTTGTTGACTTGAACCCTTTCATGACTTTTGCCCTAATTCCCCTCCCTTCCAGCCCCCCCATCCTTCCTTTAAATGAGGCTGGAAGACCCCTTTCTCTTCCGGAGAATGGGTCTGGATGGATTCGTGTTTGCTCCGGTGAGAAAATTCTGGGTGTAGGCGGTGGTCCTGTGCTGTTTCAAGCAACCCTGTCCATTGCGGAGCTGTTTCCCGCATTTCTCCTATCCACGGAGAAGCAAGTGATTTCTGTCCCTTTGCTGATCCCCCTGAGAGTGTCAATAAAATACCGGATTCCCTCTTGGAATCTCCGTTCAAATGGGAAGTGTAAAAATAGGTTGAGAGGGGTGAATAGAAGAAACAGAGGAAGGAAGGTAAGGAGGGGGGTGGGGGCGAAGCGGTACACAGAGGGGAGAAAGCAAAGGAAGGAAAAGGCCGTGAGAGAGTATCAAAAAAAAAGTGCATTGAAAGAGGAGAACCATCAGGAAATGGGGGGCGCTGTAGTGTGGAGTTGGGAAAGAGAGGTCAGGACACGGTAGGCTTAGGGGAAGGAGTGAGGAGGGTGACAAAGTGATGGATCAGGGGACAAGAGTGGAGAAAGAAGAGAGAATCAGAAGAGGGTGAAATGAAAGAATGGAAAGAAAGTTGAAGAAAAGAAATGAAGTGGAGGAGAAGAGTAGAGGGATGAAGAGATTGAGACAGCACACAGAGTAGGAAAAGGATAGGAGTTGTAGTCAAAAGGGGAGAGGGGTAGGATGGATCAGAGAAAGGTTGGATGTAGAAGAAGAGGAGAGGGGATAAACCTTCGAAAGGACAGAGCAGGGACAGGTAGAGGGGGAAAGAGGAATTGAAGATGGCTAAAGGGAAGAAAAGAGAGTGGGAGAGAAAAGGGCATAAAATATGTGGGATAGTGAACCACATATGTTCTTTTACCAGTCACCAGAATGTTGAAAATATATAAGTACTCAAAGATCTTTTTGCCTCTGGTCTGAGCAATATAACAACTGAAATCTCTGCCACACTTTGACCTGGACTCTGAAACAGAAATAGCTTTGGAGAAGTACACAGAAAATTCTCTTTTTGAACTTTGAACACTGAGCATTCCACTTCATAATAGCTGCAATTGTTCAACAAAGTAGATTCTCTCTGTAGTCAATAGTTACCCAAGAAGTACAGTTTTAATACAGGGCTAGAAATCGACTAGAAATTGAATATAGAAGTCAGAGAAAATGTCCCCATAAAACTAAGGTAAATTCACCAATTTCTCCTGCATTGTCAAATATAGTAGTAGTTGTCTCTTGGTAACCGAGGATGAGGATTTTCTCTGTGCGTTTTCGTTTATGGTGTGAGATTTAAAATGGTTGAGGTCTTAAACTGTAGTGATTAAAATCGTGGAAGATATAAATGATGATAGATATAAGAGAGGGTGAGTAAAATTTGACGTCAGAAATATGTTTCACTACAGTGTCTTGGGTTTAAAATCAAATATTTGGTGGTCACCAGGGAAATATTCCCAATTATACAAATACCCATGTCAATTGGGTTTTATAGAGATTTTAATTAACAATACAATGAGTAATCAAAGAAAGAGATAGTGAGTAAGAAAGGAATAAGTATGAAGGGCCTCAAAGCCAATATGGCCTAGACCTGAGTCTTAAAAGAGTAATCAGACAGTTTTTTATAACTCATCATAAGATCTGTCTAAGTAAGGATTTTTTTTTAAACCCTTACCAATACTGTGTATTGGCTCCAAGGCAGAAGAGTGGTAAGGGCTAGGCAATGGGGGTCAAGTGACTTGCCCAGGGTCACAAGGCTAGGAAGTGGCTGAGGCCAGATTTGAACCTAGGACCTCCCATCTCTAGGCCTGGCTCTCAATCCACTGAGCTACCCAGCTGCCCCCTAAGTAAGGATTCCTAATGACACGAGGCCAGCAGCATCTCAGCTGCTTTCACCAGCTCCCTCCTCCATCTGAATGTTTCAGAAGCAGTCTACTCAGAATGAGTCTCAGGCTTAGTTTAATTGGATTCTATCCTGCCTCCTGCATGAGTACCTTGGTGTCCTGGAGGGACTCTGTCAGTGCCCTAAAGCATGAAGAAATGAATTAATCTCCTTTATGTACTTCCCCTTCCACTTTATTTACCCTTTTGTAATAGATCTAAAAATAGAGCTAACTTAAGGGCTTTTTCCTTATTTGAAATATGAGTTAAGTAATTTTTCATCGTTCAGTAAGGATGTTTTACAACTTTACCTTCCCCTAAAGTATGCCTAAGTTTGGGTGAAGTAATTTTAAAGTTCCCAATACATTCCTGCTTAAGTACCTTCATTGTTTAAAATGGGGAATAGCCCTAACCAAATGTCCTAAGGTAGATTCTGAGAAATTTTAAGATTCACAGTGCATACTGGTTGATGAGTGTTTTTTCCTCATTATCGATCATCCCTTTCATCAGGATGTATTTACCTTCCCTGTCCCTTTTAACCAGGTCTAGTTTGACTTTGTCAAATACCGTGACTGCAACTCCTGCCTTCTTTCTATCAGTTGAGGCCCAATAGGTCTTACCCCAACCATTAATTCTGACACTTGTGAGTCTATATCCCCCTCAGGTGTGTTTCTTGTAGATAACATATGGTAGGATTCTGAATTCTAATCCTCTCTCTTCTTCTTCTATGTTTTATGGGTGAGTTCATCCCATTCACGTTCAAAGTTATGATTGTCACTTTTGAATTTCCTAGCATTTCGAAATCCTTCCCTACTTCTGTCCTTTCTTCTTTTGCTTTATCCTTTTAATCTCGTGATTTACTTTTAGTCAAGCCCCCTATTCCCCTCCCTTCATATGCTTCCCTATCTGGCCCTCTTTTTTTGTTCCCTTCTTGTTTCTTTAGGGTCTGCTAAGTTCCCTCCCCCCTCTCCTTCCCTCCCTTTTTTCACTCCCTCCTCCCTACCCCCCTTAGTTTGCACTTCTTCCTTACCCTGTAGGAGAAGATAGACTTCAAGATCCCATTCTGGGCCCAGGGTCCTTAGGGAGAGCAAAAGAGATGGAGACAGAGACTAGAAGTAAGGCAGGGAGGGCACAGAGAGGAAGAGGAAGACACCAAAAGCAGGAAAAGAGCAATAATGGGAGAGGAGAGTGGAGTGGATAGAAGGAAAAAGAATCAGAATGAACAGAGGGTGAGATACAGAGAAAAGCACACAGAGACAGACAGTGATTGGGAGAGACAGAAACAGAATGAGATGTATTAAAAATGGAGATAGAGGATAGACACAGAGATGATGAGGCAGAGAGGACAAGTGACAGTGAGAAAAAGACACAGATGGGAGGGAGGGAGAGAGAAATGGAGAGGGAGAGAGACACAGTAAACGAAGGGTGTAGGGTTCAGGAAAATCCACCAAGAATGGAGACCCAGAGACAATGCAAGTAAGCAAAGGATCACCATTTACTGACTGCAGTGCTAGGCACTAGGGCTGTCCCAAAGGAGGATTCCTGCTGGCTTAAGAAATGTAAAGTCCTTAAAAGTAGGTATTAATATTTCAGAAGGTTAGCTCAAGGCCTTACTTAAAGTTATATTGAAATGTTGTCCTAACATTTCAGAACGAGGAGTATTTACTAAAGAAGAATGGCATTGCATAGGGCAAGCTATGAAACAAAGTAAAAAGACAACAGAATATTACCAGCAATCGGATCACATGGAATCTGGGCAGAATACTGCACAAAATGTGGAGAGTTGAGCTGTTTCTCAGGTTCTTGCCCCACATTTCCCTACTTCTACTGACACTTGTATATTACGATTACTCTTTCAACTTTTATGGCTTTAACTGATTCTATCAATTCTTTTCTAACTTCTCACTGGAGACTGCTACAGAAGCTGTGAGGAAGTCTGACCCTCCCTCACCTTAGAAGGATTCTCTCCATCCTCTCTTCCTCCCACTCCTCCTAAATTACAACCTCCACCTCCACTAAAAACCTCATGCAGGATTGCAATCATCCTAAATCTAGAGAAGAAAGTAGGTACATCAGCTTCTCCAATAGAAATTAGGGATCAATCTGAGAATGCAGAAGAAATTTAGAACAGCACAATAATGTTGCCAGTGCCTAGTTCTGCAATTCATCAATTCATGTCAGAGGATAGTGCTGGAGAAGACCATATTTCAGGATATAGCATCAATTTAAAAGACACCCATGATATCTATCCTCTTTAGATCCTGCTCTAATTCCTGTCATTCTGTTCCTCCTCACCACTATTTCCAAAACTAGTGACCATTTTTTCCCTGAAAGAAGATACTCATTTTACTGGCTGCTGACTCTAGATTACAAACCAGTGCAAAAGAGTAGGAATACTCAGTGTAACCTTCTCAGATCACAATGCAATGAAAACAACAATGAGTAAGGTTACATGTAGAGGCCGCTCAAAAATTTACTGGAAATTAAACAATCTGATTCTCCAAAATTGGTTAAAGTACAAATCACAGAAACAATAATTTCTTTGAAGAAAATGACAATGATGAGACATCCTTTCAAAATCTTTGGAATGCAGCCAAAGCAGTTCTCAGGGGAAATTTATGTCCTTGATTTCATATATTCACAACGTAAAGAGGGAAGAGGTTAAGGAATTCGGCTTGCTAATCAAAAAAAAAATAGAAAATGAACAAATTAAAAATCCTCAGATGAAAAGTAAATTAGAGATCCTAAATATCAAAGGAGAAATTAATAAAATTGAAAGTGAAAGTAATATTGATTTTAGAAATAAGACAAAATACTGCTCAACCTCATTAATAAAAGGAAAGAAGGAATCCAATTTGACAATATTCAAGATGAAAAGTGAGACCTCCCCACTAATGAAGAGGAAAGTAAGGCAATCATTAAAAACTATAATGCCCAATTATATACCAATAAATATGGCAGTCTAGGTGATATCGATGAATATTTATAAAAATAGAACTTGCCTTGAATAACAGACGAAGAAATAGAATACCTAAACTATCCCATAACAGAAAAATAAATTGAACAAGCCATCAAAGAACTCCCTAAGAAAAAATCCCCGTGACCGGATGCATTGACAAATGAATTCTATGAAATACTCAAAGAACAATGAATCCCAATTTTATATAAACTATGTGACAGAATGAGCAAAGAAGGACTTCTACCAAATTCCTATTATGACACAAATATGGTACTGATTCCAAAGTCAGGCAGGAAAAAACTGAAAACCCCCCCCCCAACAATTATAGATCAATCTCCTTAATGAACATAGATGAAAAAATCTTAACAAGAATACTAGCAAAAGGTGATATAGGAGAAAACTCCTATGAGAAGGAGAGGAAGAGAGTTTTTACTTAAACCTTACACTCAGGGAAACCAACTCTGAGAGGGAAGAACATCCAGATCCAATGGGATCGTGAATTCTATGTTACCCAACAAGGGAAGGGAGAAGGGAAAACCAATGGGGTAGGGGGAAGGGAACACGAAACAGGGAGGGAAAAAGAAGGGGGAAGGGAAGGGAACAAAAAGGGAGGGACTAGATAGGGAAACATATCAAGGGAGGGGACAAGGGGGACTGATTTAAAGTAAATCACTGGACTAAAAGGTAGAGCTGAAGAAGAAATGTTAGAATTAGGGAAGGATATCAAAATGCCAGGGAGTCCACAAGTGACAGTCATAACTTTGAACGTGAATGGGATGAACTCAGCCATAAAACGTAGACGAATAGCAGAATGGATTACAATCCAAAAGCCTACCATATGTTGTCTTCAAGAAACACACATGAGGCGGGTAGACACCCACAAGGTCAGAATTAAAGGATGGAGTAAGACCTTCTGGGGCTCAACTGACAGAAAGAAGGCAGGAGTAGCAATCTGATAAAGCCAAAGCAAAAATATACCTGATTAAAGGGGATAGGGAAGGTAATTATAGTTTGGTAAAAGGGACTTTCGATAATGAGGAAATATCACGAATCAACATGTATGCACCAAATAATATAGCACCCAAATTTATAATGGAAAAATTAGGAGAATTGAAGGAAGAAATAGACAGTAAAACCGTATTAGTGCGAGACTTAAACCAACCATTATCAAATTTAGATAAGTCAAAAAATAAATAAGAAAGAGGTAAAAGAAGTGAATGAAATCTTAGAAAAATTAGAATTAAGAGACATATGGAGAAAAATAAATAGGGATAAAAAGGAATACACCTTTTCTCAGCACCATATGTCACATTCACAAAGATTGACCATACATTAGGTCACAGAAACATGGCACACAAATGCAGAAAACCAGAAATAATAAATGCAGCCTTTTCAGATAACAAGGCAATAAAAATAATGATCAGTAATGGTACATGGAAAACCAAATCAGAAACTAATTGGAAATTAAACAATATGATACTGCAAAATCGTTTAGTTAAAGAAGAAATCATAGAAACAATTAATAATTTCATCAAGGAAAATGGCAATGGCGAGATATCCTTTCAAACCTTTTGGGATGCAGCCAAAGCAGTAATCAGAGGTAAATTCATTTCCCTGAGTGCATATATATATTAACAAATTAGGGAGAGCAGAGATCAATCAATTGGACATGGAAATAAAAAAAACTTGAAAGCGATCAAATTAAAAACCCCCAGCAGAAAACCAAACTAGAAATCCTAAAAATTAAGAGAGAAATCAATAAAATCGAAAGTGATAGAACCATTGAGCTAATAAAGAAGACAAGAAGCTGATACTTTGATAAAAAAACAAACAAACAATATAGACAAAGTACTGGTCAGTCTAATTTAAAAAAGGAAGGAAGAAAAGCAAATTGACAGCATCAAAGATGAAAAGGGGGACATCACCTCCGATGAAGGGGAAATTAAGGCAATCATTAAAAATTACTTTGCCCACTTACATGGCAATAAATACACCAATTTAGGTGATAGGGATAAATATATACAAAAACACAAACTGCCCAGACTAACAGAAGAAAAAATAGAATTCTTAAATAACCCCATATCAGAAAATGAAATCCAACAAGCCATCAAAGAACTTCCTAAGAAAAAATCCCCAGGGTCTCGTGGATTCACCAGTGAATTCTATCAAACATTCAGAGAACAGTGAATCCCAATACAAGACAAACTATTTGACATAATGAGCAAAGAGGGAGTTCTACCAAACTCCTTTCATGACACAAACATGGTGCTGATTCCAAAACCAGGCAGGTCAAAAATGGAGAAAGAAAACTATACACCAATCTCCCTAATGAATATAGATGCAAAAATCTTAAATAGGATACTAGCAAAAAGACTACAGCAAGTGATCAGAAGGGTCATCCACCATAAACAAGTACAATTTATACCAGGGATGCAGGGCTGGTTCAATATTAGGAAAACCATCCACATCATTGACCACATCAACAAGCAAACCAACAAGAACCACATGATTATCTCAATAGACGCAGAAAAAGCCTTTGATAAAATACAACACCCATTCATCTTGAAAACACAAGGAAGTATAGGAATAGAGCTGTCGTTCCGAAAAATAATGAACAGTATATATCTAAAACCATCAGCTAATATCATCTGCAATGGGGATAAACTAGATGCATAAGATAAGATCAGGAGTGAAACAAGGATGCCCATTATCACCTCAAGTATTTGACATTGTACTAGAAACACTAGCAGTAACAATTAGAGAAGAAAAAGAAATTGAAGGCATCAAAATAGGCAAGGAGGAGACCAAGTTATCACTCTTTGCAGATGACATGATGGTCTACTTAAAGTATCCTAGAGATTCAACCAAAAAGCTAATTGAAATAATCTACAACTTTAGGAAAGTTGCAGGATACAAAATAAACCTGCATAAGTCATCAGCATTTCTATATATCTCCAACACAGCTCAGCAGCAAAAACTAGAAAGAGAAATCCCATTCAGAATCAGCTTAGACAAAATAAAATACCTAGGAATCTATCTCCGGAGACAAACACAGGAACTATATGAACACAGCTACAAAATACTCTCCACACAACTAAAAATAAACTTGAGCAATTGGGAAAACATTAACTGCTCGTGGATAGGTCGAGCCAATATAATAAAAATGACTATCCCACCCAAACTTATTTATCTATTTAGTGCCATACTCATTGAACTCCCATAAAATTTCTTTACTGATTTAGTAAAAACCATACAATGTTCATTTGGAATAACAAAAGATCAAGGATATCCAGGGAAATAATGAATAAAAAACCACAAATGATGGGGCCCCTGCAGTCCCAGACCTTAAACTATATTACAAAGTAGCTGTCATCGAAACAATTTGATACTGGATAAGAGACAGAAAGGAGGATCAGTGGAATAGACTGGAGGCAAGCATTCTCAGCAAGACAGTATACGATAAACCCAAAGATCCCAGCTTTTCGGACAGAAATCCACTATTCGATAAAAACTACTGGGAAATTTGGAGGACAGTATTGGAGAGATTAGGAATTGATCAATACTTCACACCCTACACCAAGATAAATTCAAAATGGGTGAATGACTTAAACATAAAGAAGGAAACCATAAGTAAATTGGGTAAACACAGAATAGTATACATGTCAGACCTTTGGGAGGTGAAAGACTTTAAAACCAAGCAAGACATAGAAAGAATCCCAAAATTTAAAATGAACAATGTTGACTACATCAAATTAAAAAGCTTTAAACAAACAAAATCAATGTAACTAAAATCAGAAGGGAAACAACAAATTAGGGAAAAAATCTTCATAGAAACCTCTAACAAAAGTATAATTACTCCAATTTATCAAGACCTAAATCAATTATACAAAAATATCAAGCCATTCATATGAGACGGGTTGACACTCACAAGGTTAGAATTAAAGGTTGGAGTAAGACCTTTTGGGCCTCAACTGATAGAAAGAAGGCAGGAGTTGCAATTATGATATCTGACAAAGCCAAAACACAAATAGACCTGATCAAAAGGGATAGGGAAGGTAAATATATTCCGCTAAAAGGGAGTATAGACAATGAGGAAATATCACTAATCAACATGTATGCACCAAATGGCATAGCATCCAAATTTTTAATGGAGAAACTAGGAGAATTGAAGGAGGAAATAGACAGTAAAACCATATTAGTGGGAGACTTGAACCAACCACTATCAAATTTAGATAAATCAAACCAAAAAATAAACAAGAAAGTGGTAAAAGATGTGAATGAAATCTTAGAAAAATTAGAGTTAATAGACATATGGAGGAAAATAAATAGGGACAAAAAAGAATACACCTTCTTTCAGCGCCACATGGCACATTCACAAAAATAGATAATACACTAGGTCTTAGAAACATGGCACTCAAATGCAGAAAAGCAGAAATATGAACTGCAGCCTTTTCAGATCACAAGGCAATTAAAATATTGATCGGCAAGGGTACATGGAGACCCAAATCAAAAATTAATTGGAAATTAAATAACATGATACTCCAAAATTGGATAGTTAGAGAAGAAATAATAGAAACAATTAACAATTTCGTTGAAGAAAATGACAATGGAGAAACATCCTTTCAAACCTTATGGGATGCAGCCAAGGCAGTACTTAGAGTAAAATTCATATCCCTGAGTGCATATATTAACAAATTAGGGAGGACAGAGACCAAGGAATTGGAAATGCAAATCAAAAAACTTGAGAATGAACAAATTAAAAACCTCCAGAAGAAAACCATACTAGAGATCCTAAAAATTAAGGGAGAAATTAATAAAATGGAAAGTGACAGAACTATTAAGCTCATAAACAAGACTAGATACGGGTACTTTGAAAAAACAGACAAAATAGACAAAGTACTTGTTAATTTAATTAAAAAAAGGAAAGAAGAAAGGCAAATTAACAGCATCAAGGATGAAAAGGGGGATCTCACCTCTAATGAAGAGGAAATTAAGTCAATCATTAAAAACTACTTTGCCCAACTATATGGCAATAAATATACCAATCTAGGTGATATGGATGAATATTTACAAAAATATAAATTGCCTAGACTAACAGAAGAAGAAATAGTTTTCTTAAATAATCCCATATCAGAAAAAGAAATCCAACAGGCCATCAAAGAACTTCCTAAGAAAAAATCCCCAGGGCCTGATGGATTCACCAGCGAATTCTATCAAACATTCAGAGAACAGTTCATCCCAATACTATACAAACTATTTGACATAATAAGCAAAGAGGGAGTTCTACCAAACTCCTTTTATGACACAAGCATGGTACTGATTCCAAAACCAGGCAGGCCAAAAACAGAGAAAGAAAATTATAGACCAATCTCCCTAATGAATATAGATGCAAAAACCTTAAATAGGATACTAGCAAAAAGACTCCAGCAAGTGATCAGAAGGGTCATCCACCATGAACAAGTACGATTTATACCAGGGATGCAGGGCTGGTTCAGTATTAGGAAAACCATCCACATCATTGACCACATCAACAAGCAAACCAACAAGAACCACATGATTATCTCAATAGACGCAGAAAAAGCCTTTGATAAAATACAACACCCATTCCTCTTAAAAACACTAGGAAGTATAGGAATAGAGCTGTCCTTCCGAAAAATAATGAACAGCATATATCTAAAACCAACAGCTAATATCATCTGCAATGGGGATAAACTAGATGCATAAGATAAGATCACGAGTGAAACAAGGATGCCCATTATCACCTCAAGTATTTGACATTGCACTAGAAACACTAGCAGTAACAATTAGAGAAGAAAAAGAAATTGAAGGCATCAAAATAGGCAAGGAGGAGACCAAATTATTGCTCTATTCTTTAATTCTGACCTTGTATGTGTCTACCCGCCTCATGTGTGTTTCTTGAAGACAACATATGGTAGGGTTTTGCATTGTAATCCATTCTGCTATTCGTCTACATTTTATGGGTGAGTTCATCCCATTCACGTTCAAAGTTATGACTGTCACTTGTGGACTCCCTGGCATTTTGATTGTAGCATCCCAAGCATATTCACATCTATGAAATATAAATGACTGTATGGCGACTGTGTCTCCAAGCATAAGGTTATACCAATGAGGCTTGTGAAGGTAACCTTGAACTGGCCATGCGGCCCTTGGCTAAGACAAACTCATTAACATGCTCGGACTCAATTCCCCAGGAAAGCGCGGTTTGCAATCTACACGCCCAAAGGTGTTCCCTCTACCTTGCCTCCCAATCATGATTGTCTATGCTTTGTGATGTGATTGCTACGTGCTTGGGAGTACCATCCAAGCAGGACAGAAATAAAATCCAGAGGCAATCCCATGAACTTCCTCTTGTCTCTTGGCCTTTCTCCCTTCCATGGAGCTCCACTGGGCTCCTCAATGACTATGTCTCTCTCTCCTCTTGACCTTCTCCTTCCCCGAGGCTGTAACCATCTCGGCCTGCATTTCCTACCTTAATCTCCTCCGCCCCAGTTCCTTTGTACTCATACTCTCTTATCAAAGGGAGTATCATAGGAATTGCCTGCCCTATCGAACCACTGACTTGTCCCTGTCTTCCATTTCCACCCAGGTTCTTGGTTCCTACCTCTCCTCGGGTCCCATCACAAAGGTGAGCCCCTTCCCTTGTGGGACCCTGCTGGTCAGGGAGGTCCATTAAGGAAAACCCCACATTGATATCCTTCCCTAATTCTAACCTTTCTTCTTCAGCTCTACCTTTTAGTCCAGTGATTTACTTTAAATCAGTCCCCCTTGTCCCCTCCCTTGATATGTTTCCCTATCTAGTCCCTCCCTTTTTGTTCCCTCCCCTTCCCCCTTCTTCTTCCCTCCCTGTTTCGTGTTCCCTTCCCCCTACCCCATTGGTTTTCCCTTCTCCCTTCCCTTGTTGGGTAACATAGAATTCAAGATCCCAATGGATCTGGATGTTCTTCCCTCTCAGAGCTGGTTTCCCTGAGTGTAAGGTTTAAGTAAAAACTCTCTTCCTCTCCTTCTCATAGGAGTTTTCTTCCCCTCCCCTTCCCGTGTGCATCTTTGTGTGAGAAAGATTATTCTATTTGGTCTTTCTTTTCCCCCAATTTACACATTACATTTTCCCCACATGTTAGTATACATAGATTGATATAAATGTAATCCTTATAGAAGAGAGTTTGAGTAAAAGAAAAAGATAATATTTTTCACCTTTTCCCTTTCCTTCATATTTCCCTTTTAAGGTATTCCAGGCTCTTTGCTTTTTGATATCGAAGTTTCCACAGAGCTCTGGTCTTTTCTTTGCAAAAACTTGGAAATCGTCTATTTTCTTGAATGCCCATACGTTCCCTTGGAAGTATATAGTCAGTTTTGATGGATAGCTGATTCATGGTTGAAAACCCAGCTCTCTTGCCTTTCTGAAAATCATGTTCCATGCCTTAAGTTCATTCAGAGTGGAACTTGCAAGGTCTTGTTCAGTGACCATGGGATTGGCATTCCTTTATATCTAAATTGTCTTTTTCTGGCTTCCTATAAGTTTTCTTTTGCTGGAAAACTTTGGAATTTGGCCATTCCATTCGTGGGAGTTGTCTTTGGGGGATTTAGTGTAGAGGGTATTCTGTGAACTCCTTCATTGCCTGTATTGTCCTCTTCTTCTAGGATCTCTGGGTAATTTTCTTTGATTATATCTTGTATTACGATATCGAGTTTGCTGTTTATTTCTGTCTTTTCTGGTAGTCCAATTATTCTTAAATTGTCTCCTCTCCCTCTATTTTCCAAGACTATGACGTTGTCAGTGAGATATTTTATGTTCTCTTCTAATTTCTTGGTCTTTTGGCTTTGCTTTATCAGTTCTTGCTCGTTGACTTCGAGTTGCCTAATTCTGACCTTTAAAGCCTGGTTTTCCTTTTCACTTTGGTCAAACTGGTTTTGTAGATGCGTGAATTTCTTTTGCATTATTTCCCACTTTTCCTCCCAGAAGGCTTCCATCTGTTTGATCCTTTCCGAATCAAATTCTTCATGGGTGTGTGGAGAGTTTCTATTTTCTTTGGAAGGTTTCAGAGCATTTGCTTGTGTTTCCTCTTCTATCTCCTCTGTATTTTGTATTTCTTCTCCATAAAATGTGTCCAAAGTCGCCCCCTTCTTGCTGTTTTTCTTGGAATTTTGGGGCTTTTGTGCTTCTGTGGAGTTTGCCATCTCTATCTGAGTGGGGAGGGCTAGCTTTTCTTATATCTGTCTGGTGTTCAGAGGTTTTCGCCCCAGGCTGATTGTCTGTTCTATGCAGTTGTTGTTCTGTCTTCCCGGGGAAGCCAGGAATTGCTGGTGTTTCCGAGTCACTGCCCTCCTCAGTTCCCTCTCGATGCTTCTCCGTTGCCTTACTTCCAGGCTCTGAGCCTGGCTTGGCCCTTTCTGCAGGGTGTTTGTTTCTGTGCCTTAGCCGGCCCAAAGAGCCAGCACTCCGAGGGGGGAGGGGCCGCAGCTTCCAGGACCTCTGAGGGCTCTTGAGAGGATTAGCTTTCCCTGGGTTGAACTGAGTATGCCCTGAGACATGGACCTTCCCTGAGACTTGGATGGAAGGATCCAGCCAGGGGGTTAGAAGCTCCACCCCCCCACGCCCCATCTCTCTCTGTTTCCCTGCTGTCTGTGTTGGGTGTCCACTCGTCTGAGTCAGGTTGTTTTCAGGAAGCAGTCTTCAGAATAGCCAGCCCTGAGGCTCTGATGTTCCCTCTGCTGCCTCGGACTCAGAGCTCTGGGTTGGGGGGATGGGTCATGGGACCTTCCTTCTGCCTACCCCTTAGGTCCTAGTGATCTCGGGTTCTGGCTTTTGGGGGGCCGGACCTTTTGATCCAGATTCTAGAGGCGGATTCCCGGGGTCAATGCTCTTGTTCCTTTTGAATTTCTATGCCCTAGGAACATATGATTTGAGTTCGGTAGGGAAGTGTTTCTGGAGATCTGAACTTTAGTTTTCTCTAAGCCGCCATCCTGACAGGAAGTCAAGATGATCATTCATTTCGCGAAGTGCACAGGAGGCTGCTTAGACGGCTAAGGAAGCAAGGTGGGAAAATATTCGAAAGAGTTTCCTTCTTTCTTTTCAGGTCATTCACCCATTCTGAGTTTATCTTGGTGTAGGGTGTGAGATGTTGATCCAAACCTAATCTCTCCCATACTGTCTTCCAATTTTCCCAGCAGGTTTTAACAAATAGTGGGTTTTGGTCCCAAAAACAGGGAATTTGGGGCTTATCATAGACTGTTTTGCTGAGGTCATTTACCCCAAGTCTATCCCACCAATCCTCTTTTCTATATCTTAGCCAGTACTCATTTATTTTTTTACCATTTGAGCTTTGAATTTCAGCTGCCCTGACCTCTGGAGGCTTTTGATTGGATTAAAGTGAAGGAGTCTGTGATGGAGGGGTGTTGGCCCTTTAGCTTCACTGAGCTCTGAAGACTTTTGATGGCATTAAGTTCAGTTGGGTTGTAGTAGCTCTGTCCCGAGGCCAAAACTTCCAGGAACGCCGGAGCAATATGTGGGGTCTCTGCCGTTCTGACCAGTGTGCTTGCTCTGTGCTCCCTCTGCAGCTCCTTCCTCACCACCTGAGTTTGATGCTCTGAGCCTGCCATAGCCCTGCCTGCAAGGTACTCCCTCAAAACCAGTGCCTTTGCCTGCACAGATATTCCTGCTCCCTCTGGAGGCTTAGCGCTCTGGTGCTGGGTGGGGGGTCCTGGGATCTTCCTTCTGCCTTCACCATAAACCCAAATGTCCTCGAATTCCAGCTTTTGGGGGACGTACCTTTTGAATTGAGACCAGCAGGGGGTTTCCTTGGCTCTGTCTTGTTGTTCAGTTTGATTTTCAATCCCCTAGGAGCATTTGTTTGTTATTGGTATGGAAGGGTTTTCAGAGGTCTTACCTTTTATCTTTTACTGCCTGGATGGTGCCATCTTGACTCTGGCCAATCAAATATCATATTAAAAAATCAACTGACCTGGAAAATAGATCTATGAGAAAGAAAATCTCAGAATTATTTTATTACCTGAAGGCCATAATAAAGATTATTTTTTAAATTTAGTATTTTAATTTCATTATGAAAAAAATTTAAAATACCTGCCAATAGATCCTTCAACAAGAAAACAAAATTGAAATGAAAAGCATTCAGAGATTGCCTTCAGAATTAAATTCCCAACTGATAACTACTAGGAAGTAATTCCTTATCACATTGATACCCAGTCAAGGGAAAGTACTTCAAGGACCAGAAGGAAACCACTCAAGGACCCTGGAGTTACAATCAGGTTCACTCAGGACCTAATAGCTTCTACATTAAAGGATTCAAAGACTTGGAATATGCTATTCAAGAAGGAAAAAGATTTGATTTATAAACTAGGGTCACCTTTTGCTAGTATTCTTTTTTAAATATATTTTATTTGATCATTTCCAAGCATTATTCGTTAAAGTCATAGATCATTTTCTTTTGCTTCCCCCCACCCCCCATAGCCGATGCGTAAGTCCATTGGGCATTAGATGTTTTCTTGATGTGAACCCATTGCTTTGTTGATAGTATTTGCATTAGAGTTTTCATTTAGAGTCTATCCTCTGTCATGCCCCCTCAACCTCTGTATTCAGGCAGTTGCTTTTTCTCGGTGTTTCCACTCCCATAGTTTATCCTTTGCTTATGAATGGTGTTTTTTTCTCCTGGATCCCTGCAAGTTGTTCAGGGACATTACACCACCACTAATGGAGAAGTCCATTACGTTCGATTATACCACAGTGTATTAGTCTCTGTGTACAATGTTCTCCTAGTTCTGCTCCTCTCGCTCTGCATCACTTCCTGGAGGTTGTTCCAGTCTCCATGGAACTTCTCCACTTTATTATTCCTTTTAGAACAATAGTATTCCATCACCAACATATACCACAGTTTGTTCAGCCATTCCCCAATTGATGGGCATCCCCTCGTTTTCCAGTTTTGGGCTACCACAAAGAGCGCAGCTATGAATATTTTTGTACAAGTCTTTTTGTCCATTATTTCTTTGGGGTACAGACCCAGCAGTGCTATGGCTGGGTCAAACGGTAGATATTCTTTTGTTGCCCTTTGGGCATAGTTCCAAATTGCCCTCCAGAATGGTTGGATCAGTTCACAGCTCCACCAGCAATGAATTAATGTCCCTACTTTGCCACATCCCCTCCAGCATTCATTACTTTCCTTTGCTGTTATGTTAGCCAATCTGCTAGGTGTGAGGTGATACCTCAGAGTTGTTTTGATTTGCATCTCTCTGATTATAAGAGATTTAGAACACTTCTTCATGTGCTTATTAATAGTTTTGATTTCTTTATCTGAGAACTGCCTATCCATTTCCCTTGCCCATTTATCAATTGGATAATGGCTTGATTTTTTGTACAATTGATTTAGCTCTTACAAATATGAGTAATTAAACTTTGTCAGAGGTTTCTATGAAGATTTTTTCCCAATTTGTTGTTTCCCTTCTGATTTTAGTTATATTGGTTTTGTTTGTACAAAAGCTTTTTAGTTTGATGTAGTCAAGATTATTTATTTTACATTTTGTGATTCTTTCTATATCTTGCTTGGTTTTAAAGCCTTTCCCCTCCCAAAGGTCTGACATGTATACTATTCTGTGTTTACCCAATTTACTTATGGTTTCCTTCTTTATGTTTAAGTCACTCACCCATTTTGAATTTATCTTGGTGTAGGGTGTGAGGTGTTGATCTATTCCTAGTCTCTCCCACACTGTCTTCCAATTTTCCCAGCAGTTTTTATCGAATACTGGATTTTTGTCCCAAAAGCTGGGATCTTTGGGATTATCGTATACTGTCTTGCTGAGGTCGCTTTCCCCCAGTCTATTCCACTGATCTTCCTTTCTCTTTCTTAGCCAGTACCAAATTGTATTGATGACTGCTGCTTTGTAATATAGTTTTAGGTCAGGGACTGCAAGGCCCCCATCATATGTGTTTTTTTTTCATTATTTCCCTGGATATCCTTGATCTTTTGTTCTTCCAAATGAACTTTGTTATGGTTTTTTCTAAATCAGTGAAGAAGTATTTTGGTAGTTCAATGGGTATGGCACTAAATAGATAAATAAGTTTGGGTAGGATGGTCATTTTTATTATATTGGCTCGTCCTATCCATGAGCAGTTAATGTTTTTCCATTTGTTCAAGTCTAGTTTTAGTTGTGTGGCGAGTGTTTTGTAGTTGTGTTCATATAGTTCCTGTGTTTGTCTTGGGAGGTAGATTCCTAGGTATTTTATTTTGTCTAAGGTGATTTTGAATGGGATTTCTCTTTCTAGTTCTTGCTGCTGAGCTGTGTTGGAGATATATAGAAAAGTTGATGATTTATGTGGGTTTATTTTGTATCCTGCAACTTTGCTAAAGTTGTTGATTATTTCAATTAGCTTTTTGGTTGAATCTCTAGGATTCTTTAAGAAGACCATCATGTCATCCGCAAAGAGTGATAACTTGGTCTCCTCCTTGCCTATTTTGATGCCTTCAATTCCTTTATCTTCTCTAATTGCTACTGCTAGTGTTTCTAGTACAATGTCAAATACTAGAGGTGATAATGGGCATCCTTGTTTCACTCCTGATCTTATTGGGAATGCATCTAGTTTATCCCCATTGCAGATGATATTAGCTGTTGGTTTTAGATATATACTGTTTATTATTTTTAGGAATGACCCTTCTATTCCTATGCTTTCTAGTGTTTTTAATAGGAATGGGTGTTGTATTCTATCAAAGGCTTTTTCTGCGTCTATTGAGATAATCATGTGGTTCTTGTAGGTTTGCTTGTTGATGTGGTCAATGATGTGGATGGTTTTCCTAATGTTGAACCAGCCCTGCATCCCTGGTATGAATCCTACTTGATCATGGTGAATGATCCTTCTGATCACTTGTTGGAGTCTTTTTGCTAGTATCCTATTTAAGATTTTTGCATCTATATTCATTAGGGAGATTGGCCTATAGTTTTCTTTCTCTGTTTTTGACCTGCCTGGTTTTGGAATCAGTACCATGTTTGTGTCGTAAAAGGAGTTTGGTAGAACTCCCTCTTTGCTTATTATGTCAAATAGTTTGTCTTGTATTGGGATTCACTGTTCTCTGAATGTTTGATAGAATTCACAGGTGAATCCATCAGGCCCTGGGGATTTTTTCTTAGGAAGTTCTTTGATGGCTTGTTGGATTTCAATTTCTGATATGGGATTATTTAAGATGTCTATTTCCTCTTCTGTTAGTCTAGGCAGTTTGTATTTTTGTATATATTCATCCATTTCTCCTAAATTGGTGTATTTATTGCCATGTAATTGGGCAAAGTAATTTCTAATGATTGCCTTAATTTCATCTTCATCGGAGGTGTTGTCCCCCTTTTCATCTTTAATGCTGTCAATTTGCTTTTCTTCCTTCCTTTTTTTAATTAGATTGAACAGTACTTTGTCTATTTTGTTTGTTTTTTCAAAGTACCAGCTTCTTGTCTTATTTATTAAATCAATAGTTCTATCACTTTCTATTTTATTAATTTCTCCCTTAATTTTTAGGATTTCTAATTTGGTTTTCTGCTGGGGGGTTTTAATTTGATCGCTTTTGAGTTTTTTCATTTGCATTTCCAATTGATTGATCTCTGCTCTCCCTTGATTGTTAATATAAGCATTCAGGGATATGAATTTACCTCTGATTACCGCTTTGGCTGCATCCCAAAAGGTTTGAAAGGATGTTTCGCCTTTGTCATTTTCCTCGATGAAATTATTAATTGTTTCTATGATTTCTTCTTTAAGTAAATGGTTTTCGAGTGTCATACTGTTTAATTTCCAATTGGTTTTCGATTTGGTTTTCCATGTACCATTACTAATCATTATTTTTATTGCCTTGTGATCTGAGAATGCTGCTTTCATTATTTCTGCTTTTTTGCATTTGTGTGCTATGTTTCTGTGACCTAACGTATGGTCAATTTTTGTGAATGTGCCATGTGGTGCTGAGAAGAAGGTGTATTCCTTTTTATCCCTATTTATTTTTCTCCATATGTCTCTTAATTCTAATTTTTCTAAGATTTCATTCACTTCTTTTACCTCTTTCTTATTTATTTTTTTATTTGATTTATCTAAATTTGATAATGGTTGGTTTAAGTCTCCCACTAGTATGGTTTTATTGTCTATATCTTCCTTCAATTCTCCTAGTTTCTCCATTAGAAATTTGGGTGCTATATTATTTGTTGCATACATGTTGATTAGTGATATTTCCTCATTGTCTATACTCCCTTTTAGCAGAATATATTTACCTTCCCTATCCCTTTTGATCAGGTGTATTTGTGCTTTGGCTTTGTCAGATATCATGATTGCCACTCCTGCCTTCTTTCTATCAGTTGAGGCCCAGAAGGTCTTACTCCATTCTTTAATTCTGACCTTGTGGGTGTCAACCCGCCTCATGTGTGTTTCTTGAAGACAACATATGGTAGGGTTTTGGATTCTAATCCATTCTGCTATTCGTCTACGTTTTATGGGTGAGTTCAACCCATTCATGTTCAAAGTTATGATTGTCATTTGTGGCCTACCTGGCATTTTGATTGCCTTCCCTAATTCTAACCTTTTCTTCTTCGGCTCTACCTTTTAGTCCAGTGATTTACTTTGAATCAGTCCCCCTTGTCCCCTCCCTTGATGTTTCCCTTTTTAGTCCCTCCCTTTTTCTTCCCTCCCCCTTCTCTTTCCCTCCCTTTTTGTTCTCCCTCTCCCCCTCCCCCTCTTGGTTTTCCCTTCTCCTTACCCTTGTTGGGTAAGATAGAATTCAGGATCCCAATGGATCTGGATGTTTTTCCCTCTCAGAGTTGATTTACCTGAGACTGAGGTTTAAGTAACCCCCCCCTCTCTTCCTCTCCTTCTTATAGGAGTTTTCTTCCCCTCCCCTTCCCATGTGAATCTTTGTGTGAGAAAGATTATTCTATTTGGTCTTTCTTTACCCCCTATTTATACATTACATTTTCCCCACATATTAGTATACATAGATTGATATAAATGTAGTCCTTATAGAAGAGAGTTTGAGTAAAAGAAGAAGATAACATTTTTCCCCTTTCCTTAATATTTACCTTTTCAGGTATTCCTTGCTCTTTGATTTTCGGTATCGAACTTTCCACTGAGCTCTGGTCTTTTCTTTGCAAAAAGTTGGAAGTCTTCTATTTTGTTGAATGCCCATACTTTCCCTTGGAAGTATATAGTCAGTTTTGCTGGGTAGCTGATTCTTGGTTGGAGACCCAGCTCTCTTGCCTTTCTGAAGATCATGTTCCATGCCTTACGATCATTCAGAGTAGAACTTCCAAGGTCTTGTGTGACCCTGATTGGCATTCCTTTATAACTAAATTGTCTTTTTCTGGCTTCCTGTAGGATTTTTTCTTTTGTTTGATAGCTTTGGAATTTGGCAATTACATTCCTGGGAGTTGTCTTTTGGGGTTTTAGTGTAGAAGGTGTTCTGTGAGCTCTGTCAGTGGCTGTATTGCCCCCTTGTTCTAGAATCTCTGGGCAATTTTCTTTGATTATATCTTGTATCACCATGTCCAGTTTGGTGTTTATTTCTGGCTTTTCTGGGAGTCCAATTATTCTTAAATTATCCCTTCTCCCTCTATTTTCCAGATCTATCACCTTGTCGGTGAGATATTTTATGTTCTCTTCTAATTTCTTGGTATTTTGGCTTTGCTTTATTAATTCTTGCTCTTTTACACGATCGTTGTCTTCCAGCTGTCTGATTCTAGCCTTTAAAGCCTGGTTTTCCTTTTCAGTTTCATCATACCGGTTTTGTAGATGCGTGAATTTCTTTTGCATTATTTCCAACTTTTCCTCCCAGAAGGCTTCCATCTTTTTGGTCATTTCTGATTCAAATTCTTCATAGGTTTGTGGAGAGTTTCCATTTCCTTTGGAAGGTTTTGGAGCATTTTCTTGTATATTATCTTCTATCTGCTCTGTGTTTTGTATTTTGGCTCCATAGAATGTGTCCAAAGTCTCCCCTTTCTTCTTATTTTTCTTGGTATTTTGGGGCTTCTGTGCTTCTGTGGAGTTTGCCATCTCTGAAAGTGGAGGATTAGCTTTTCTTATCTCTGTCTGGTGTTCAGAGGCTTTAGTCCTGGGCAGATTGTCGGTTCTGTAAGCTTTCCCTGGGTTAAATTGAATATGCCTCACTGGAACTGGAATGGAAGGGTCGGACCACGTTGCTTTCCGGAAGTTGCCTTCAGAATCGCTGGCCGTGAGGCTGTTTCGTCGGCATGCGGGGGGATGGGCTGCAGCTTCCCCAAGCTCCGAGGGCAGGGACTTTCACTGAGACTTGGATAGCAGGATCCAGCCCTTGAGGCTGTCTTGCTCCAGGCAGTGACTTTCACTGGGACTTGGATAGAAGGCCCTGAGGGTTGTTGTTCCGAGGACCCTGCTCTCTGAGCCAGGCCGGGCTGCGGCTTCCGGGAGCCTTGGACTCTGCGCTCCTACCCCTTAGGTCCAAGTGATCTCGGGTTCTGGCTTTTGAGGGGAGCCGTACCTTTCGATCTGGGTCCAGGTCCAGGAAGAGGGTTCCCAGGGTCTGTGCTGTTGATCGTTTTGAATTTCGGCGCCTTAGGAGCTTATAGTTTGAGATCGGTCAGGAAGGGTTTTCCAGAGATCTGAACTTTAGCTTTCTCTAAGCCGCCATCTTAACCGGAAGTCTCCTCTAGTATTCTTGTTAAGATTTTTGCATCTATGTTCATTAAGGAGATTGATCTATAGTTGTTGGGGGTTTTTTTTTCAGTTTTTTCCTGGCTGACTTTGGAATCAGTACCATATTTGTGTCATAATAGGAATTTGGTAGAAGTCCTTCTTTGCTCATTCTGTCACATAGTTTATATAAAATTGGGATTCATTGTTCTTTGAATATTTGATAGAATTCATTTGTCAATGCATCGGGTCACGGGGATTTTTTCTTAGGGAGTTCTTTGATGGCTTGTTCAATTTATTTTTCTGAGATGGGGTTGTTTAGATATTCTATTTCTTCGTCTGTTATTCAAGGCAAGTTCTATTTTTATAAATATTCATCCATATCACCTAGACTGCCATATTTATTGGTATATAATTGGGCATAATGGTTTTTAATGATTGCCTTACTTTCCTCTTCATTAGAGGGGAGGTCTCACTTTTCATCTTGGATATTGTCAAATTGGATTCCTTCTTTCCTTTTATTAATGAGGTTGAGGAGTGTTTTGTCTTGTTTCTTAAATCAATATTACTTTCACTTTCAATTTTATTAATTTCTCTTTTGATT
This sequence comes from Monodelphis domestica, assembly GCF_027887165.1. Classification (NCBI taxonomy): domain Eukaryota; kingdom Metazoa; phylum Chordata; class Mammalia; order Didelphimorphia; family Didelphidae; genus Monodelphis; species Monodelphis domestica. Next base: position 1,538,940 of record NC_077236.1, read on the forward strand.
TTTAGGATCTCTAATTTACTTTTCATCTGAGGATTTTTAATTTGTTCATTTTCAATTGTTTTTTTTTTTAATTTGCAAGCCCAATTCCTTGACCTCTTCTCTCTTTACGTTGGGAATATATGAACTCAAGGACATAAATTTCCCCCTGAGAACTGCTTTGGCTGCATTCCATAGATTTTGAAAGGATGTCTGATCATTGTCATTTTCTTCAAAGAAATTATTGTTTCTGTGATTTGTACTTTAACCAATTTTGGAGAATCAGATTGTTTAATTTCCAGTAAATTTTGGAGTGGCCTCTCCATGTAACCTTACTCATTGTTGTTTTCATTGCATTGTGATCTGAGAAGGTTACACTGATTATTCCTGCTCCTTTGCACTGGTTTGTAATCTAGAGTCAGCAGCCAGTAAAATGAGTATCTTCTTTCAGGGAAAAAATGGTCACTAGTTTTTGAAATAGTGGTGAGGAGGAACAGAATGACAGGAATTAGAGCAGGATCTAAAGAGGATAGATATCATGGGTGTCTTTTAAATTGATGCTATATCCTGAAATATGGTCTTCTCCAGGACTATCCTCTGACATGAATTGATGAATTGCAGAACTAGGCACTGGCAACATTATTGTGCTGTTCTAAATTTCTTCTGCATTCTCAGATTGATCCCTAATTTCTATTGGAGAAGCTGATGTACCTACTTTCTTCTCTAGATTTAGGATGATTGCAATCCTGCATGAGGTTTTTAGTGGAGGTGGAGGTTGTAATTTAGGAGGAGTGGGAGGAAGAGAGGATGGAGAGAATCCTTCTAAGGTGAGGGATGGTCAGACTTCCTCACAGCTTCTGTAGCAGCCTCATGTGAGAAGTTAGGAAAAGAATTGATAGAATCAGTTAAAGCCATAAAAGTTGAAAGAGTAATTGTAATATACAAGTGTCAGTAGAAGTAGGGAAATGTGGGGTCAAAACCTGAGAAACAGCTCAACTCTCCACATTTTGTGCAGTATTCTACCCAGATTCCATGTGATCCGAATTGCTGGTAATATTCTGTTTTCTTTTTACTTTGTTTCATAGCTTGCCCTATGCAATGCCATTCTTCTTTAGTAAATACTCCTCGTTCTGAAATGTTAGGACGACATTTCAATATAACTTTAAGTAAGGCCTTGAGCTAACCTTCTGAAATCTTAATTCCTACTTTTATGGATTTTACAGTCCTTAAGCCAGCAGGAATCTTCCTTTGGGGCAGCCCTAGCGCCTAGTACTGCATTCAGTAAATGGTGATCCTTTGCTTACTTGCATTGTCTCTGGGTCTCCATTCTTGGCGGATTTTCCTGAACCCTACACCCTTCGTTTACTGTGTCTCTCTCCCTCTCCATTTCTCTCTCCCTCCCTCCCATCTGTGTCTTTTTCTCACTGTCACTTGTCCTCTCTGCCTCATCATCTCTGTGTCTATCCTCTATCTCCATTTTTAATACATCTCATTCTGTTTCTGTCTCTCCCAATCACTGTCTGTCTCTGTGAGCTTTTCTCTGTATCTCACCCTCTGTTCTTTCTGATTCTTTTTCCTTCTATCCACTCCTCTCTCCTCTCCCTTGATTGCTCTTTCCCTGCTTTTGGTGTCTTCCTCTTCCTCTCTATGACCTCCCTGCCTTACTTCTAGTCTCTGTCTCCGTCTCTTTTGCTCTCCCTAAGGACCCTGGGCCCAGAATGGGATCTTGAAGTCTATCTTCTCCTACAGGGTAAGGAAGAAGTGCAAACTAAGGGGGGTACGGAGGAGTGAAAAAGGGAGGGAAGGAGAGGGGGGAGGGAACTTAGCAGACCCTAAAGAAACAAGAAGGGAACAAAAAAAGAGGGCCAGAAAGGGAAGCATATGAAGGGAGGGGAATAGGGGGCTTGACTAAAAGTAAATCACGAGATTAAAAGGATAAAGCAAAAGAAGAAAGGACAGAAGTAGGGAAGGATTTCGAAATGCTAGGAAATTCAAAAGTGACAATCATAACTTTGAACGAGAATGGGATGAACTCACCCATAAAATGTAGAAGAAGAAGAGAGTGGATTAGAATTCAGAATCCTACCATATGTTATCTACGAGAAACACACCTGAGGGGGATATAGACTCACAAATGTCAGAATTAAAGATTGGGGTAAGACCTATTGGGCCTCAACTGATAGAAAGAAGGCAGGAGTTGCAGTCACGGTATTTGACAAAGTCAAAATAGACCTGGTTAGAAGGGACAGGGAAGGTAAATACATCCTGAGGAAAGGGATGATCGATAATGAGGAAAAAACACTCATCAACCGGTATGCACTGTGAATCTTAAAATTTCTCAGAGTCTACCTTAGAACATTTGGTTAGGGCTATTCCCCATTTTAAACAATGAAGGTACTTAAGCAGGAATGTATTGGGAACTTTAAAATTACTTCACCCATACTTAGGCATACTTTAGGGGAAGGTAAAGTTGTAAAACTCCTTACTGAACGATGAAAAATTACTTAACTCAAACTTCGAATAAGGAAAAAGCCCTTAAGTTAGTTCTATTTTTAGATCTAATACAAAAGGGTAAATAAAGTGGAATGGGAAGTACATAAAGGAGATTAATTCATTTGTTCATGCTTTAGGGCACTGACAGAATCCCTCCAGGACACCAAGCTGCTCATGCAGGAGGTAGGATAGAATCCAATTAAACTAAGCCTGAGACTCATTCTGAGGAGACTGCTTCTGAAACATTCAGATGGAGGAGGGAGCTGGTGAAAGTAGCTGAGATGCTGCTGGCCTGGTGTCATTAGGAATCCTTACTTAGGGGGCAGCTGGGTAGCTCAGTGGATTGAGAGCCAGGCCTAGAGATGGGGGGTCCTAGGTTCAAATCTGGCCTCAGCCACTTCCTAGCCTTGTGACCCTGGGCAAGTCACTTGACCCCTATTGCCTAGCCCTTACCACTCTTCTGCCTTGGAGCCAATACACAGTATTGACTCCAAGACAGAAGGTAAGGGTTTAAAAAAAAATCCTTACTTAGACAGATCTTATGAAGAGTTATAAAAAACTGTCTGATTTCTCTTTTAAGACTCAGGTCTAGGCCATATTGGCTTTGAGGCCCTTCATACTTATTCCTTTCTTACTCTCTATCTCTTTCTTTGATTACTCATTGTATTGTTAATTAAAATCTCTATAAAACCCAATTGACTTGGGTATTTGAATAATTGGGAATATTTCCCTGCCAACCACCTTATATTTGATTTTAAACCCAAGACACTGTAGTGAAACATATTTCTGAGGTCAAATTTTACTCACCCTCTCTTATATCTATCATCATTTATATCTTCCACGATTTTAATCACTACAGTTTAAGACCTCAACCATTTTAAATCTCACACCATGAACGAAAACGCACTGAGAAAATCGTCATCCTCGGTTACCGGCAGACCACTACTACTATATTTGACAACGCAGGAGAAATTGGTGAATTTACCTTAGTTTTATGGGGACATTTTCTCTGACTTCTATATTCAATTTCTAGTCGATTTCTAGCCCTGTATTAAAACTGTACTTCGTGGGTAACTACTGACTACAGAGAGAATCTTCTTTGTTGAACAATTGCAGCTATTATGTAGTGGAATACTCAGTGTTCAAAGTTCTGAAAGAGAATTTTCTGTGTACTTCTCCAAAGCTATTTCTGTTTCAGAGCCAGGTCAAAGTGTGGCAGAGATTTCAGTTGTTATATTGCTCAGACCAGAGGCAAAAAGATCTTTGAGTACTTATATATTTTCAACATTCTGGTGACTGGTAAGAGAACATATGTGGTTCACTATCCCACATATTTTATGCCCTTTTCTCTCCCACTCTCTTTTCTTCCCTCTAGCCATCTTCAATTCCTCTTTCCCCCTCTACCTTTTCCTGCTCTGTCCTTTCGAAGGTTCAGACCCTCTCCTCTTCTTCTACATCCAACCTTTCTCTGATCCATCCTACCCCTCTCCCCATTTGACTACAACTCCTATCCTTTTCCTACTCTGTGTGCTTTCTCGATCTCTTCATCCCTCTACTCTTCTCCTCCCCTTCTCTCTTTTCTTCAACTGTCTTTCCATTCTTTCATTTCACCCTCTTCTGATTCTCTCTTCTTTCTCCACTCTTGTCCCCTGATCCATCACTTTGTCACCCTTCTCACTCCTTCCCCTAAGCCTACCCTCTCCTGACCTCTCTTTCCCAACTCCACACTACAGCGCCCCCCATTTCCTGATGGTTCTCCTCTTTCAATGCACTTTTTTTTTGACACTCTCTCAGGGCCTTTTCCTTCCTTTGCTTTCTCCCCTCTGTGTACCTCTTCCACACCCCCCCCCTCCTCACCTTCCTTCCTCTGTATTTTCTATTCACCCCTCTCAACCTATTTTTCCACTTCCCGTTTGACCGGAGATTCCAAGGGGGAAACCGGTATTTTATTGACACTCTCAGGGGTCAACAGCAATCACACCTCCATGATCAGCAAAGGGACAGAAATCACTGGCTTCTCCGTGGATAGTGGAAATGCGGGAAACAGCCTCAGAATGGACATGGTTGCTCGAAACAGCACAGGACCCCCGACTCCACCCAGAATTTTCTCACTGGACCAAACACGAATCCATCCAGACCCATTCTCCGGAAGAGAAAGGGGTCTTCCAGCCTCATTTACAGGAAGGATCAGGGGGGGAGTTAGGGCAAAAGTCATGAAAGGGTTCAAGTCAACAAAATCAAGTACATTACTGCTCAGGAAAAGAACCACAAGAGGCACTGAGGCTCAGAGATACAGGCTCACAAAAGACCGCTAGTGAAGAAGAAGGAGTCATTTTCTAAGGGGCTGAAGGACTTACCTCAGAAGTTGTATCAAAGGGAGTTACATTTCCTCCTGGAAAAACCCAGAGAACCTAAAAGGAACCGCCCCCGTAGCAATGCCAAACAAAGATTCCGATTGGACAACGGACACGCCCATGAACTGCACAGTGGACTGTTCCAAAGGCGAAAGCCCTGGGTGGCAGGGAAGGGGGAGTTCCTGGGAGGGGCGGGCGTGGAGACAGTGGCTGCAGGCCCCAGATGTAAAACGCTCCACCTCCACCCCGGGAAACCGAGGACTAACAGGAGAAACGTGCTGGCAATTAGCGAGTGCCCTGGTGGCGGGCAACCTGACAAGACTTCCAGACTCGTTTTCCCCCTCGCCAACCTCCCCAGCCCGCTCCAACAACCTCCATGGGCTGGCCCAATTACCCTCCAACATTTCCGTTTTGGCTCTCTCATTCTCTTCACATCCTTTTAGCTGTATTTCTCTGCCTTCAGCCCCCCATCCTACCCCCACCCCCACACCCCTCTTTCTATTCTGTCCTTCGCAACTTTCATCTCCTCTGGACCACTGCTTTATAATATAGTCTGAGATCTGGGACTGCCAGGCTCCCTTCCTTTGTATTTTTTTTTTCATTATTTCCCTGGATATCCTTGATCCTTTGTTCTTCCAAAAGAAATTTGTGATTGTTTTTTCTAGATCAGTAAAAAAATTTTTTGGAAGTTCCATGGGTATGTCACTAAATAGATAGATGAAAGTTTGGGTAGGATGGTCATTTTTATTATATTGGCTCGTCCTACCCATGAGCAGTTAATGTTTTTTCAAAGTGTTCGAGTCTAGTTTTAGTTGTGTGGAGAGTGCCTTGTAGTCGTGTTCTTAAAGTTCCTGTGTTTGTCTCCGGAAATAGATTCCTAAGTATTTTATTTTGTCTAAGGTTATTTTGAATGGGATTTCTCTTTCTAGTTCTTGCTGCTGAGCAGTGTTTGGAATATATAGAAATGCTGATGACTTATGCCGCTTTATTCTGTATCCGGCAACTTTGCTAAAGTTGTTGATTATTTCAATTAGCTTTTTGGTTGAATCTCTAGGATTCTTTAAATAGACTATCATGTCATCCACAAAGAGTGATAACTTGGTCTCCTCATTGCCAATTTTAATGCCTTCAATTTCTTTTTCTTCTCTAATTGCTACTGCTAGTGTTTCTAGTACAATGTCAAATAGTAGAGGTGATAATGGGCATTCTTGTATCACTCCTGATCTTATTGGGAATGCATCTATTTTATCCCCGTTGCAGATGATATTAGCTGATAGTTTTAGGTATATACTGTTTATTATTTTTAGGAACGACCCTTCTATTCCTATGCTTTCTAGTGTTTTTAAGAGGAATGGGTGTTGTATTTTATCAAAGGCTTTTTCTGCGTCTATTGAAATAATCATGTGGTTCTTGTTGGTTTGCTTGTTGATGTGGTCAATGATGTGGATGGTTTTCCTAATATTGAACCAGCCCTGCATCCCTGGTATAAATTCTATTTGATCATGGTGAATGACTCTTCTGATCATTTGCTGGAGTCCTTTTGCTAGTATCTTATTTAAGATTTTTGCATCTATATTCATTAGGGAGATTGGTCTATAGTTTTCTTTCTCTGTTTTTGGCCTGCCTGGCTTTGGAATTAGGTAGAACTCCCTCTTTGCTTATTATGTCAAATAGTTGGTATAGTATTGGGGTTAGTTGTTCTTTGAATGTTTGATAGAATTTACTGGTGAATCCATTAGGCCCTGGGAATTTTTTTTCTTAGGAAGTTCTTTGATGGCATGTTGGATTTCTTTTTCTTTTGATATGGGATTATTTAAGAGATCTTTATTTAAGAGATCTATTTCTTCTTCTGTTAGACTAGGCAATGTATAGTTTTCTAAATATTCATCCATATCACCTAGCTTTTGTATATTTATTGCCATATAGTTGGGCAAAGTAGTTTTTAATGATTTCACTAATTTCCTCTTCGTTGGAGGTGAGGTCCCACTTTTCATCCTTGATGCTGTTAATTTGCCTTTCTTCTTTCCTTTTTTTAATTAGATTGACCAGTACTTTGTCTATTTTGTCTCTTTTTTTTCAAAGTACCAGCTTCTAGTCTTGTTTATTAGCTCAATGGTTCTATCACTTTCGATTTTATTAATTTCTCCCTTAATTTTTAGGATCTCTAGATTGTTTTTCTTTTGGGGGGTTTTAATTTGTTCATTCTCAAGTTTTTTGATTTGCATTTCCAATTCATTGATCTCTGCCAGCCCTAATTTGTTAATATATGCACTCATGGGTATGGATTTTCCTCTAAGTAGTGCTTTGGCTGTATCCCTCACCATTGTCATTTCCCTCAATGAAATTATTAATTGTTTCTATGATTTCTTCTCTTACTAACCGATTCTGCAATATCATTGTATTTAATTTTCAATTAATTTTTGATTTGGCTCTCCATGTACCCATACTGATCAATATTTTCATTGCTTGATGATCTGAAAAGGTTGCATTTATTATTTCTGCTTTTCTGCATTTGAGTGCCATGTTTCTGTGCCCTAGTGTATGATCTATTTTTGTGAATGTGCCGTGTGTTGCTGAGAAGAAGGTTTATTCCTTTTTTTGTCCTTATTTATTTTTCTCCATATATCTGTTAACTCTAATTTTTCTAAGATTTCATTCACCTCTTTTACCTCTTTCTTATTTATTTTTTGATTTGATTTATCTAAATTTGATAGTGGTTGGTTCAAGTCTCCCACTAATATGGTTTTACTGTCTATTTCCTCCTTTAATTCTCCTAATTTCTGCATTAAAAATTTGGATACTATACCTTTTGGTGCATACATGTTGTTTAGTGATATTTCTTCATTGTCTATACTCCCTTTAAAGAGAATCTATTTACCTCCCCAGTCCCTTTTGATCAGGTCTATTTGTACTTTGGCTTTGTCAGATATCATGATTGCAACTCCTACCTTCTTTTGATCAGTTGAGGCCCAAAAGGCCTTACTTCATCCTTTAATTCTAACCTTGTGATTATCAACCCGCCTCATATGTGTTTCTTGAAGATGGTAGGGTTTTGGGTTCTAATCCAATCTGCTATTTGTCTACATTTTATGGGTAAGTTCATCCCATTCATGTTCAAAGTTATGATTGTCACTTGTGGATTGCCTGGCATTTTGATATCTTCCCCTAGTTCTGACCTTTCTTCTGTAGCTATATCCTTTTAAACCAGTGATTTCCTTTAGGTCAATCCCCCCAGTCCCCTCTATTGATAGGCTTCCCTTTTTAGCCCTTCCCTTTTTATGCTCCCTTACCACCACCACCACCACCAACACCCGCCCCCCCCCGGGGTTTATGGGATGCTTTGGGAGGAGTGATTCTTTGGTATGGAGGGCTTGTCGTGCCCTCCTAGGGCAGCTCTCCAGCCTCTGACCCTCACCTGACACCCAGCTCTCACTTGTGGCTCCTAGTAGCTGTTAGCAAGCGGCCACGCCACGGGCAAAGGCTTCAATAGGCCGGCTAAAACTTGTGACGGTAGCCATCGGGTCATCATGGACCCCTGGTGAACTAGGACTTTGCTCACCCAGCATGTGAAGATTGCTTCGACTGAAAAGATGGAAGAAACTAATAAGAAGGTTGAATGCTGAGAGGGTGATGCAGCAAGGCACTGTGGAGTGCTTAGGGCGTGTTGGAGCACAAAAGACAACCCAGGCCATCCAATGCAACTGAGGAAATCTGCAGATGTAATGACTTTTTTGCGCCACTGGACCCAGGCTTCCAGCGCCAAGAGAGTGGGACTGTCTCTGTGCATCGACTTTTACACTTAAATCGTCATGCACAAGTGTCTTTGTGCACAAAAACACATAAAGACAATAGTCATCCTCGGTTACCGAGAGACTACTACTCCTACTACCCTCCCCCCTCTCCTTCCCTCCATTTTTATACTCCCTCCCCGCTCCCCTTCCTTGATTTTCCTTTCTTTCTTACCCTGTTGGATAAGATAGAATTCAGGATCCAACTGGATCTAGATGTTCTTCCCTTTCAGATTTGATTTCACTGAGAGTAAGTTTCAAGTAATTCCACTTCACGCTCTCTTCCTCTCCCTCTCATATGAGAGTTCTTCCCCTCCCCTTCCCATGTGTATCTTTGTATGGGAAAGATTATTCTATTTAGTCCCCTCCCATTTCTTGAAATAAATGTTAGTATTATCGACGATTTCGCCCCTCCCTTTCACCAAATCTTTTTGATGCCCCAATCATTCCCTATGCATGATTCTTCTAATACTCTTATGATGCGTACAATTTTTGAGAGTTACACAATATATTTTCCCCGCATGTTAATTTATATATAATTTGATATAAATATAGTCCTTATAGAAGAGAGTTTGACTTAAAGAAAAAATAAGATATATCTCCTTTTCCCTTACTTTCATATTTACCTTTTCATGTTTCTCTTGCTTTCTGTGATTGAATATCAAATTTTCCAATAAGTTCTGGTCTTTTCTTAGCAAATGCTTGGAAATCTTCTATTTTGTTGAATGCCCATACTTTCCCCTGGAAGGATATAGTCAGCTTTGCTGGGTAGTTGATTCTTGGTTGGAGACCCGGCTCTCTTGCCTTTCTAAATATCGTGTTCCATGCTTTGCGGTCTCTTAGTATGTGTGCCGCTAAGTCCTGTGTGATTCTTATGGGAGCACCCCTATATCTGAAGCTCCACTTCTTGGCTTCTTGTAGGATTTTCTCCTTTTCGTGGAAGCTCTTGAATTTGGCGATTACATTCCTGGGGCTTGTCTTCTGGGGATTTAGTATAGAGGATGTTCTGTGAACCCTTTCTATTTCTATTTTGCCCCCTTGCTCCAGAATATGTGGGCAATTTTCTTCTATAATCTCCTGTAGAATACCATCGAGGTTTTTGTTTATCTCTGGTTTTTCGGGGAGACCAATAATTCTGAGGTTGTCTCTTCTTCCTGTTTTCCAAGTCTGTGACCTTTTCAGTGTGATATTTTATGTTTTCTTCTAATTCATTAATTTTTTGGCTTCGCTTTGTTGATTCTTGCTCTTTTGTAATCTCACTGTCTTCCATTTGCTTAATTTTGGTCGTTAGGGACTGGTTTTGCTTTTCAGCTTTGTCTGCCCCTCTATTAGATGCTTCCAGCTCGTTCTCTAATTGTGAAATCTTGTCTATCAGGCTAATGATATCTTTCTCCCATTTTTCTTTCCAAAAGGTTTCCATCTTTTGGGTAACCTCCAGTGTGAGATCTTCCAGGGCTTGTCGATGGTTTCCATTTGGGGAGGCATGTTCTGATTTTGTTTGGAATTCATCCTCATTCTCCTTATTTCCATGGGTACTTCCTCCATAAAAGTTTTCAATAGTCACTCCCCCCTCCCCCACCTTTGTCCTTGGAGGCTTGATTTTGGGCTGTGTGAGCCATCCCTTTGGTGGTTTTATTCCACTTTGTTTTTTGGTCGGAGTCTGGGTGATATGGGTGGGTTTTATGTGAATTTAGGTTGCCTCAGACTAGTTCTTCCCAGCCTCCGAGGTTTCCTAGAATACGTGCCCCTGTGTTCAGCACAACCACCCAGCCCAACCTCCTCAGATAGAGATGCTCCTCATTCCCTTGCTGTCCCAGTGAGCCCTCTGATAGCTTACTCTGGTTTGGTGGGGGGTGAGAGGGATGTACGGCTCAGGTCATGTCTTTGTGTGAGTTTTTCCTACCCCTTATAATGTAGAAATGTTCTAACCCCACGTTAGTGGGGGTACTGGAGAGTCCTTCCATTCTTCCAAAGGTGATTTTCATGCTCTATTCAGGTAGTCTATTTCATTTGGTGCCGGGGAGGGTAAGCGAGTCGTGTCTAGATTGCAGCCAATATTACCCGGAAATCCCCATCTCTCCTATTATAAGAGATTTAGATCACTTTTTCATATGCTTATTAATCGTTTTGATTTCTTTGGCTGAAAACTGCCTGTTCATGTCCCTTGCCCATTTATCAATTGGAGAAGCTTGATTTTTTTGTACAATTGATTTAGCTCTTTATGATTTGTGTAATTAGACCTCTGTCTGAGGATTTTGTTATGAAGATTGTTTCCCAATTTGTTGCTTCCCTTCTTATTTTGGTTATATTGATTTTGGTTGTGCAGAAACTTTTTAATTTGATGTAATCAAAATTGTTTATTTTACATTTTGTAACTCTTTCTATGTCTTGCTTGGTTTTAAAGTCTTCCTCTTCCCACAGGTCTGATATGTATACTATTCTGTGTTCAGCTAATTTGCTTATAGTTTCGTTTTCATGTTCAAATCATTCACCCATTCTGAGTTTATGTTGATGTAGGGTATGAGGTGTTGATCCAAACCTAATCTCTCCCACACCCACACTTCCAGTTTTCCCAGCAGTTTTTCTCAAATAGTGGATTTTTGTCTCAGAAGCTGGGGTCTTTGTGTTTGTCATATACTATCATTCTGATGTCACTTACCCCAAGTCTACGGAGGAGGTCTGTTTTCCAGGCGATTACTGTCCTGATAGCAGGTGGCCTCTTCTTCTAGTTCTGTCTGATAAGTGGGATTAAGTGTGTCTTCTGAATCAGGGTTTGTATATAGAACGGGGTGCAGGTGGGGTTTGGGTTTGGAAGGGACAAGAGGTTCCCTACGGGAGGGATTTTCAATTGGTTCATCTAAGAGAGAAGGAGGGCGTTTGTCTTTTTCTGGTGGTATTTCCTCTTCCTCAATTTTTGTTTTATGGTCTAAGATAGCATCTTCAGCTAAGCTAAGGAGGTGGGAGACCTGTTTATTAGTGTCAGCTTCTTTAAGAATATCACGGATTAGTCCATAGTAAGAAAAATATTCATCTGGGATCTCTTGGCCTGATTTTATTAGGCCATTCAGTTCTTTGCCCACTTTGTTCCAAGTAAGGGGGTGAATTCCTGGGCCATATAGAATAAGCCAGGGGCAACGTTCCTCTATAAAGCAGAAGAACTTAAATAAAATTTTCTTTTTTACCCTAATATCTCTCTCCCTGAGACTATTTTTTAATTCTTTAACAAATAGAGCTTCTTTTGAGAGTGTCTTCCCCATCTCATTTACACAGTTATCACATACTCTTCCCCACTTTCTCGCCAATCCTCTCGCGAGGGTATTGAAACGGATACTAATGGGTCAACACTCGTGAGCGATTCGAGAGCTCAGTCAAAGTCGGTCCGGCCAAGGCCTTTCACTCACCCCAGAACGGGATGGACCACATCGCTTGAGCTTAGGTGGATGGTATAAACCCCCATCAGGAGATCGCCCTGTTACTCGTATGTGAATCGTGGACTGAGTTTTCCTCTCCTCTCTGCAATCACACACACAGTCACACTTACAGACACTCTGGGGTAATCACTCTCAATTTTTTATGCCTATGGGGGCTGGGACGACTTACCCTTATCTCAAGGCTGTCAGTTCAGCCTCTACTGTTAATTTGTCCACGGAATTTGTTTCTCAGTCGTCCGGTAAGATGTCTTACTAAAACCCGCACACGTTGGGCGCCAGATATCTGGGTCCCGCCCAGATACAATTGTGGGGTCCGTGACCCAGCCACCTAAAAGACCATAGGGGGAGAGAGAGGAGACCGAGCACGCAAGAAAGACAAAGAGTCTGTCTGATAGTGGCAAGGCTTGTTTATTGCAGGCGCAGCGCGAGAATATATACACTTGAAGTAGCGGGGGGTGGTGAATAAGGACAGGTTGTAATAGAAAGGGAATGTGAAGAATTTTTATGGTTTGTGGCCATTGGTCTTAACGACGCCAGTTTCCAGGAGGTGACCTCTTTGTTCATATTCTCAGAAAGCCTTATCTCGTTCCTGGTCATAAGTTTGTCCCCACACATAGTCTCTGACAATTATCTTATTCTTGGACATAAGTTTTTGCCCCACACATGGTCTCTGACACCCCCCACCCTTTTCTTTTCTTTGCCCCAACTTTCCCCAAATCTTCTTAATGCCCCAATCTTTCCCTATGCATGTTTCTTCTAACTACTCTTATGATGATACAATTTATGAGAGTTACACAAAATATTTTCCCCACATATTAATATATATATAATTTGATGTAAATGTAGTCCTTATAGAAGAGAGTTTGACTTAAAGAAAAAGATAAGATTTATCTCCTTTTCCCTTTCTTGAATATTTACCTTTTCATGTTTCTCTTGCTTTCTGTGCTTGGATATCGAACTTTCCACAGAGCTCTGGCCTTTTCTTAGCAAATGCTTGGAAATCTTCTATTTTGTTGAAGGCCCACACTTTGCCCTGGAAGTATATAGTCAGTTTTGCTGGGTAGTTGATTCTTGGTTGGAGACCCGGCTCTCTTGCCTTTCTAAATATCGTGTTCCATGCTTTGCGGTCTCATAGTGTATTAGCCGCTAAGTCGTGTGTGATCCTTATGGTAGCCCCCTTATATCTGAAGCTCTTCTTCTTGGCTTCTTGTAGGATTTTCTCCTTTACTTGGAAGCTCTTGAATTTGGCAATTACATTCCTGGGGTTTGTCTTTTGGGGATTGAGTATAGAAGGTGTTCTATGAATTCTTTCTATTTCTATTTTGCCCCCTTGCTCCAGAACATGAGGGCAATTTTCTTTTATAATCTCCTGTAGAATAATATGGAGTTTATTGTTTACCTGTGGTTTTTCTGAGAGACCGATAATTCCGAGATTTTCTCGTCTCCCTCTGTTTTCCAGATCTGTGACCTTCTCAGTGAGATATTTTATGTTTTCTTCTAATTCATTATTTTTTGGGGTTTGCTTTATTGATTCTTGCTGTTTTATCATCTCGCTTTCTTCGAGGTGCATAATTCTGGTCGTTAGGGACTGGTTTTGCTTTTCAGCCTTGTCTGCCCTTCTACTGGATGCTTCAAGTTCTTTTTCCAATTGAGCATTCTTATCTGTCAGACAGCTGATCTCTTTCTCCCATTTTTCTTTTCAGGTTTCCATCTTTTGGATAAGTTCCAGTTTGAGATTGTTCAGAGGTGTTGATAATTTCCATTTAGGAAGGCGTGTTCTGAATTTTTTTGGATTTCTTCCTCATTCTCCTCTTTTCCTTGGGTACTTCCACCATAAAAGTTTTCAATAGTCACTTTTTTCCCTTTCTTCCTGGAGGCTGGATTTTGGGCCATGTGAGCCATCCCTTTGGTGGTTATATTCCCCTTTCCTTTTTGGTCTGGGATCTGGGTTATATGGGTGGTTTTTCTGTGAATTTAGGTTGCTTCAGACTAGTTCTTCCCAGCCTCCGAGGTTTCTTAGAGTGCTGGGTCCCTGATCACAGCCACACTGCCCAGGTGTTCAGCTCCGCTCAGATAATCAACGCGTGGTCCCCCCCTGTTGTTTAGCTCCAGGGAGATGTTCAGCGCAGCTGCCCCAAGTACAGCTCCGCTGAAGCGCTGGATTCTCCAATGAAACCACTCTGAGACGTTTTTTCTGGCAGTCCCCAGATCCTAAGGACCCTAGAGTGCCCCCCCCCCCAGACAGAGACGTTCCCCACTCACTCTCTGTCCCGGTGAGCACTCAGGTAGCTCACTCTAGTAGTAGTAGCTGTCTATTGTAGTTTCTTTCTTCTGTTTTGGTTGTTTGTTCAAATTCACCCCTTCTTTCCTCCCCATATTTGTCTGTGCTCTTGTTCCTCTCATTTTTTTTTTTTTTTTGCTTTTTGGGGACTTCTATTTGTCTTTGCTCTTGGAGCTTTAACAGAAGATCTCGTGGTGTTATCTCTGGGGGAGGGTTTTTGGGGGTTTGAGCTTTCTTGTCCTCTGGAGGCTTTTGATTGGCTTAAAGTCCAGCAGTCAATGAGGATGGATGGGGAGCCTGGGCTTCCTTGCGTTCTGGAGACTTTTGGTGGGATTGAGTTCAGCTTAGTTGGGCTGGGTTTACTCTGAGTTTTAAACTTCCTGGACGGCTGAAGCAGATATGGAGGATCTCCAAAGCTCTGGCCAGGCTGCCAGGTCTATGCTCCTTCTAGGCTGCCATCTTGACTTTGCCTCTAAGTTTCTGTTTTTTCAGAAGACCCTGCTCTCTAAGGGGTGAGGTGCATGGCCTCCCTGGGCTCTGAGTGCTCCTGATGGGATTAGGTTCAGCTGGTTCTTTCAGAAGACCCTGCTCTCTAAGGGGGGAGGGGTCGTGGCTTGCCTGGGCTCTGAGGGCTCCTGATGGGATTAGGTTCACTTGGTTTGGGCCAGATGAGCCCTCATGCAAAAAACCTCCTCACAATCTGTGTTGAAGCCTGGAGACTGGCCCGGTTGTTTTCAAGGTAAGCCCTTTACAGGCCCTGAGGTTTTTGTTCTTTCAGAAGCTCTGAGGGCTCCTGATGGGATTGGGTTCAAGTGGTGTGGGCGGAATGATCCCAGAGCCAAAAAAAGGAAGAAAAAAAAACCCTCCTCCTCCACAGTCTGAGTTGAATGCCCAGAGACTTGCCCAGGTTCCTTTCAAGGTAAGCTTTTCGGAGCAACCCCTTTGCCAGCCCTGAGTTTTCTGTCCTTTCAGTAGCTCTGAGGGCTCCTGATGCGATTGGGTTCAGCTGGTGCCCTAAAGCTGGGATCTTCCTTGAGACTCAGGTGGAAGGTCCTAGCCAGGGGGTTACGGGCATCCCCCTTCTCTCTATGTTTCCCTGCCGTCTGTGTTGGGCGCCCGGGAGACTAGCTCAGGTTGCTTTCAAGGTGAGTCCTCAGAGCCCTGACGTTCTCGCTGCTGCCATGGGCTCAGCACTCTGGGTTGGGGGGATGGGTCCTGGGACCTTCCTTAGATCCAAGTGATCTAGGATTCTGGCTTTTGGGGTGCGGTACCTTTTGATCCAGGTCCAGGAGGAGATTTCCCCAGGTCTATCCTGTTGTTCAGCTTGAATTTCGGTGTCCTGGGAGCACTCTGTTTGTGATCAGTAAGGAAGGGTTTCCAAGGTCTGAACTTTTGCTGCTTCTAAGCTGCCATGTTGACCGGAAGTGATGGGTTTATTTAGACAAGCACAGATTTAAATAAGGTTGAGATAAGAAATATGCAGTCAGAACTTGAAATGTCACTTCATTATCCTCATCCGGGTTATTTAAACTACAAATCAGAATGTAATGTGTATGGGAATATTGGTATTTGTTTAAAAAGTTCACAATAATTGTTGTATTAATGTTTTTGCAAGGCCTTTATTGGTGCAAAATTATGTTCATGTACAAGGTGAATTTTGGTCAATT
The DNA here is from genome assembly GCF_027887165.1 of Monodelphis domestica. NCBI lineage: Eukaryota > Metazoa > Chordata > Mammalia > Didelphimorphia > Didelphidae > Monodelphis > Monodelphis domestica. The sequence continues at coordinate 1,554,930 of NC_077236.1, forward strand.
TAGATTAGGAATTAGAAATCATTGGGATTGTAAATTCTGATATTACATATTGGTTCAGCTTCAAACATACCACAGAAACAGTGAGCCAAGAGTCTAAAATTGTGTATTAATTTTTGGGATCATGTTCCCAGGATCATTTTGTATGTTATACACATGATCCTCCAAGATTGCTCAGAGAGGATGTTTTTCTTTAAAGGGATCTCTCCCAACAATAACAACAAAAAAAGTAAAAAGAAAAAAGGGAGAAGAATCTTAAAGATGTCAGTATTTTCATATTATAGAACACTTTTGCTTCACTTTAAACTATTTAACTTTGATTTTTCTTTTGCAGAACTGCTGCCAAAATTTTTAGTACATGGAAAGTACTGTTAACACTGTTCCTGGGCTATGAAGGTGCAAGTATTTTACTATTGCAGACACCCGAAAGTCTGCAACCATGAGAACATGGCTGCATTTGTTAATTTTCAGATGACTATTCTGGAGAGTGATGTCTGACTGCATGAAAGGGGAACCATAATGAATGTATCATTATGGACGAGACAGCCATAGCCACCCACCGATGCAAATTCCATATGAAATGGATGTTTAAAGTTCGGGATGCAGAGACATGGTATACTGACGCTCTCAGTCACTGGTTGTCCTGGCATTAAACTTCCAACCGTTTTCCTATGTGGCAGGCATCTGGAAGTGAGCACAAATAGATCCCTAAGATGCAGTATCAGTACAAGAGAAAGGAAGGACTCATCCTTCATCTCCAGAGATAGTCTTTTTGATAACTGTTGAAAAGGCTGACAGCTTCTGATAGTCCTGACTATGAAAGGTGGCATGTCTGATTATTGCACCTGTCTTGTGAGCCAAAAAACTTCTATCTCATCGAACCAGGATCGCTAGAGTGAAAAATATTTTCTTAATAGTTTATATTTACTAAGACTGTTACATTTATTTTGATAAGCAGATAGGTAGATAGGGAGTTCAATTTTAAATTTGTTAGATTTATCACTGAATCAGTTTATGCTGATGATCACACTTGATTTTTATATTTAGGTTTTACAATCTGGTTTGGTTTTTCACCTTTGAATCATGTTATGATTATGCACCAGTATGTTTGTATTTGTTAAGGTGTGTTTTGTCACATTTTGATATTGCACTACTTATTTTTATGTCAAACAAAAAGGGGGAGATATCTCGGATGTCACACATTGCCTTACACTGTCTCTTCTCTACTTCTCTTCTCTCTCTCTCACCTGGGACCTGGCCTTTGGCCAGGGGCTTTCCTTTTCCAATGCTAATACCTAGCTCTTTCTAATTCATCCTATTATCTACACCCTATTCTCTCAGCCCTAGGGTTCCTGCTTGGCAACTAGTCTGAGGAACCTACTCTAATCTCTGAGCTAAACTCTATCATTTCTCTGACCTGAGTGGTGTTAATTTTGGACTACTGGATGGTTCTTTCCTTTGAGATTTCCAGTATCCGGAGTTGTGCTGTGTCTCCCGGCTCCGTCTTGCCCCTCGTGGAATTTAAACTACTATCCTTTCTCTCTTCTTGAGATATTCACAGGTGAGTGTCTCAGAAATAAAGCATATACCTATAGTCAGGATGAACCCCAAATATTCTACTTTAGGGAGGAAACACTGAACCGTATCCTTCAACATCTTATGCCCTCTTTTGTGTAATTCCAAAAGGAGGTGTTTGCTATTTAACATAGTAATAGAAAGACTAGTAGTAGCAATTTGTGACAAAAAAGTAATTGAACGTATTAAAATAGACAATGAAGAGACGAAACTATCATTCTTTGCAAGTGATATAAAAGATATCATTCTGCATGAAAGACAAACCATCTATATAAAGTAGAATGTCAGGATTGTCTAATTGTGTATCTTTCAAATGCAGCCTTACTTGTTCTATTAATTGGACTGCTTCAGTTTAGTCACGTAATGACTCTACATTTGTACACAAATCAGGTCATAGTGTGGCTGGATGTAAAACATTACAACTTTTCATTTGTATGTTTTCATTCCCATGAAGAACTATATCATATTTGGCTTTACATTGGTCAGCAAAAGCCTGAGTGTGATATTATGACATCATGGTGTCAAACTGGTTTGAACAAATTCCTGTCATTTGGTACCTGAGGACTAAACCAGTTGACTTCTGAATTAACAATACATCAGCAATCACTCCACTCAAATATGCTTCACAAGCGATATCAAACTCTGTCTCCCACTGAATGCCCTTATGAGGATATGGTCTCATGAGGAAGATTCCTCATATATAGTAGAAGTGTGGAATCAAGGAGGTCAGAACAACGTCCCTCTGGGGGCCAGGAGTAAACTTTTACACAAGACAGCATTAACTGTTCCAGCAGCTAAGCAGACACTCCCTGTATTGTGAACCCCTCGGCTAGCTGCAACTGCCAAATCACCACATCCTACTGTTCAACATTTCATCCTAACCCCCTATACTATAAAAGGCGTTCCCCTAGCCAAGCCAACAGGACTTCTCTTTGGGCAACCCTAGTGCCTAGTGGGCTAGGAAATAAAAGGTGATCCTTTGCTTACTTGCATTCCTACCTCCAACCCTACACCCTTTGTTTACTGTGTCTCTCTCCCTCTCCATTTCTCTCTCCCTCCCTCCCACCCATCTGTGTCACTTTCTCCCACTGTCACTTGTCCTCTCTGCCTCACTCTCTCTGTGTCTATCCTCTGTCTCCATTTTTATACATCTCATTCTGTTTATCTCTCTCCCAATCACTGTGTTATTCTACCTTTATCAGTATCTCTGGGTGCTTCTCTCTGTATCTCACCCTGTGTTTTCTCAGATTTTTTTCCTTCTATCCACTCTTCTCCCTCTTCTCAGACTCTATTTCAGAATATTTGGTTAAGCTAAACCCATTTTAAAACAATGAATGGACTTTGTTCAGGAAGGTGGGAACTCTAACATTACTCCACCCACACTTAAGCATACTTGAGAGGAAGATAAAGTTGTAAACTCCTTACTGAACAATGAAAAGTACTTAACCCATACTTAAAATGAAACCCAAACCCTTAAGCTAGGTCTACTTTTATATCTAATGCAAAAAGGTGCTAAGTAGGTATGAAGGTCAAATTAATCACTAAAAGGTCAGGCAACATGCAACCTTGCAAGGGAGAAGTTTAACAAATGAGGTGTGAAGTTTTAGTCTACTCAGGTGGGAATTACTCAAAAGTTTTAGTCTACTCAGGTGTGAATTAAGAATGGTCAGTCCTGTGAAAACTTCTACTGTGATTGGTAGATGTGAAAACTTAGGGGAGGTGACATAGGAGAAAATGTTCTTTGAAAGGCCTCTGAAAAAGTTTAGTTTGCCAAAGCTGAATTGGAAGGTTCGGTGGCTGAACATAGTGGAGCTGAGGAGCTAAACTGGAGGGTCTCTCTGAACACCAGAATTCTTCCTTGGGACAAATCTTCTGGTGAGTGGATAAAAGACTGACTGGTCTCTCATACATTATTTCCTCTTACTCTCTCTCCCATTCCTTGATTGCTTAATTGTACTAATTAACATCTCCATAAAAACCCAGCTGACTGGGGTATTTCATATTTCAGAATTTTTCCCATGCCGACCACTTTATTTTTAATAAAAAATCAAGACACAAAAACTTATCTTGACAGTTTTGGCAATCACAATTTAAGGCAACCACTCTTTCAACTGTTACACCACGTCCCTTTTCTCTCCCACTCTCTTTTCTTCCCTCTAGCCATGTTCAATTCCTCTTTCTGCCTCTACCTTTTCCTGCTGTTCTTCCCAACGTTCATCCCCTCTCCTCTTCTTCTAAATCCAACCTTTCTCTGATTCATCCTACCTCTCTCCCCTTTTTACCACAACTCTTATCTTTTCCTACTGTGTGCTGTCCTGATTTCTTCATCCCTTTACTCTTCTCCTCCCCTTCTCTCTTTTCTTCAACTGTCTTTCCATTCTTTCATTTCACCCTCTTCTGATTCTCTCTTCTTTCTCCCGTCTTGTCCCCTGATCCGTCACTTTGTCACCCTCCTCACTCCTTCCCCTAAGCCTACCCTCTCCTGACCTCTCTTTCCCAACTCCACACTACAGCGCCCCCCATTTCCTGATTGTTCTCCTCTTTCAATCCACTTCTTTTTTTGATACTCTCTCACGGCCTTTTCCTTCCTTTGCTTTCTCCCCTCTGTGTACTGCTTCCCCCTTCCTCTGTCTTTTCTATTCACCCCTCTCAACCTATCTTTCCACTTCCCATTTGACCTGAGATTCCAAGGGGGAATCCGGTATTTTATTGACACTCTCAGGGGGGAACAGCAATCACACCTCCATGATCAGCAAAGGGACAGAAATCACTGGCTTCTCCGTGGATAGGGGAAATGCGGGAAACAGCCTCGCAATGGACAGGGTTGCTCGAAACAGCACAGGACGACCGCCTCCACCCAGAATTTTCTCACCAGAGCAAACACGAATCCATCCAGACCCATTCTCCGGAAGAGAAAGGGGTCTTCCAGCCTCATTTACAGGAAGGATGGGGGGGAGTTAGGGCAAAAGTCATGAAAGGGTTCAAGTCAACAAAATCAAGTACATTACTGCTCAGGAAAAGAACCACAGGAGGCACTGAGGCTCAGAGATACAGGCTCACAAAAGACCAATAGTTAAGAAGACGGAGTCATTTTCTAAGGGGCTGAAGGACCTTGGAAGTTGGATCAAAGGGAGTTACATTTCCTCCTCGGAAAACCCAGAGAACCTAAAAGGAACCGCCCCCTTAGCAAGGCCAAACAAAGATTCCGATTGGACAACGGACACGCCCATGAACTGCACAGCCGACCCTTCCAATGGCGAAAGCAGTGGGGGAGGCCGGGGGAGGCCGTGGGAGGGACCACAAGGTGGGGTGAGGTGGCTGCAGGCCCCAGATGCACAACGCCACACCTCGACCCCGGGAAACCGAGGACTAACAGGAGAAACGTGCTGGCAATTAGCGAGTGCCCTGGTGGAGGGCAACCTGACATGCCTTCCAGACTCGTTTTCCCCCTCGCCAACCTCCCCAGCCCGCTCCAACAACCTCCCTGGGCTGGCCCAATTACCCTCCAACATTTCCCTTTTGGCTCCCTCTCATTCTCTTCACATCCTTTTAGTGGTATTTTTCTGCCTCCCGCCCACCCCACCCCCACACACACCCCTCTTTCTATTCTGTCCTTTGCAACTTTCATCTCCTCTCTCTTCTCCTTTTCTATCCACCCTCTTTCTCTGCTCCTGCCTTCCTGCTCCCTTACGTCAGCCTCCTATACTTGTTCGACTCTATCTCCAGTGTGGGTCTCTTCATCTCAATGCTCTCATCCTCTCCCCTCTCCCCGTCTCTTCCTTTAACTCTCTTTGCATTATTTTTTCCCCTCTCCCTTCTCTATCCCTTTTTCTCATTTCCTATTTTCCCTCTCGTCTGCCTCTTTGGCGGACTCCCAACTTTCTCCCTGGTCTCGCCCGCTTCTGCTGCTCTCTCCTTCTTCTGCCTGCAGCCCCCGCCCTCCCATTTCTCTCCCACTCTCTCTTCTTTCCATTTTCGACCCCTTATGTCCCCTCCCCCCTTCCTCTAGCCATACTCCTCTCTTTCCCCCTCTCTACCTTTTCCTGCTCTGTCTTTCCCAGAGTCCATTGCCTCGGCTCTTCTTTTCCATCCAACCTTTCTCTGATCCACACTCACCCTTCCCCCTTCTTACCTCCACAATAATCCTCATCGTCTTTCTACTGTATGCTGTCTAGATCTCCTCAGTCCTCTAGTCTTCTCCTCCCGTTTTTTCTTTTCCTTTTCTGTTTTCTCCTCTCTTGTACCTTCCTTCCTCTTTCATTGCCAAACCAACTGCCAACCCTTTCCCTTCTTTACCTCCGCATCCCCCTGTTCTCCCCTGCCCTCCTTAGCTTCTTTCCTCTGCCTCTTTTTTTTTCTTTTTAAACATTATTTTATTTGGTCATTTTCAAACATCATTCCATGGAAAGAAAGATTGTTTTCTTTTTCTCCCCCCTCCCTCCCACCACCTCTTTCATGGCCGACTCGCGATTGCACTGGGTATAACATATGTCATTGATTCGAACCCATTTCCATGTTGTTGGTATTTGCATTAGGTTGTTCATTTAAAGTCTCTCCTCAGTCATGTCAGCTCAACCCCTGTAGTCAAGCAGTACCTTTTCCTCAGTATTTTTCCTCCGACAATGTGTTCTCTGCTAGCGGATAGTGTTTTTTCCCTTGATCCCTACAGAATGTTCAGGGACTTTGTATAGACACAAATGGAGAAGTCCATTAGATTCGATTGTACCACAATGTTTCAGACTCCGTGTACAATGTTTTCCCAATTCTCCTCCTTTCGCTCTGCACCACTTCCCACAGGTCTGACATGTATACTATTCTGTGCCCACATAATTTACTTATTATTTCCTTCTTTATGTTCAAGTCATTCACCCATTCTGAGTTTATCTTGGTGTATGTGAGGTGCTGATCCAAACCTAATCTCTCCCACACTGTCTTTCATTGTTCCAAGCACTTTTTTTTGAAATACTGGGTTTTTGTCCCAGAAGCTGGGATCTTGGCCTTTGTCATAGACTATCTTGCTGAGGTCACTTACCCCAAGTTAATTCCACTGATCCTCCTTTCTGTCTCTTAGCCAGTACCAAATGGTTTTAATGTCCACTGCTTTATAATATAGTCTGAGATCTGGGATTGCAAGGCTGCCTTCCTTATTTTTTTTTCATTATTCCCCTATATGTCCTTGATCTGCTCTTCTTCCAAATGAACTTTGTTATGGTTTTTTCTAATTCTGTAAAGAAATTTTTTTGGAAGTTCGATGGGTATGGCACTAAATAAAGATAAGTTTTGGTAGGATGGTCATATTTATTATGTTAGCTCGTCCTATCCATGAGCAGTTAATGTTTTTCCAATTGCTCAGATCTAGTTTTCGTTGTGTGGAGAGTGTTTTGTAATTGTGTTCATATAGTTCCTGTTTGTCTGGGCAAATAGATTCCTAAGTGTTTTATATTGTCTAAGGTGATTTTGAATGGGATTTCTCTTTCTATTTCCTGTTTCTGAGATGTGTTGGAGATATATAGAAATACTGATGACTTCTGTGGGTTTATTTTGGGTCCTTCTACTTGCTAACATTGTTGATTATTTCCACTAGCTTTTTAATCTATTCTCTAGGATTTTTTAAATAGACCATCCTATCATCCGCAAAGAGTGATAGCTTGGTCTCCTTATTGCTAATTTTAAGACTTTCCATTTGTTTTTCTTCTCTAATTGCTACTACTAGTATTTCTAGTATAATGTTAAATAATAGAGGTGATAATGGGCATCCTTGTTTCACTCCTGGTCTTATTGGGAATGCATGTAGTTTATCCCCATTGCAGATGGTGTTGACAGAAGGATTTAAAAAAAGATACTGTTTATTATTTTTAGGAAAGACCCTTTTATTTCTATATTTTCTACTGTTTTCAATAGGAATGGGTGTTGTATTTTGTCAAAGGCTTTTTTTGAGACTAGTGAGATAATCATGTTATTTTTGTTGGTTTGCTTCTTGACATGGTCAGTTATGTGGGTGGTTTTCCGAATTCTGAACCCTCCTTGTATTCCTGGTTATAAATCCTACCTGATCATAATGAATAAGCCCACTGATCATTTGCTGCCGTCTTTTTACTAGTCTCTTATTTAAGATTTTTGCATCTAGGTTCATTAGGGAGATTGGACTGTAGTTTTCTTTCTCCATTTTTGACCTGCCTGGCTTTGGAATCAGAACCGTATTTGTGTCATAAAAGGAATTTGGTAGAATTCCCTCTTTGCTTATTATGTCAAATACTTTGTATACTATTGGGATTAGCTGTTCTTTGACTGTTTGATAGAATTCACTTGTGAATCCATCTGGCCCTGGGGAATTTTTTTCTTAGGGAGTTCTTTCAGTACCTGTTTGATTTCTTTTTCTGATGTGGGGTTATTTAAGAATTCAATTTGTTCTTCTGTTAATCGAGGCAATTTATGTTTTTGTAAATATGCATCCATCTCTCCTAGATTGACATATTTATTTCCATATAATTGTGCAAAATAGTTTTTAATGATTGCCTTAATATCCTCTTCATTGGAGGTGAGTCCTCCCTTTCCATCCATGATACTGTTAATTTGGTTTTCTTCTTTCCTCTTTTTTATTAGATTGACGAATACTTTCTCTATTTTGTTTGGATTTTTTTTAAAGTGCCGCTTCGTCACTTTAGATTTTATTAATTTCTCCCTTTATTTTTAGGATCTCGAATTTGGTTTTCTTCTGGGGGCGTTTAATTTGTTTGTTTTCAAGGTTTTTGATTTGCATATCCAATTCATTGAACTCTGCCCTCCCTAATTTGTTAGCATATGAACTCAAGTATATAAATTTTCACCTGAGTACTGTTTTGGCTGCATCCCATAGAGGTTGAAAGGATTCCTCATCATTGTCATTTTCTTCAATGAAATTATTAATTATTTCTAGGACTTGTTCTCTAACTAGCCAATTTTGAAGAATCATATTATTTAATTTCCAATTAATTTTTGATTTGACTGTCCATGTGCCCCTATTGATCATTATTTTCATTGCCTTGTGATCTGAGAAGGTTGCATTTAATTTTTCTGGTTTTCTGAATTTGTATGCCATGTTTTTATGACCTATTTTGAGGTCAATCTTTGTGAATGAACCATTTGCTGCTGAAAAGAAGGTGTGTTCCTCTTCATTTTTCTCCATATATCTATGAACTCTAATTTTTCTAGGATTTCATTAACCTCTTTTACCTTATTCTTATTTATTTTTCATTTGATTTATCTAAATCTGATAGTGATTGATTCAGATCTCTCACTAGTATAGTTTTACCATATATTTCCTCCTTCAATTCTCCTAGTTCCTCCATTACAAATTTGGATTCAATGCCATTTGGCCATACAAGTTTATTTTTTTATTTTTTTTTATTTTTTTGTTTTTTTTTTGTTTTTTTTTTTAATATATTTTATTTGATCATTTCCAAGCATTATTCGTTAAAGACATAGATCATTTTCTTTTCCTCCCCCCCCAACCCCCCATAGCCGATGCGTAAGTCCACTGGGCATTAGATGTTTTCTTGATTTGAACCCATTGCTTTGTTGATAGTATTTGCATTAGAGTGTTCATTTAGAGTCTATCCTCTGTCATGTCCCCTCAACCTCTGTATTCAGGCAGTTGCTTTTTTCGGTGTTTCCACTCCCATAGTTTATCCTTTGCTTATGAATGGTGTTTTTTTTCTCCTGGATCCCTGAAAGTTGTTCAGGGACATTACACCGCCCCTAATGTAGAAGTCCATTACGTTCGATTATACCACAGTGTATTAGTCTCTGTGTACAATGTTCTCCTGGTTCTGCTCCTCTCGCTCTGCATCACTTCCTGGAGGTTGTTCCAGTCTCCATGGAACTTCTCCACTTTATTATTCCTTTTAGCACAATAGTACTCCATCACCAACATATACCACAGTTTGTTCAGCCATTCCCCAATTGATGGGCATCCCCTCGTTTTCCAGTTTTGGGCCACCACAAAGAGCGCAGCTATGAATATTTTTGTACAAGTCTTTGTGTCCATTATCTCTTTGGGGTACAGACCCAGCAGTGCTATGGCTGGGTCAAAGGGTAGATATTCTTTTGTCGCCCTTTGGGCATAGTTCCAAATTGCCCTCCAGAATGGTTGGATCAATTCACAACTCCACCAGCAATGAATTAATGTCCCTACTTTGCCACATCCCCTCCAGCATTCATTACTTTCCTTTGCTGTTATGTTAGCCAATCTGCTAGGTGTGAGGTGATACCTCAGAGTTGTTTTGATTTGCATCTCTCTGATTATAAGAGATGTAGAACACTTCTTCATGTGCTTGTTGATAGTTTTGATTTCTTTATCTGAGAACTGCCTATCCATTTCCCTTGCCCATTTATCAATTGGAGAATGGCTTGATTTTTTGTACAATTGATTTAGCTCATTATAAATATGAGTAATTAAACCTTTGTCAGAGGTTTCTATGAAGATTTTTTCCCAATTTGTTGTTTCCCTTCTGATTTTAGTTATATTGGTTTTGTTTGTACAAAAGCTTTTTAGTTTGATGTAGTCTAAATTATTTATTTTACATTTTGTGATTCTTTCTATATCTTGCTTGGTTTTAAAGCCTTTCCCCTCCCAAAGGTCTGACATGTATACTATTCTGTGTTTACCCAATTTACTTATGGTTTCCTTCTTTATGTTTAAGTCACTCACCCATTTTGAATTTATCTTGGTGTAGGGTGTGAGGTGTTGATCTATTCCTAGTCTCTCCCACACTGTCTTCCAATTTTCCCAGCAGTTTTTATCGAATAGTGGATTTTTGTCCCAAAAGCTGGGATCTTTGGGTTTATCGTATACTGTCTTGCTGAGGTCGCTTTCCCCCAGTCTATTCCACTGATCTTCCTTTCTGTTTCTTAGCCAGTACCAAATTGTTTTGATGACTGCTGCTTTGTAATATAGTTTTAGGTCAGGGACTGCAAGGCCCCCATCATATGTGTTTTTTTTCATTATTTCCCTGGATATCCTTGATCTTTTGTTCTTCCAAATGAACTTTGTTATGGTTTTTTCTAAATCAGTGAAGAAGTATTTTGGTAGTTCAATGGGTATGGCACTAAATAGATAAATAAGTTTGGGTAGGATGGTCATTTTTATTATATTGGCTCGTCCTATCCATGAGCAGTTAATGTTTTTCCATTTGTTCAAGTCTAGTTTTAGTTGTGTGGCGAGTGTTTTGTAGTTGTGTTCATATAGTTCCTGTGTTTGTCTTGGGAGGTAGATTCCTAGGTATTTTATTTTGTCTAAGGTGATTTTGAATGGGATTTCTCTTTCTAGTTCTTGCTGCTGAGCTGTGTTGGAGATATATAGAAAAGTTGATGATTTATGTGGGTTTATTTTGTATCCTGCAACTTTGCTAAAGTTGTTGATTATTTCAATTAGCTTTTTGGTTGAATCTCTAGGATTCTTTAAGTAGACCATCATGTCATCCGCAAAGAGTGATAACTTGGTCTCCTCCTTGCCTATTTTGATGCCTTCAATTCCTTTATCTTCTCTAATTGTTACTGCTAGTGTTTCTAGTACAATGTCAAATAGTAGAGGTGATAATGGGCATCCTTGTTTCACTCCTGATCTTATTGGGAATGCATCTAGTTTATCCCCATTGCAGATGATATTAGCTGTTGGTTTTAGATATATACTGTTTATTATTTTTAGGAATGACCCTTCTATTCCTATGCTTTCTAGTGTTTTTAATAGGAATGGGTGTTGTATTTTATCAAAGGCTTTTCTGCATCTATTGAGATAATCATGTGGTTCTTGCTAGTTTGCTTGTTGATGTGGTCAATTATGTGGATGGTTTTCCTAATGTTGAACCAGCCCTGCATCCCTGGTATAAATCCTACTTGATCATGGTGAATGATCCTTCTGATCACTTGCTGGAGTCTTTTTGCTAGTATCCTATTTAAGATTTTTGCATCTATATTCATTAGGGAGATTGGCCTATAGTTTTCTTTCTCTGTTTTTGACCTGCCTGGTTTTGGAATCAGTATCATGTTTGTGTCGTAAAAGGAGTTTGGTAGAACTCCCTCTTTGCTTATTATGTCAAATAGTTTGTATAGTATTGGGATTAACTGTTCTCTGAATGTTTGATAGAATTCACAGGTGAATCCATCAGGCCCTGGGGATTTTTTCTTAGGAAGTTCTTTGATGGCTTGATGGATTTCAATTTCTGATATGGGATTATTTAAGAATTCTATTTCCTCTTCTGTTAGTCTAGGCAGTTTGTATTTTTGTATATATTCATCCATTTCTCCTAAATTGGTGTATTTATTGCCATATAATTGGGCAAAGTAATTTCTAATGATTGCCTTAATTTCCTCCTCATTGGAGGTGCTGTCCCCCTTTTCATCTTTAATGCTGTGAATTTGCTTTTCTTCCTTCCTTTTTTTAATTAGATTGACCAGTACTTTGTCTATTTTGTTTGTTTTTTCAAAGTACCAGCTTCTTGTCTCATTTATTAAATCAATAGTTCTATCACTTTCGATTTTATTAATTTCTCCCTTAATTTTTAGGATTTCTAATTTGGTTTTCTGCTGGGGGTTTTTAATTTGATCGCTTTCGAGTTTTTTCAATTGCATTTCCAATTGACTGATCTCTGCTCTCCCTTGTTTGTTAATATAAGCTTTCAGGGATATGAATTTGCCTCTGATTACCACTTTGGCTGTTGTTTAGCTCCAGGGAGATGTTCAGCGCAGCTGCCCCAAGTACAGCTCAGCTGAAGTGCTGGATTCTCCAATGAAACCACTCTGAGATGTTTTTTCCTGGCAGTCCCCAGATCCCAAGGACCCTGGAGTGCCCCCCCTCCCCCCGACAGAGACGTTCCCCACTCACTCACTGTCCCCGTGAGCACTCAGGTAGCTCACTCTGGTTTAGTGGGGGAGATGTGGTGAGGGAAGGGCGGCTCAGTTCACTTTTCTGTGCAAGCTTTTCCTTCTTATTTTAGTGTGGAAATGTTCAAGCCCCAAATACCTTTGCTTCTGTGGGGTATTGGGGAGTCCTTCTGTTCCTCCAAAGGTGATTTTATGCTCATTTGATGTAGTCTATTTCGTTCGGTGCCAGGGAGAGGAAGCGTGTGGCGTCTAGATTGCAGCCATGATTACCCGGAAGTCCGGGGGCATACCTTTTGATTTGAGTCCAGAAGGAGGGTTCCCCACCTGTGTCCTATTGTTAAGTCTGAATTCCAGTCCCCTAGCAGCATTCAGTTTCTGATCAGTAAGGAAGGGTTTTCAGAGGTCTGAACTTCGGCTGCTTCTAAGCCCCCATCTTGACTCCACCCCCTTCCAATAAGAATTTTTTATAGAATAAGAGCAAGGTGAAGATACAGAAGGGGACAGGGAATGTACAGAAAAAACATACAAATTCCAAAAGAAAAATATGCAATGGACACAGAGTCCGGAACAGCTGAAAAATGACTTCAAAAACAAATTGAGAGAGGTAGTGGAAAAGTTAGGAACAAAAAAAGAAAAGAATGCAAGAAGAAATGGGCCAATTGGGAAAGGGGAATCAAAAACTGACAGAAGGAAATAAGGCCTTAAAATGAGAACTGACTATCGAGAAACTAATATCATCTTGAGAAGTCAACAAAAAATGAAGGAAATTCAAAGGAATGATAATGAAAAACATCAAATATCTTATTTTTAAAATTAATTTATTTAGCCAATTTAGAACATTATTCCTTGATTACAGGGGTGTGTGGGGTGCTCAGGGAGGAGTAGTATCTCTGGTATGGAGGGCTTGTCGTGCCCTCTTAGGGCAGCTATCCAACCTCTGACCCTCACCTGACACCCAGCTCTCACTTGTAGCTCCTAGTAGCTGCTAGCATGCGGCAGCAGCCGCAGCCACACCCCGGCCAAAGGCTTCGACAGGCCAGCTAAACCTTGTGAGGGTAGCCATCGGGTCTTAGACCCCTGGTGAACTAAGGGTTTGCTCCCCCAGCATGTGAAGACTGCTTTGTCCAAACAGACGGAAGAAACCAATAAGAAGGTTCAGTGGCTGAGAGGGCGACGCAACAAAACTCTGTGGAGTGTTTAGGGCATGTTGGAGCACAAAAGGCAACCCGGCCATTCAATCCCGCTGAGGAAGTCTCCAGGTGTAACGATTTTTCATGCCAATGGACCCAGGCTTCCAACACTGAGACAGTGGGACTGTCTCTCTGCATCGACTTTTCCTCTTAAATCTCCTTCACGCACAAGTGTTTTTGTGCACACCTCTACAACACAGATGAAAGGGCACAAAGACATTCCTCATCCTTGCTTACCGAGAGACTACTACTACACTGGTTACAATAATCACAATATTTCCCGCCCTCGCCTCCACCCACCCTTCACGAAGCCAACACACAATTTCATTGGGTATTACTTGTGTCCTTGACCAGAACCTATTTCTCTGCTGTTTATGTTTGCACTACGATGTTCATTTAGAGTCTACATCACCAACCATATCCCTTCAATGCATGCAATCAAGGAGTTGGTTTTCTTCAGTGTTATTACTCCCACAATGTTTCCTCTGAATGCAGAGAGTTGTTTTTCTCGTGGATTCCCCCATGTTCTTCAGGATCCCTTCATTGCCAATAATGAAGCAGGCCATTAGGATGGATTTTACCACATAGTATCAGTCTCTGTGGACAATGTTCATATCCCTTGCCCATTTATCAAGTGGAGAATGGCTTGAATTTTTGTACAATCGTAGCTCTTTATAAATTGGAGTAATTAAACCTTTGTCAGAAGTTTTTGTAATGAAGATTGTTTCCCAATTTGTTGCTTCCCTTCTAATTTTGGATGAATGAGTTTTGTTTGTACAAAACCTTTTTAGTTTTATGTAATCAAAATTGTTGATTATACATTTTGTGATTTTTTTTCTACCTCTTGCTTAGTTTTAAAGGCTTTCGCAAAGATCTGACAGGTATACTATTCTGTGTTCACCTGATTTGCTTATAGTTTCCTTCTTTTTTTAAAAATTTTGTAATATTTTATTTGATCATATCCAAGCATTATTCATTAAAGACAAAGATCATTTTTTCCTCCCCTCCAACCCCCCATAGCCGACGTGTGACTCCACTGGGTATCACATATGTTCTTGATTCGAACCCATTGTCATGTTGTTAATGTTTGCATTAGAGTGTTCGTTTAGAGTCTCTTCTCTGTCATGTCCCCTCAACCGCTATAGTCACGCAGTTGCTTTTCCTCGGTGTTTCTACTCCCACAGCTTGTCCTCTGCTTATGAATAGTGTTTCTTCTCCCAGAAAATTATTCCTTTTAGCACAATAGTATTCCATCACCAACATATACCACAATTTGTTCAGCCATTTCCCAATTGATGGGCATCCACTCGTTTTCTAATTTTTGGCCACCACAAAGAGCGCAGCTATGAATATTCTCCTACAAGTCTTTTTCTCCATTATCTCTTTGGGGTATAGACCCAGCCGTGTTATGACTAGATTAAAGGGTAGACATTCTTTTGTCGTCCTTTGGGCATTTGGGCATCCAAATTGCCCTCCAGAATGGTTGGATCGGTTCACAACTCCACCAGCAATGAATTAATGTCCCTACTTTGTCACATTCCCCTCCAGCATTCATTACTTTCCTTTGCTGTCATGTTAGCCAATCCGCTAGGCATGAGGTGATACCTCAGAGTTGTTTTGATTTGCATCTCACTGACTCTAAGAGTTTTAGAACACTTCTTCATGTGCTTATTAATAGTTTTGATTTCTTTATATGAAAACTGCCTATCCATGTTCCTTGCCCATTTATCAATTGGAGAATGCCTTGATTTTTTTGTACAATTGATTTAGCTCTTCATAAATTGGAGTAATTATACCTTTGTCAGAGGTTTCTATGAAGATTTTTTTCCCAATTTGTTGTTTCCCTTCTGAATTTAGTTAGATTCGTTTTGTTTTTTAAAAGGTTTTTAATTTGATGTAGTCAACATTATTTATTTTACGTTTTGTGATTCTTTCTATGTCTTGCTTGGTTTTAAAGTCTTTCCCCTCCCAAAGGTCTGACATGTATGACTGCAAGGCCCCATCATTTGTGGTTTTGTTTTTCATTATTTCCCTGGATATCCTTGATCTTTTGTTATTCCAAATGAACTTTTTTTTTACTAAATCAGTAAAGAAATTTTTTGGGCGTTCAATGAGTATGGCACTAAATAGATAAATAAGTTTGCGTGGGAGGGTCATTTTTATTATATTGGCTCGTCCTATCCATGAGCAGTTAATGTTCTTCCAATTGCTCAAGTTTAGTTTTAGTTGTGTGGAGAGTGTTTTGTAGCTGTGTTCATATAGTTTCTGTGTTTGTCTCCGGAGATAGATTCCTAGGTATTTTATTTTGTCTATGGTGATTTTGAATGGGATTTCTCTTTCTAGTTTTTGCTGCTGAGCTGTGTTGGAGATATATAGAAATGCAGATGACTAATGCGGGTTTATTTTGTATCCTGCAAATTTGCTAAAGTTGTTGATTATTTCAATTAGCTTTTTGGTTGAATCTCTAGGATTCTTTAAGTAGACCATCATGTCATCTGCAAAGAGTGATAACTTGGTCTCCTCCTTGCCTATTTTGATGGCTTCAATTTCTTTTTCTTCTCCAATTGTTACTGCTAGTGTTTCTAGTACAATGTTAAATAGTAGAGGTGATAATGGGCATCCTTGTTTCACTTGTGATCTTATCTCATGCATCTAGTTGATCCCCATTGCAGATGATATTAGCTGATGGTTTTAGATATATACTGTTCATTATTTTTCTGAATGATTGCTCTATTCCTATACTTCCTAGTAGTTTTTTTTGTTTTGTTTTGTTTTTTAATATATTTTATTTGATCATTTCCAAGCATTATTCATTAAAGACACCCAGCTCTCTTGCCTTTCTGAAAATCATGTTCCATGCCTTAAGTTCATTCAGAGTGGAACTTGGACGGTCTTGTTCAGTGACCCTGGGATTGGCATTCCTTTATATCTAAATTGTATTTTTCTGGCTTCTTGTAAGTTTTCTGTTGCTGGAAAACTTTGGAATTTGGCCATTCCATTCCTGGGAGTTGTCTTTGGGGGATTTAGTGTAGAGGGTGTTCTGTGAACTCCTTCATTGCCCTCTTCTTCTAGGATCTCTGGGTAATTTTCTTTGATTATATCTTGTATTACAATATCGAGTTTGCTGTTTATTTCTGGCTTTTCTGGTAGTCCAATCATTCTTAAATAGTCTCTTCTCCCTCTATTTTCCAAGTCTATGACATGGTCAGTGAGATATTTTATGTTCTCTTCTAATTTCTTAGTCATTTGGCTTTGCTTTATCAGTTCTTGCTCGTTGACTTCAAGTTGCCTAATTCTGACCTTTAAAGGCTGGTTTTTCTTTTCACTTTGGTCAAACTGGTTTTGTAGATGGGTGAATTTCTTTTGCATTATTTCCCACTTTTCCTCCCAGAAGGCTTCCATCTGTTTGATCCTTTCCGAATCAAATTCTTCATGGGTGTGTGGAGAGTTTCTATTTTCTTGGGAAGGGTTCGGAGCATTTGCTTGTGTTTCCTCTTCTATCTCCTCTGTATTTTGTATTTCTTCTCCATAAAATGTATCCAAAGTCGCCCCCTTCTTGCTGTTTTTCTTGGAATTTTGGGGCTTTTGTGCTTCTGTGGAGTTTGCCATCTCTATCTGAGTGGGGAGGGCTAGCTTTTCTTATCTCTGTCTGGTGTTCAGAGGTTTTCGCCCCAGGCTGATTGTCTGTTCTATGCAGTTGTTGTTCTGTCTTCCCGGGGAAGCCAGGAATTGCTGGTGTTTCCGAGTCACTGCCCTCCTCAGTTCCCTCTCGATGCTTCTCCGTTGCCTTACTTCCAGGCTCTGAGCCTGGCTTGGCCCTTTCTGCGGGGTGTTTGTTTCTGTGCCTTAGCTGGCCAGAAGAGCCAGCACTCTGAGGGGGGAGGGGCCGCAGCTTCCAGGAGCTCTGAGGGCTCTTGAGAGGATTAGCTTTCCCTGGGTTGAACTGAGTATGCCCTGAGGCAGGGACCTTCCGTGAGACTCGGATGGAAGGACCCAGTCAGGGGGTTAAAGCTCCCCCCCACGCCCCTTCTCTCTCTGTTTCCCTGCTGTCTTTGCTGGATGCCCTGTCATTTGAGTCAGGTTGCTTTCAGGAAGCAGTCTTCAGAATAGCCGGCCCTGAGGCTCTGAGGTTTCTTCTGCTGCCTCAGACTCAGAGCTCTGGCTTGGGGGAGATGGGTCCTGGGACCTTCCTTCTGTCTACCCCTTAGGTCCTAGTGATCTCGGGTTCTGGCTTTTGGGGGGCCGGACCTTTTGATCCAGATCCTAGAGGCGGATTCCCGGGGTCTATGCTGTTGTTCCTTTTGAATTTCTGTGCCCTAGGAGCATATAGTTTGAGTTCGGTAGGGAAGGGTTTCTGGAGATCTGAACTTTAGCTTTCTCTAAGCCGCCATCCTGACAGGAAGTCAAGATGATCATTCATTACGTGAAGTGCACAGGAGGCTGCTTAGACGGCTAAGGAAGCAAGGTGGGAAAATATTCGAAAGAGTTTCCTTCTTTCTTTTCAGGTCATTCACCCATTCTGAGTTTATCTCGGTGTAGGGTGTGAGATGTTGATCCAAACCTAATCTCTCCCATACTGTCTTCCCATTTTCCCAGCAGTTTTTATCAAATAGTGGGTTTTGGTCCCAAAAGCTGGGAATTTGGGGCTTATCATAGACTGTTTTGCTGAGGTCATTTACCCCAAGTCTATCCCACTGATCCTCTTTTCTCTATCTTAGCCAGTACTCATTTATTTTTTTTTACCATTTGAGCTTTGAGTTTCAGCTGCCCAACCTCTGGAGGCTTTTGATAGGATTAAAGCCAAGGAGTCTGTGATGGAGGGGTGTTGGACCTTTAGCTTCACTGAGCTCTGAAGACTTTTGATGGCATTAAGTTCAGTTGGGTTGTAGTAGATCTGTCCCGAGGCCAAAACTTCCTGGAAGGCTGGAGCAATATGGAGGGTCTCTTCTGTTCTGACCAGTCCGCTTGCTCTGTGCTCCCTCTGCAGCTCCTTCCTCACCACCTGAGTTTGATGTTCTGAGCATGCCAGAGCCCTGCCTGCAAGGTACTCCCTCAAGACCAGTGCCTTTGCCTGCACAGACATTCCTGCTCCCTCTGGAGGCTTAGCACTCTGGTGCTGGGTGGGGGGTCCTGGGATCTTCCTTCTGCCTTCACCATAAACCCAAATGTCCTCGAATTCCAGCTTTTGGGGGACGTACCTTTTGAATTGAGACCAGCAGGGGGTTTCCTTGGCTCTGTCTTGTTGTTCAGTTTGATTTTCAATCCCCTAGGAGCATTTGTTTGTTATTGGTATGGAAGGGTTTTCAGAGGTCTTACCTTTTATCTTTTACTGCCTGGATGGTGCCATCTTGACTCTGGCCAATCAAATATCATATTAAAAAAATCAACTGACCTGGAAAATAGATCTATGAGAAAAAAAATCTCAGAATTATTTTATTACCTTAAGGCCATAATAAAGATTATTTTTTAAATTTAGTATTTTAATTTCATTATGAAAAAAATTTTAAATACCTGCCAATAGATCCTTCAACAAGAAAACAAAATTGAAATGAAAAGCATTCAGAGATTGCCTTCAGAATTAAATTCCCAACTGATAACTACTACGAAGTAATTCCTCATCACATTGATACCCAGTCAAGGAAAAGTACTTCAAGGACCAGAAGGAAACCACTGAAGGACCCTGGAGTTACAATCAGGTTCACCCAGGACCTAATAGCTTCTACATTAAAGGATTCAAAGACTTGGAATATGCTATTCAAGAAGGAAAAAGATTTGATTTATAAACTAGGGTCACCTTTTGCTAGTATTCTTTTTTTTAAAAAATATATTTTATTTGATCATTTCCAAGCATTATTCGTTAAAGACATAGATCATTTTCTTTTCCTCCCCCCACCCCCATAGCCGACGCTTAAGTCTACTGGGCATTAGATGTTTTCTTCATTTGAACCTATTGCTTTGTTGATAGTATTTGCATTAGAGTTTTCATTTAGAGTCTATCCTCTGTCATGTCCCCTCAACCTCTGTATTCAGGCAGTTGCTTTTTCTCGGTATTTCCACTCCCATAGTTTATCCTTTGCTTATGAATGGTGTTTTTTTCTCCTGGATTCCTGCAAGTTGTTCAGGGACATTATACCACCACTAATGGAGAAGTCCATTACGTTCGATTATACCACAGTGTATTAGTCTCTGTGTACAATGTTCTCCTAGTTCTGCTCCTCTCGCTCTGCATCACTTCCTGGAGGTTGTTCCAGTCTCCATGGAACTTCTCCACTTTATTATTCCTTTTAGAACAATAGTATTCCATCACCAACATATACCACAGTTTGTTCAGGCATTCCCCAATTGATCGGCATCCCCTCGTTTTCCAGTTTTGGGCTACCACAAAGAGCGCAGCTATGAATATTTTTGTACAAGTCTTTTTGTCCATTATCTCTTTGGGGTACAGACCCAGCAGTGCTATGGCTGGGTCAAAAGGAGATATTCTTTTGTTGCCCTTTGGGCATAGTTCCAAATTGCCCTCCAGAATGGTTGGATCAGTTCACAGCTCCACCAGCAATGAATTAATGTCCCTACTTTGACACATCCCCTCCAGCATTCATTACTTTCCTTTGCTGTTATGTTAGCCAATCTGCTAGGTGTGAGGTGATACCTCAGAGTTGTTTTGATTTGCATCTCTCTGATTGTAAGAGATTTAGAACACTTCTTCATGTGCTTATTAATAGTTTTGATTTCTTTATCTGAGAACTGCCTATCCATTTCCCTTGCCCATTTATCAATTGGAGAATGGCTTGATTTTTTGTACAATTGATTTAGCTCTTACAAATATGAGTAATTAAACCTTTGTCAGAGGTTTCTATGAAGATTTTTTCCCAATTTGTTGTTTCCCTTCTGATTTTAGTTATATTGGTTTTGTTTGTACAAAAGCTATTTAGTTTGATGTAGTCAAGATTATTTATTTTACATTTTGTGATTCTTTCTATATCTTGCTTGGTTTTAAACCCTTTCCCTTCCCAAAGGTCTGACATGTATACTATTCTGTGTTTACCCAATTTACTTATGGTTTCCTTCTTTATGTTTAATTCACTCACCCATTTTGAATTTATCTTGGTGTAGGGTGTGAGGTGTTGATCTATTCCTAGTCTCTCCCACACTGTCTTCCAATTTTCCCAGCAGTTTTTATCGAATAGTGGATTTTTGTCCCCAAAGCTGGGATCTTTGTGTTTATTGTATACTGTCTTGCTGAGGTCGCTTTCCCCCAGTCTATTCCACTGATCTTCCTTTCTGTTTCTTAGCCAGTACCAAATTGTTTTGATGACTGCTGCTTTGTAATATAGTTTTAGGTCAGGGACTGCAAGGCCCCCATCATATGTGTTTTTTTTTTCATTATTTCCCTGGATATCCTTGATCTTTTGTTCTTCCAAATGAACTTTGTTATGGTTTTTTCTAAATCAGTGAAGAAGTATTTTGGTAGTTCAATGGGTATGGCACTAAATAGATAAATAAGTTTGGGTAGGATGGTCATTTTTATTATATTGGCTCGTCCTATCCATGAGCAGTTAATGTTTTTCCATTTGTTCAAGTCTAGTTTTAGTTGTGTGGCGAGTGTTTTGTAGTTGTGTTCATATAGTTCCTGTGTTTGTCTTGGGAGGTAGATTCCTAGGTATTTTATTTTGTCTAAGGTGATTTTGAATGGGATTTCTCTTTCTAGTTCTTGCTGCTGAGCTGTGTTGGAGATATATAGAAAAGTTGATGATTTATGTGGGTTTATTTTGTATCCTGCAACTTTGCTAAAATTGTTGATTATTTCAATTAGCTTTTTGGTTGAATCTCTAGGATTCTTTAAGAAGACCATCATGTCATCCGCAAAGAGTGATAACTTGGTCTCCTCCTTGCCTATTTTGATGCCTTCAATTCCTTTATCTTCTCTAATTGCTACTGCTAGTGTTTCTAGTACAATGTCAAATACTAGAGGTGATAATGGGCATCCTTGTTTCACTCCTGATCTTATTGGGAATGCATCTAGTTTATCCCCATTGCAGATGATATTAGCTGTTGGTTTTAGATATATACTGTTTATTATTTTTAGGAAAGACCCTTCTATTCCTATGCTTTCTAGTGTTTTTAATAGGAATGGGTGTTGTATTCTATCAAAGGCTTTTTCTGCGTCTATTGAGATAATCATGTGGTTCTTGTTGGTTTGCTTGTTGATGTGGTGAATGATGTGGATGGTTTTCCTAATGTTGAACCAGCCCTGCATCCCTGGTATGAATCCTACTTGATCATGGTGAATGATCCTTCTGATCACTTGCTGGAGTCTTTTTGCTAGTATCCTATTTAAGATTTTTGCATCTATATTCATTAGGGAGATTGGTGTAGAATTTTCTTTCTCTGTTTTTGGCCTGCCTGGTTTTGGAATCAGTACCATGCTTGTGTCGTAAAAGGAGTTTGGTAGAACTCCCTCTTTGTTTATTATGTCAAATAGTTTGTATAGTATTGGGATTCACTGTTCTCTGAATGTTTGATAGAATTCACAGGTGAATCCATCAGGCCCTGGGGATTTTTTCTTAGGAAGTTCTTTGATGGCTTGTTGGATTTCAATTTCTGATATGGGATTATTTAAGATTTCTATTTCCTCTTCTGTTAGTCTAGGCAGTTTGTATTTTTGTATATATTCATCCATTTCTCCTAAATTGGTGTATTTATTGCCATGTAATTGGGCAAAGTAATTTCTAATGATTGCCTTAATTTCATCTTCATCGGAGGTGCTGTCCCCCTTTTCATCTTTAATGCTGTCAATTTGCTTTTCTTCCTTCCTTTTTTTAATTAGATTGACCAGTACTTTGTTTATTAAATCAATAGTTCTATCACTTTCTATTTTATTAATTTCTCCCTTAATTTTTAGGATTTCTAATTTGGTTTTCTGCTGGGGGTTTTTAATTTGATCTCTTTTGAGTTTTTTCATTTGCATTTCCAATTGATGGATCTCTGCTCTCCCTTGTTTGTTAATATAAGCATTCAGGGATATGAATTTACCTCTGATTACCGCTTTGGCTGCATCCCAAAAGGTTTGAAAGGATGTTTCACCATTGTCATTTTCCTTGATGAAATTATTAATTGTTTCTATGATTTCTTCTTTAACTAAACGGTTTTGGAGTGTCATATTGTTTAATTTCCAATTGGTTTTAGATTTGGTTTTCCATGTACCATTACTAATCATTATTTTTATTGCCTTGTGATCTGAGAATGCTGCATTCATTATTTCTGCTTTTTTGCATTTGTGTGCTATGTTTCTGTGACCTAATGTATGGTCAATTTTTGTGAATGTGCCATGTGGTGCTGAGAAGAAGGTGTATTCCTTTTTATCCCTATTTATTTTTCTCCATATGTCTCTTAATTCTAATTTTTCTAAGATTTCATTCACTTCTTTTACCTCTTTCTTATTTATTTTTTGATTTGATTCATCTAAATTTGATAATGTTTGGTTTAAGTCTCCCACTAGTATGGTTTTATTGTCTATTTCTTCCTTCAATCCTCCTAGTTTCTCCATTAGAAATTTGGGTGCTATATTATTTGGTGCATACATGTTGATTAATGATATTTCCTCATTGTCTAGAGTTCCTTTTAACAAAATGTAATTACCTTCCCTATCCCTTTTGATCAGGTCTATTTTTGCATTGGCTTTATCAGATATCATGATTACCACTCCTGCCTTCTTTCTATCAGTTGAGGCCCAGAAGGTCTTACTCCATTCTTTAATTCTGACCTTGTGGGTGTCAACCTGCCTCATGTGTGTTTCTTGAAGACAACATATGGTAGGGTTTTGGATTCTAATCCATTCTGCTATTCGTCTACGTTTTATGGGTGAGTTCATCCCATTCACGTTCAAAGTTATGATTGTCATTTGTGGACTCCCTGGCATTTTGATTGCCTTCCCTAATTCTAACCTTTTCTTCTTCGGCTCTAAATTTTAGTCCAGTGATTTATTTTGTATCAGTCCCCCTTGTCCCCTCCCTTGATGTTTCCCTTTTTAGTCCCTCCCTTTTTCTTCCCTCCCACTCCCCCTTCTCTTTCCCTCCCTTTTTGTTCTCCCTCTCCCCCTCACCCCCTTGGTTTTCCCTTCTCCTTACCCTTGTTGGGTAAGATAGAATTCAGGATCCCAATGGATCTGGATGTTTTTCCCTCTCAGAGTTGATTTCCCTGAGACTGAGGTTTAAGTAAACCCCCCCCCCCTCTTTTCCTCTCCTTCTTATAGGAGTTTTCTTCCCCTCCCCTTCCCATGTGAATCTTTGTGTGAGAACCATTATTCTATTTGGTCTTTCTTTACCCCCTATTTATACATTACATTTTCCCCACATATTAGTATACATAGATTGATATAAATGTAGTCCTTATAGAAGAGAGTTTGAGTAAAAGAAGAAGATAACATTTTTCCCCTTTCCTTAATATTTAGCTTTTCAGGTATTCCTTGCTCTTTGATTTTCGGTATCGAACTTTCCACTGAGTCTTTTCTTTGAAAAAAGTTGGAAGTCTTCTATTTTGTTGAATGCCCATACTTTCCCTTGGAAGTATATAGTCAGTTTTGCTTGGTAGCTGATTCTTGGTTGGAGACCCAGCTCTCTTGCCTTTCTGAAGATCATGTTCCATGCCTTACGATCATTCAGAGTAGAACTTGCAAGGTCTTGTGTGACCCTGATTGGCATTCCTTTATATCTAAATTGTCTTTTTCTGGCTTCCTGTAGGATTTTTTCTTTTGTTTGATAGCTTTGGAATTTGGCAATTACATTCCTGGGAGTTGTCTTTTGGGGTTTTAGTGTAGAAGGTGTTCTGTGAGCTCTGTCAGTGGCTGTATTGCCCCCTTGTTCTAGAAACTCTGGGCAATTTTCTTTGATTATATCTTGTATCACCATGTCCAGTTTGGTGTTTATTTCTGGCTTTTCTGGGAGTCCAATTATTCTTAAATTATCCCTTCTCCCTCTATTTTCCAGATCTATCACCTTTTCGGTGAGATATTTTATGTTCTCTTCTAATTTCTTGGTATTTTGGCTTTGCTTTATTAATTCTTGCTCTTTTACATGATCGTTGTCTTCCAGCTGTCTGATTATAGCCTTTAAAGCCTGGTTTTCCTTTTCAGTTTCATCATACCGGTTTTGTAGATGCGTGAATTTCTTTTGCATTATTTCCAACTTTTCCTCCCAGAAGGCTTCCATCTTTTTGGTCATTTCTGATTCAAATTCTTCATAGGTTTGTGGAGAGTTTCCATTTCCTTTGGAAGGTTTTGGAGCATTTTCTTGTATATTATCTTCTATCTGCTCTGTGTTTTGTATTTTGGCTCCATAGAATGTGTCCAAAGTCGCCCCTTTCTTCTTATTTTTCTTGGTATTTTGGAGCTTCTGTGCTTCTGTGGAGTTTGCCATCTCTGAAAGTGGAGGATTAGCTTTTCTTATCTCTGTCTGGTGTTCAGAGGCTTTAGTCCTGGGCAGATTGTCGGTTCTGTAAGCTTTCCCTGGGTTAAATTGAATATGCCTCACTGGAACTGGAATGGAAGGGTCGGACCACGTTGCTTTCCGGAAGTTGCCTTCAGAATCGCTGGCCGTGAGGCTGTTTCGTCGGCATGCGGGGGGATGGGCTGCAGCTTCCCCAAGCTCCGAGGGCAGGGACTTTCACTGAGACTTGGATAGCAGGATCCAGCCCTTGAGGCTGTCTTGCTCCAGGCAGTGACTTTCACTGGGACTTGGATAGAAGGCCCTGAGGGTTGTTGTTCCGAGGACCCTGCTCTCTGAGCCAGGCCGGGCTGCGTCTTCCGGGAGCCTTGGACTCTGCGCTCCTACCCCATAGGTCCGAGTGATCTCGGGTTCTGGCTTTTGAGGGGAGCCGTACCTTTCGATCTGGGTCCAGGTCCAGGAAGAGGGTTCCCAGGGTCTGTGCTGTTGATCGTTTTGAATTTCGGCGCCTTAGGAGCTTATAGTTTGAGATCGGTCAGGAAGGGTTTTCCAGAGATCTGAACTTTAGCTTTCTCTAAGCCGCCATCTTAACCGGAAGTCTCCTCTAGTATTCTTGTTAAGATTTTTGCATCTATGTTCATTAAGGAGATTGATCTATAGTTGTTGGGTTTTTTTTTTCAGTTTTTTCCTGCCTGACTTTGGAATCAGTACCATATTTGTGTCATAATAGGAATTTGGTAGAAGTCCTTCTTTGCTCATTCTGTCACATAGTTTATATAAAATTGGGATTCATTGCTCTTTGAATATTTGATAGAATTCATTTGTCAATGCATCCGGTCACGGGGATTTTTTCTTAGGGAGTTCTTTGATGGCTTGTTCAATTTATTTTTCTGATATGGGGTTGTTTAGGTATTCTATTTCTTCGTCTGTCTGATCATTGTCATTTTCTTCAAAGAAATTATTGTTTCTGTGATTTGTACTTCAACAAATTTTGGAGAATCAGATTGTTTAATTTCCAGTAAATTTTGGAGTGGCCTCTCCATGTAACCTTACTCATTGTTGTTTTCATTGCATTGTGATCTGAGAAGGTTACACTGATTATTCCTGCTCCTTTGCATTGGTTTGTAATCTAGAGTCAGCAACCAGTAAAATGAGTATCTTCTTTCAGGGAAAAAATGATCACTAGTTTTTGAAATAGTGGTGAGGAGGAACAGAATGACAGGAATTAGAGCAGGATCTAAAGAGGATAGATATCATGGGTGTCTTTTAAATTGATGCTATATCCTGAAATATGGTCTTCTCCAGGACTATCCTCTGACATGAATTGATGAATTGCAGAACTAGGCACTGGCAACATTATTGTGCTGTTCTAAATTTCTTCTGCATTCTCAGATTGATCCCTAATTTCTATTGGAGAAGCTGATGTACCTACTTTCTTCTCTAGATTTAGGATGATTGCAATCCTGCATGAGGTTTTTAGTGGAGGTGGAGGTTGTAATTTAGGAGGAGTGGGAGGAAAAGAGGATGGAGAGAATCCTTCTAAGGTGAGGGAGGGTCAGACTTCCTCACAGCTTCTGTAGCAGTCTCCAGTGAGAAGTTAGGAAAAGAATTGGTAGAATCAGTTAAAGCCATAAAAGTTGAAAGAGTAATCGTATACAAGTGTCAGTAGAAGTAGGGAAATGTGGGGTCAAAACCTGAGAAACAGCTCAACTCTCCACATTTTGTGCAGTATTCTGCCCAGATTCCATGTGATCCAAATTGCTGGTAATATTCTGTTTTCTTTTTACTTTGTTTCATAGCTTGCCCTATGAAATGCAATTCTTCTTTAGTAAATACTCCTCGTTCTGAAATGTTAGGACAACATTTCAATATAACTTTAAGTAAGGCCTTGAGCTAACCTTCTGAAATCTTAATTCCTACTTTTAAGGATTTTACAGTCCTTAAGCCAGCAGGAATCCTCCTTTGGGGCAGCCCTAGCGCCTAGCACTGCAGTCAGTAAATGGTGATCCTTTGCTTACTTGCATTGTCTCTGGGTCTCCATTCTTGGCGGATTTTCCTGAACCCTACACTCTTCGTTTACTATGTCTTTCTCCCTCTCCATTTCTCTCTCCTTCCCTCCCATCTGTGTCTTTTTCTCACTGTCACTTGTCCTCTCTGCCTCATCATCTCTGTGTCTATCCTCTATCTCCATTTTTAATACATCTCATTCTGTTTCTGTCTCTCCCAATCACTGTCTGTCTCTGTGAGCTTTTCTCTGTATCTCACCCTCTGTTCTTTCTGATTCTTTTTCCTTCTATCCACTCCTCTCTCCTCTCCCTTGATTGCTCTTTCCCTGCTTTTGGTGTCTTCCTCTTCCTCTCTATGACCTCCCTGCCTTACTTCTAGTCTCTGTCTCCGTCTCTTTTGCTCTCCCTAAGGACCCTGGGCCCAGAATGGGATCTTGAAGTCTATCTTGTCCTACAGGGTAAGGAAGAAGTGCAAAGTAAGGGGGGTAGGGAGGAGGGAGTACAAAAAAGGAGGGAAGGAGAGGGGGGAGGGAACTTAGCAGACCGTAAAGAAACAAGAAGGGAACAAAAAAAGAGGGCCAAAAAGGGAAGCATATGAAGGGAGGGGAATAGGGGGCTTGACTAAAAGTAAATCACGAGGTTAAAAGGATAAAGCAAAAGAAGAAAGGACAGAAGTAGGGAAGGATTTCGAAATGCTAGGAAATTCAAAAGTGACAATCATAACTTTGAACGTGAATGGGATGAACTCACCCATAAAATGTAGAAGAAGAAGAGAGTGGATTAGAATTCAGAATCCTACCATATGGTATCTACGAGAAACACACCTGAGGGGGATAGAGACTCACAAGTGTCAGAATTAATGGTTGGGGTAAGAACTATTGGGCCTCACCTGATAGAAAGAAGGCAGGAGTTGCAATCACGGTATTTGACAAAATCAAAATAGACCTGGTTAGAAGGGACAGGGAAGGTAAATACATCCTGATGAAAGGGATGATCGATAATGAGGAAAAAACACTCATCAACCAGTATGCACTGTGAATCTTAAAATTTCTCAGAGTCTACCTTAGGACATTTCGTTAGGGCTATTCCCCATTTTAAACAATGAAGGTACTTAAGCAGGAATGTATTGGGAACTTTAAAATTACTTCACCCATACTTAGGCATACTTTAGGGGAAGGTAAAGTTGTAAAACTCCTTACTGAACGATGAAAAATTACTTAACTCATACTTCGAGTGAGGCAAAAGCCCTTAAGTTAGTTCTATTTTTAGATCTAATACAAAAGGGTAAATAAAGTGGAAGGGGAAGTACATAAAGGAGATTAATTCATTTATTCATGCTTTAGGGCACTGACAGAGTCCCTCCAGGACCCCAAGCTGCTCATGCAGGAGGTAGGATAGAATCCAATTAAACTAAGCCTGAGACTCATTCTGAGGAGACTGCTTCTGAAACATTCAGATGGAGGAGGGAGCTGGTGAAAGTAGCTGAGATGCTGCTGGCCTGGTGTCATTAGGAATCCTTACTTAGGTGGCTGCTGGGTAGCTCAGTGGATTGAGAGCCAGGCCTAGAGATGGGAGGTCCTAGGTTCAAATCTGGCCTCAGCCACTTCCTAGCCTTGTGACCCTGGGCAAGTCACTTGACCCCCATTGCCTAGCCCTTACCACTCTTCTGCCTTGGAGCCAATACACACTATTAACTCCAAGACAGAAGGTAAGGGTTTAAAAAAAAATCCTTACTTAGACAGATCTTATGATGAGTTATAAAAAACTGTCTGATTCCTCTTTTAAGACTCAGGTCTAGGCCATATTGGCTTTGAGGCCCTTCATACTTATTCCTTTCTTACTCTCTATCTCTTTCTTTGATTACTCATTGTATTGTTAATTAAAATCTCTATAAAACCCAATTGACTTGGGTATTTGAATAATTGGGAATATTTCCCTGCCAACCACCTTATATTTGATTTTAAACCCAAGACACTGTAGTGAAACATATTTCTGAGGTCAAATTTTACTCACCCTCTCTTATATCTATCATCATTTATATCTTCCACGATTTTAATCACTACAGTTTAAACCCTCAACCATTTTAAATCTCACACCATGAACGAAAACTCATAGAGAAAATCGTCATCCTCGGTTACGGAGAGACGACTACTACTATATTTGACAATGCAGGAGAAATTGGTGAATTTACCTTAGTTTTATGGGGAAATTTTCTCTGACTTCTATATTCAATTTCTTGTCGATTTCTAGCCCGTATTAAAACTGTACTTCTTGGGTAACTACTGACTACAGAGAGAATCTACTTTGTTGAACAATTGCAGCTATTATGAAGTGCAATGCTCAGTGTTCAAAGTTCTGAAAGAGAATTTTCTGTGTACTTCTCCAAAGCTATTTCTGTTTCAGAGCCAGGTCAAGTGTGGCAGGGATTTCAGTTGTTATATTGCTCAGACCAGAGGCAAAAAGATCTTTGAATACTTATATATTTTCAACATTCTGGTGACTGGTAAGAGAACATATTTGGTTCACTATCCCACATATTTTATGCCCTTTTCTCTCCCACTCTCTTTTCTTCCCTCTAGCCATCTTCAATTCCTCTTTCCCCCTCTACCTTTCACTGCTCTGTCCTTTCGAAGGTTCAGACCCTCTCCTCTTCTTCTACATCCAACCTTTCTCTGATCCATCCTACCCCTCTCCCCTTTTGACTACAACTCCTATCCTTTTCCTACTCTGTGTGCTTTCTCGATCTCTTCATCCCTCTACTCTTCTCCTCCCCTTCTCTCTTTTCTTCAACTTTCTTTCCATTCTTTCATTTCACCCTCTTCTGATTCTCTCTTCTTTCTCCCGTCTTGTCCCCTGATCCGTCACTTTGTCACACTCCTCACTCCTTCCCCTAAGCCTACCCTGTCCTGACCTCTCCTTCCCAACTCCACACTACAGCGCCCCCCCATTTCCTGATGGTTCTCCTCTTTCAATGCACTTTTTTTTGATACTCTCTCAGGGCCTTTTCCTTCCTTTGCTTTCTCCCCTCTGTGTACCGCTTCGCCCCCACCCCCCTCCTTACCTTCCTTCCTCTGTCTTTTCTATTCACCCCTCTCAACCTATTTTTCCACTTCCCGTTTGACCGGAGATTCCAAGGGGGAATCCGGTATTTTATTGACACTTTCAGGGGTCAACAGCAATCACACCTCCATGATCAGCAAAAGGGACAGACATCACTGGCTTCTCCGTGGATAGGGGAAATGCGGGAAACAGCCCCGCAATGGACAGGGTTGCTCGAAACAGCACAGGACGACCGCCTCCACCCAGAATTTTCTCACTGAACCAAACACGAATCCATCCAGACCCATTCTCCGGAAGAGAAAGGGGTCTTCCAGCCTCATTTACAGGAAGGATCAGGGGGGGAGTTAGGGCAAAAGTCCTGAAAGGGTTCAAGTCAACAAAATCAAGTACATTACTGCTCAGGAAAAGAACCACAGGAGGCACTGAGGCTAAGAGATACAGGCTCACAAAAGACCGATAGTGAAGAAGACCGAGTCATTTTCTAAGGGGCTGAAGGACTTACCTCAGAAGTTGGATCAAAGGAAGTTACATTTCCTCCTCTGAAAACCCAGAGAATCTAAAAGAAACCGTCCCCGTAGCAACGCCAGACAAAGATTCCCATGGGATAACGCACAGGCCCATGAACTGCACAGAGGACTGTTCCAAAGGCGAAAGCTGTGGGGGGCGGGTAGGTGGGAGGTCGTGGGAGGGACCACAAAGGGGCGGGGGTGGAGAAGGTGGCTGCAGGCCCCAGATGTAAAAGGTTACACCTCCACCTCGGGAAACCGAGGATTAACAGGAGAAACGGGCTGGCAATTAGCGAGTGCCCTGGTGGCGGGCAACCTGACATGCCTTCCAGACTCGTTTTCCCCCTCGCCAACCTCCCCAGCCCGCTCCAACAACCTCTGTGGGCTGGCTCAATTACCCTCCAACATTTCCTTTTCGCTCCCTCTCATTCTCTTCACCTCCTTCTAGCCGGATTTCTCTGCCCTTCGCCCCCCACCCCTCTTTCCATTCTGTCCCTCCCAACTTTCTCTCCTTTTCTAACCACCCTCTTTCTCTGCTCCTCCCTGACCTCACCCTTATACTTTTTCTACTCTTCATACAGTGTAGGTCTCTTCATTGCTCGAGTCTACCACCATGGGCCCCCTGCTGAGTACCCCCGCCTTCACCCAGGATTTTGCTCACCGAAGCAAACACGACTTCATCCAGAGACATTCTCCAGAAGGGAAAAGGGTGTTCAAGCCTCTTCTGCAAAAGGGATTCTGGGCAAATGAGCGCAAAAGTCGTGAAAGCGTTCGGGTCCGCAAAATCAAGTACCTGATACTCAGGAAAAGAACCACAGAAGGCACTTGAGGCTCTTGACTCTCTCTTCTTCACTATCGGTCTTTTGTGAGCTTGTATCTCTGAGCCTCAGTGCCTCTTGTGGTTCTTTTCCTGAACAGTAATGTACTTGATTTTGTTGACTTGAACCCTTTCATGACTTTTGCCCTAACTCTCCCCCTTATCCTTCCTGTAAATGAGGCTGGAAGACCCCTTTCTCTTCCGGAGAATGGGTCTGGATGGATTTCTGTTTGGTCCAGTGAGAAAATTCTGGGTGGAGGCGGTCGTCCTGTGCTGTTTCGAGCAACCCTGTCCATTGCGAGGCTGTTTCCCGCATTTCTCGGATCCACGGAGAAGCCATTGATTTCTGTCCCTTTGCTGATCATGGAGGTGTGATTGCTGTTTCCCCCTGAGAGTGTCAATAAAATACAGGATTCCCCCTTGGAATCTCCCGTCAAATGGGAAGTGGAAAAATAGGTTGAGAAGGGGTGAATAAAAAAGAGAGAGGCAGAGGAAAGAAGCTAAGGAGGGCAGGGGGAACAGGCGCATGCAGAGGGAAAGAAGGGAAAGGGTGTGGAGTGGGTTTCGCAATGAAAGAGGAAGGTAGGAGAGAGG
The DNA here is from genome assembly GCF_027887165.1 of Monodelphis domestica. Classification (NCBI taxonomy): domain Eukaryota; kingdom Metazoa; phylum Chordata; class Mammalia; order Didelphimorphia; family Didelphidae; genus Monodelphis; species Monodelphis domestica. Next base: position 1,586,976 of record NC_077236.1, read on the forward strand.
AGAAAACAGAAAAGGAAAAGAAAAAACGGGAGGTGAAGACTAGAGGACTGAGGAAATCTAGACAGCATACGGAGTAGAAAGACGATGAGGATTATTGTGGAGGTAAGAAGGGGGAAGGGTGAGTGTGGATCAGAGAAAGGTTGGATGGAAAAGAAGAGCCGAGGGGATGGACTCTGGGAAAGACAGAGCAGGAAAAGGTAGAGAGGGGGAAAGAGAGGAGTATGGCAAGAGGAAGGTGGGAGGGGACATGAGGGGGTCGAAAATGGAAAGAAGAGAGAGAGAGGGAGAGAAATGGGAGGGCAGGGGCTGGAGGCAGAAGAAGGAGCGAGCAGCAGAAGCGGGGAGACCAGGGAGAAAGTCGGGAGTCCGCCAAAGAGGCAGGTGAGAGGGAAAAGAGGAAATGAGTAAAAGGGATAGAGAAGGAAGAGGGAAAAAAATAATGTAAAGAGAGTTAAAGGAAGAGACGGGGAGAGGGGAGAGGATGAGAGCATTGAGATGAAGAGACCCACACTGGATTCAGAGTCGAACAAGTATAGGAGGCTGACGTAAGGGAGCAGGAAGGCAGGAGCAGAGAAAGAGGGTGGATAGAAAAGGAGAAGAGAAAGGAGATGAAAGTTGCGAAGGACAGAATAGAAAGAGGGGTGTGTGGGGGTGGGGTGGGCGGAAGGCAGAGAAATGCGGCTAAAAGGAGGTGAAGAGAATCAGAGAGAGCAGAAAGGGAAATGTTGGAGGGTAATTGGGCCAGCCCACGTAGGTTGTTGGAGCGGGCGGGGGAGTTTGGTGAGGGGAGGAAACAAGTCCGGGAGATATGTCAGGTTGCCCTCCACCAGGGCACTCGTTAGTTGCCAGCACGTTTCTCCTTTTCCTACTCGGTTTCCTCCGGTAGAGGTGGGGTGTTGGGGATCTCTGGCCTGCATCCACCCCAGGCTCGTGGAGCCTCTCACCTCCCCATTCCCCCGCCACCCCTGCTGCTTAGGACTTGGAATTGTTCACTCTAGGGTCACTGATCTATCCCTTGTCCAATCAGAATCTTCGCTTGGCATTGCTAGGTGGGGGGTTCCTTTCAGTTCTTTTCTCCGGGTTTTCCTGGGAGAATATTGAACTGCCTCTGATCCAACTTCCGAGGTAAGCCTTTCAGCCTCTTGGAAAGCAACTCTGGCTTTGACACTATCAGTCCTTTTGAGCCCGTCTCTCTGAGCCTCAAGTGCCTTCCTTGGCTCTTTTCCTGAGCAGTAATGTACTTGATTTTGTTGACTTGAACCCTTTCATGACTTTTGCCCTAATTCTACTCCCCTCCCACACACACCCCCACTCCCGGATCCTTCCTTTAAATGAGGCTGGAAGACCCCTTTCTCTTCCGTAGAGTGGGTCTGGATGGATTCGTGTTTGCTCTGGTGAGAAAATTCTGGGTGGGGGCGGTGGTCCTGTACTGTTTCAAGCAACCCTGTCCATTGCAAGGCTGTTTCCCGTATTTCCCCTATCCACGGAGAAGCCAGTGATGTCTGTCCTTTTGCTGATCATGGAGGTGTGATTGCTGTCCCCCCCCTGAGAGTGTCAATAAAATACCGGATTCCCGCTCTGAATCCCCTCTGAGAGGGGTGAATAAAAAAGACAGAGGAAGGAAGGTAAGGAGGGGTGTGGGGGGGGAAGCGGTACACAGAGGGGAGAAAGCAAAGGAAGGAAAAGGCTGTGAGAGAGTATAAAAAAAAGTGCATTGAAAGAGGAGAACAATCTGGAATTGGGGGTAGCTGTAGTGTGGGGTTGGGAAAGAGAGGTCAGGACATGGTAGGTGACAAAGTGACGGATCAGGGGACAAGACGGGAGAAAGAAGAGAGAATCAGAAGAGGTTGAATTGAAAGAATGGAAAGACAGTTGAAGAAAAGAGAGAAGGGGAGGAGAAAAGTAGAAGGATGAAGAGGTCGAGACAGCACACAGAGTAGGAAAAGGATAGGATTTGTAGTCAAAAGGGGAGAGGGGTAGGAAGGATCAGAGAAAGTTTGGATGTAGAAGAAGAGGAGAGGGGATAAACCTTCGAAAGGACAGAGCAGGGAAAGGTAGAGGGGGAAAGAGGAATTGAAGATGGCTAGAGGGAAGAAAAGAGAGTGGGAGAGAAAAGGGCATAAAATATGTGGGATAGTTAACCAAATATGTTCTCTTACCAGTCACCAGAATGTTGAAAATATATAAGTACTCAAAGATCTTTTTGCCTCTGGTCTGAGCAATATAACAACTGAAATCTCTGGCACACTTTGACCTGGACTCTGAAACAGAAATAGCTTTGTAGAAGTACACAGAAAATTCTCTTTTTGTACTTTGAACACTGAGCATTCCACTTCATAATAGCTGCAATTGTTCAACAAAGTGGATTCTCTCTGTAGTCAGTAGTTACCCAAGAAGTACAGTTTTAATACAGGGCTAGAAATCGACTAGAAATTGAATATAGAAGTCAGAGAAAATGTCCCCATAAAACTAAGGTAAATTCACCAATTTCTCCTGCATTGTCAAATATAGTAGTAGTCGTCTCTCCGTAACCGAGGATGACGATTTTCTTTGTGCGTTTTCGTCTATGGTGTGAGATTTAAAATGGTTGAGGTCTTAAACTGTAGTGATTAAAATCGTGGAAGATATAAATGATGATAGATATAAGAGAGGGTGAGTAAAATTTGACCTCAGAAATATGTTTCACTACAGTGTCTTGGGTTTAAAATCAAATATAAGGTGGTCGGCAGGGAAATATTCCCAATTATTCAAATACCCATGTCAATTGGGTTTTATAGAGATTTTAATTAACAATACAATGAGTAATCAAAGAAAGAGATAGAGAGTAAGAAAGGAATAAGTATGAAGGGCCTCAAAGCCAATATGGCCTAGACCTGAGTCTTAAAAGAGAAATCAGACAGTTTTTTATAACTCATCATAAGATCTGTCTAAGTAAGGATTTTTTTTTAAACCCTTACCTTCTGTCTTGGAGTCAATACTGTGTATTGGCTCCAAGGCAGAAGAGTGGTAAGGGCTAGGCAATGGGGGTCAAGTGACTTGCCCAGGGTCACAAGGCTAGGAAGTGGCTGAGGCCAGATTTGGACCAAGGACCTCAATCCACTGAGCTACCCAGCTTCCCCCTAAGTAAGGATTTCTAATGACACCAGGCCAGCAGCATCTCAGCTGCTTTCACCAGCTCCCTCCTCCATCTGAATGTTTCAGAAGCAGTGTCCTCAGAATGAGTCTCTCCAATCTGAATGTTTCAGAATTACTTTCCAGCTCTTCCCTGAGCTCTTCTTTTTAAGGGCAAAATCTTCTCTGTCACCTCCCCTAAGTCCTTACATCTACCAATCACTATAGATGTTTTCTAAAGGACCGCCCATTTTGAATATACAGCTGAGTAGTTTTAATCTCTTTAATAAGTCAGGGAAAAAATGCTGCTGTTTCGACAAATTTCATTAGAAAAAACCTCTGAATAAGTTATCACCCTTTTAGGTTTAAGTAGTTTACAAGTTGCCCCACATTTATAGGTACTCAGTATCTCATTGTATCAATTCTAAAACAGTCATGACTCAAAGAACTTCCTGTCCCTTCCATAAGCATCGATCAAAGTACTTTTCATTGTTCTCAAGGACCTCTCTGTCCTAAAGCAGGCCTAAGTAGGGTGTTGCAGGGATATTCCCAAGGTAAGGAGCCCCCACACTTAAGTAGAGTTCTCACCATCTGCTAGGGAATTTTTTTTAAGTAGAAGATTCCCCAATGGGGGAAACCCCTAACATTCATAAGTCTGAGAAATTTTGAGGTTTACAATGGTGTTTAGATGAGTGTGCACAAAGACACGTGTGTGAAGGAGATTGAAGTGGAAAAGTCGATGCACAGAGACAGTCCCACTCTCTCGGCATTGGAAGCGTGGGTCAAATATATCATGTTGCTCTATCTACAAACAAAGCTTAATATTGTTTTCCAAATTTTGTGTGATCTTCAAAACAGAAACTAAGGAATTAAATCTACTTTTACAATGAAAATAATTCCTATGATTTTGATCTTTAACATTTAGGATTCTTCCTATAAATTAAAATTTTACTTTTTCCTCCACCTAGTTCTTTCAATTCCACTATCAGCAAACAGAAAACTTTTTCATTCCTGCAATTACCCCTCATTTTAGACAAATTAGTTCAGTATATGTTAATGTTTTCATAGTAAAGACAATTGTTATGACACCCGTTGAGCATAAAATGATTTTTGTTCATTCTTCTTGTACGAGAAAGAACAGATGATGCATTCATTGATTTTCTTAGCATCAAACAAATGAAAAAATTTCATTGCTGAGAAAATAAAAAGAGAAACCACATAGATATATTTATACAGGCAATTTTCCTACCAAAATATCTGAAATCAGTTCATAAGGAAAGGCAAGTTATCACAGATAAATGTAGACACAGGACAAAGTTGAAATAAATTGAAGCTAGGGATAAAAAGCTGAATGTGCATTTTTTGGGTTTCTTGGTGTAATTTTTTTGTGGGAATAAAAGAGTTCAGATTTCAGAATATAATTACTCTTACTGATGATTATTTTTCTCTTCTCAGAATAGCTGACTTTATATAGCAATTGATCATGAGACTTCCAGAATAATTGATGATCATCAGAGTGATGTGGGATAGACCCTAAAGCTACGTCAGACAAGCAGAAAATTATTTCTTGTAATTGTTATTTATTGTTTGAGAAAGAATAAAATACCTACAAACTGGAACAGTCTACCCTAGAGGAAATGGTATCCGACTGGCATTGCGAGACAGTTTATATAAGTTACAAGCATCCAGGCTATTTCCTTTCCCATACAGGTCCTTATTTTTCAACCAAGCAAGCTTATCATGAATACATGTCTGTGGTAAGTGATAAGTGGATAGCACATAGGTCATGCACAGTTGTGTGTGGTCAGGGATAAGTGGATAAAACTCAGGGGTTATTGACTTTCACAGATACCTAATTAGGTATCCATAGTTAGCAATGTGTTACTTTGCATTCCATTTTGATCTCTTTGTTTGTCCTGATCTTCCTTTGTTTCCTGATCTTCCTTTCTCAGGCTTAGTTTAATTGGATTCTATCCTACCTCCTGCATGAGCAGCTTGGCATCCTGGAGGGACTCTGTCAGTGCCCTAAAGCATGAATAAATGAATTAATCTCCTTTATGTACTTCCCCTTCCACTTTATTTACCCTTTTGTATTAGATCTAAAAATAGAGCTAACTTAAGGGCTTTTGCCTCACTCGAAGTATGAGTTAAGTAATTTTTCATCGTTCAGTAAGGAATTTTACAACTTTACCTTCCCCTAAAGTATGCCTAAGTATGTGTGAAGTAATTTTAAACTTCCCAATACATTCCTGCTTAAGTACCTTCATTGTTTAAAATGGGGAATAGCCCCAACCAAATGTTCTAAGGTAGACTCTGAGAAATTTTAAGATTCACAGTGCATACCGGTTGATGAGTGTTTTTTCCTCATTATCGATCATCCCTTTCCTCAGGATGTATTTACCTTCCCTGTCCCTTTTAACCAGGTCTAGTTTGACTGTCAAATACCTCGACTGCAACTCCTGCCTTCTTTCTATCAGTTGAGGCCCAATAGGTCTTACCCCAACCTTTACTTCTGACACTTGTGAGTCTCTATCCCCCTCAGGTGTGTTTCTCGTAGATAACATATGGTAGGATTCTAAATTCTAATCCACTCTCTTCTTCTTCTACGTTTTATGGGTGAGTTCATCCCATTCTCGTTCAAAGTTATGATTGTCACTTTTGAATTTCCTAGCATTTCGAAATCCTTCCCTACTTCTGTCCTTTCTTCTTTTGCTTTATCCTTTTAACCTCGTGATTTACTTTTAGTCAAGCCCCCTATTCCCCTCCCTTCATATGCTTCCCTTTCTGGCCCTCTTTTTTTGTTCCCTTCTCGTTTCTTTACGGTCTGCTAAGTTCCCTCCCCACTCTCCTTCCCTCCCTTTTTTGTACTCACTCCTCCCTACCCCCCTTAGTTTGTACTTCTTCCTTACCCTGTAGGGCAAGATAGACTTCAAGATCCCATTCTGGGCCCAGGGTCCTTAGGGAGAGCAAAAGAGATGGAGACAGAGACTAGAAGTAAGGCAGGGAGGGCATAGAGAGGAATAGGAAGACACCAAAAGCAGGGAAAGAACAATCAAGGGAGAGGAGAGAGGAGTGGATAGAAGGAAAAAGAATCAGAAAGAACAGAGGGTGAGATACAGAGAAAAGCTCACAGAGACAGACAGTGATTGGGAGAGACAGAAACAGAATGAGATGTATTAAAAATGGAGATAGAGGATAGACACAGAGATGATGAGGCAGAGAGGACAAGTGACAGTGAGAAAAAGACACAGATGGGAGGGAAGGAGAGAGAAATGGAGAGGGAGAAAGACACAGTAAACGAAGAGTGTAGGGTTCAGGAAAATCCGCCAAGAATGGAGACCCAGAGACAATGCAAGTAAGCAAAGGATCACCATTTACTGACTGCAGTGCTAGGCGCTAGGGCTGCCCCAAAGGAGGATTCCTGCTGGCTTAAGGACTGTAAAATCCTTAAAAGTAGGAATTAAGATTTCAGAAGGTTAGCTCAAGGCCTTACTTAAAGTTATATTGAAATGTTGTCCTAACATTTCAGAACGAGGTGTATTTACTAAAGAAGAATGGCATTTCATAGGGCAAGCTATGAAACAAAGTAAAAAGAAAACAGAATATTACCAGCAATTTGGATCACATGGAATCTGGGCAGAATACTGCACAAAATGTGGAGAGTTGAGCTGTTTCTCAGGTTCTGACCCCACATTTCCCTACTTCTACTGACACTTGTATATTACGATTACTCTTTCAACTTTTATGGCTTTAACTGATTCTATCAATTCTTTTCCTAACTTCTCACATGAGGCTGCTACAGAAGCTGTGAGGAAGTCTGACCCTCCCTCACCTTAGAAGGATTCTCTCCATCCTCTCTTCCTCCCACTCCTCCTAAATTACAACTTCCACCTCCACTAAAAACCTCATACAGGATTGCAATCATCCTAAATCTAGAGAAGAAAGTAGGTACATCTTCCCTACCGAACTCAAACTATATGCTCCTTGTGCACAGAAATTCAAAAGGAACAACAGCATAGACCCCAGGAATCCTCCTCCTGGACCTGGACCAAAAGGTCCGGCCCCCCAAAAGCCAGAAACCGAGATCACTTGGACCTATGTGGTAGGCAGAAGGAAGGTACCAGGACCCATCCCCCCCAACACAGAGCTCTGAGTCTGAGGCAGCAGCGGGAACCTCAGAGCCTCAGGGCCGGCTATTCTGAAGAATGCTTCCTGAAAACAACCTGACTCAGACTAGTGGGCACCCAACACAGACATCAGGGAAACAGAGAGAGAAAGGGCATGGGGGTGTGGGGGGAGCTTGTAACCCCCTGGCTGGATCCTTCCATCCGAGTCTCAGGGAAGGTCCCTGCCTCAGGGCATACTCAGTACAACCCAGGGAGAACTAATCCTATCAAGAGCCCTCAGAGCTCCTGGAAGTTGCAACCCCTCCCCCCTCAGAGTGCTGGCTCTTCTGGCCAGCTATGGCACAGAAACAAACACCCCGCAGAAAGGGCCAAGCCTGGAAGTAAGGCAAGGGAGAAGCATCGAGAGGGAACTGAGGAGGGCAGTGACTAGGAAACACCAGCAATTCCTGGCTCCCCGGGAAGACAGAACAACAACTGCATAGAACAGACAATCAGCCTGGGGCGAAAACCTCTGAACACCAGACAGAGATAAGAAATGCTAGCCTTCCCCACTCAGATAGAGATGGCAAACTCCACAGAAGCACAAAAGCCCCAATATTCCAAGAAAAACAACAAGAAAGGGAAGACTTTGGATACATTTTATGGTGAAGAAATATAAAATACAGAGGAGATAGAAGAGGAAACACAAGCAAATGCTCCGAACCCTTCCAAAGAAAATAGAAACTCTCCATACACCCATGAAGAATTTAATTCAGAAAGGATCAAACAGATGGAAGCCTTCTGGGAAGAAAAGTGGGAAATAATGCAAAGGAAATTCACCCATCTACAAAACCAGTTTGACCAAAGTGAAAAGGAAATCCAGGCTTTAAAGATCAGAATTAGGCAACTCCAAGACAACGAGCAAGAACTGATAAAGCAAAGCCAAAAGACTACGAAATTAGAAGAGAACACAAAATATCTCACTGACAGTGTCATAGACTTGGAAAATAGAGGGAAAATAGACAATTTAAGAATGATTTGGACCATCAGAAAAGCCAGGAATAAACAGCAAACTCGATATCGTAATACAAGATATAATCAAAGAAAATTGCCCAGAGATCCTCGAAGAAGAGGGCAATACAGGCAATGAAGGAGTTCACAGAATACCCTCTACACTAAATCCCCAAAAGACAACTCCCAGGAATGGAATGGCCAAATTCCAAAGTTTTCCAGCAAAAGAAAACTTACAAGAAGCCAGAAAAATACAATTTAGATATAAAGGAATGCCAATCCCAGGGTTACTGAACAGGACCTTGCAAGTTCCACTCTGAATGAATGTAAGGCATGGAACATGATTTTCAGAAAGGCAAGAAAGCTGGGCCTTCAACCAAGAACCAGCTATCCATCAAAACTGACTATATACTTCCAAGGGAGAGTATGGGCATTCAACAAAATAGAAGATTTCCAAATTTTTGCAAAGAAAAGACCAGAGCTCTGTGGAAACTTCGATATCAAAAAGCAAAGAGCATGGAATACCTTAAAAAGGAAATATGAAGGAAAGGGAAAAGGTGAAAAATGTTATCTTTTTCTTTTACTCAAACTCTCTTCTATAAGGATTACATTTATATCAATCTAGGTATACTAACATGTGGAGAAAATGTAATGTGTAAATTGGGAGAAAAGAAAGACCAAATAGCATAATCTTTCTCACACAAAGATTCACACAGGAAGGGGAGGGGAAGAAAACTCCTATGAGAAGGAGAGGAAGAGAGTTTTTACTTAAACCTTACTCTCAGGGAAACCAACTCTGAGTGGGAAGAACATCCAGATCCATTGGGATCTTTAATTCTATGTTACCCAACAAGGGAAGGGAGAAGGGAAAACCAAAGGGGATACATGGCAATAAATGCACCAATTTAGGTGATTGGGATGAATATATATAAAAATACAAACTGCCCAGACTAACAGAAAAAAAAATAGAATTCGTAAATAATCCCATATCAGAAAATGAAATCCAACAAGCCATCAAAGAACTTCCTAAGAAAAAATCCCCAGGGCCTCGTGGATTCACAAGTGAATTCTATCAAACATTCAGAGAACAGTGAATCCCAATACAAGACAAACTATTTGACATAATGAGCAAAGAGGGAGTTCTACCAAACTCTTTTCATGACACAAACATGGTACTGATTCCAAAACCAGGCAAGTCAAAAACGGAGAAAGAACACTATACACCAATCTCCCTAATGAACATAGATGCAAAAATCTTAAATAGGATACTAGCAAAAAGACTCCAGCAAGTGATCAGAAGGGTCATCCACCATGAACAAGTACAATTTATACAATGGATGCAGGGCTGGTTCAACATTAGGAAAATCATCCACATCATTGACCACATCAACAAGCAAACCAACAAGAACCACATGATTATCTCAATAGATGCAGAAAAAGCCTTTGATAAAATACAACACCCATTCCTCTTAAAAACACAAGGAAGTATAGGAATAGAGCTATCGTTCCGAAAAATAATGAACAGTATATATCTAAAACCATCAGCTAATATCATCTGCAATGGGGATGAACTAGATGCATAAGATAAGATCACGAGTGAAACAAGGATGCCCATTATCACCTCTACTATTTGACATTGTACTAGAAACACTAGCAGTAACAATTAGAGAAGAAAAAGAAATTGAAGGCATCAAAATAGGCAAGGAGGAGACCAAATTATCCCTCTTTGTAGATGACATGATGGTCTACTTAAAGAATCCTAGAGATTCACCCAAAAAGCTAATTGAAATAATCAACAACTTTAGCAAAGTTGCAGGATACAAAATAAACCCGCATTAGTCATCAGCATTTCCATATATCTCCAACACAGCTCTGCAGCAAAAACTAGAAAGAGAAATCCCATTCAAAATCACTTTAGACAAAATAAAATACCTACACAAATGATGGGCACCTTGCAGTCACAGACCTTAAACTATATTACAAAGCAGCTGTCATCAAAACAATTTGCTACTGGCTAAGAGACAGAAAGGAAGATCAATGGAATAGAATGGGCGCAAGCGACCTCAGCAAGACAGTATACGATAAACTCAAACATCCCAGCTTTTGGGACAGAAATCCACTATTTGATAAAAACTACTGGGAAATTTGGAAGACAGTGTGGGAGAGATTAGGAATTGATCAACACCTCACACCCTACACCAAGATAAATTCAAAATGGGTGAATGACTTAAACATAAAGAAGGAAACCATAAGTGAATTGGGTAAACACAGAATAGTATACATGTCAGACCTTTGGGAGGGGAAAGACTTTAAAACCAAGCAAGACATAGAAAGAATCACAAAACGTAAAATAAATAATGTTGACTACATCAAATTAAAAACCTTTTAACAAACAAAACGAATCTAACTAAATTCAGAAGGGAAACAACAAATTGGGAGAATAATCTTTATAGAAACCTCTGACAAAGGTATAATTGCTCCAATTTATAAAGAGCTAAATCAATTGTACAAAAAAATCAAGGCATTCTCCAATTGATAAATGGGCAAGGGATATGGACAGGCAGTTTTCAGATAAAGAAATCAAAACTATTAATAAGCACATGAAGAAGTGTTCTAAAACTCTTAGAGTCAGTGAGATGCAAATCAAAACAACTCTGAGGTATCACCTCATGCCTAGCAGATTGGCTAACATGACAGCAAAGGAAAGTAATGAATGCTGGAGGGGAATGTGGCAAAGTAGTGACATTAATTCATTGCTGGTTGAGTTGTGAACGGATCCAACCATTCTGGACGGCAATTTGGATGCCCAAATGCTCAAAAGGCGACAAAAGAATGTCTACCCTTTAATCCAGTCATAGCACTGCTGGGTCTGTGCCCCAAAGAGATAATGGAGAAAAAGACGTGTACGAGAATATTCTTAGCTGCACTCTTTGTGGTGGCCAAAAATTAGAAAACGAGTGGATGCCCATCAATTGGGGAATGGCTGAACAAATTGTGGTATATTTTGGTGATGGAATACTATTGTGCTAAAAGGAATAATTTTCTGGGAGAAAAAACACTATTCATAAGCAAAGGACAAGCTGTGGGAGTAGAAACACCGAGGAAAAGCAACTGCCTGACTATAGTGGTTGAGGGGACATGACAGAGAAGAGACTCTAAACGAACACTCTAATGCAAACATTAACAACATGACAATGGGTTCGAATCAAGAACACATGTGATACCCAGTGGAGTCACGCATCGGCTATGGGGGGTTGGAGGGGAGGAAAAAATGATCTTTGTCTTTAATGAATAATGCTTGGATATGATCAAATAAAATATTATAAAATTTTTTTAAAAAAGAAGGAAATTATAAGCAAATTAGGTGAACACAGAATAGTATAACTGTCAGATCTTTGCGAAAGACTTTAAAACCAAGCAAGAGGTAGAAAAAAATCACAAAATGTATAATCAACAATTTTGATTACATAAAACTAAAAAGGTTTTGTACAAACAAAACTCATTTATCCAAAATTAGAGGGGAAGCAACAACTTGGGAAACAATCTTCATTACAAAAACCTCTGACAAAGGTCTAATTACTCCAATTTATAAAGAGCTACGATTGTACAAAAATTCAAACCATTCTCCACTTGATAAATGGGCAAGGGATATGAACATTGTCCACAGAGACTGATACTCTGTGGTAAAATCGATCATAATGGCCTGCTTCATTATTGGCAATGAAGGGATCCTGAAGAACATGGGGGAATCCACGAGAAAAACAACTCTCTGCATTCAGAGGAAACATTGTGGGAGTAATAACACTGAAGAAAACCAACTCCTTGATGGCATGCGTTGAAGGGATATGGTTGGTGATGTAGACTCTAAATGAACATCGTAGTGCAAACATAAACAGCAGAGAAATAGGTTCTGGTCAAGGACACAAGTAATACTCAATGAAATTGTGTGTTGGCTTCGTGAAGGGTGGGTGGAGGCGAGGGCAGGAAATATTGTGATTATTGTAACCAGTGTAGTAGTAGTCTCTCGGTAAGCAAGGATGAGGAATGTCTTTGTGCCCATTCATCTGGGTTGTAGAGGTGTGCACAGAAACATTTGTGCGTGAAGGAGATTTAAGAGGAAAAGTCGATGCAGAGAGACAGTCCCACTGTCTCAGTGTTGGAAGCCTGGGTCCATTGGCATGAAAAATCGTTACACATGGAGACTTCCTTAGCGGGATTGAATGACCGGGTTGTCTTTTGTGTTCCAACATGCCCATAACACTCCACAGTGCTTTGCTGCATCGCCCTCTCAGCCACTGAATCTTTTTATTGGTTTCTTCCATCTGTTTGGCCAAAACAGTCTTCACATGCTGGGGGAGCAAAGCCTTAGTTCACCAGGGAGACCCGATGGCTACCCTCACAAGGTTTAGCCGGCCTGTCAAAGCCTTTGCCCGGGATGTGGCTACAGCCGCATGCTAGCAGCTACTAGGAGCTACAAGTGAGAGATGGGTGTCAAGTGAGGGTCAGAGGTTGGAACATCTCCGCAGAGCTAAAGAACAGGGGAGGACCACGCATTGATTGTCTGGGAGGAGCTGAACACCTGGGCAGTGTGGCTGTGATCTTGTACCCAGCACTCTAAGAAACCTCGGAGGCTGGGAAGAACTAGTCTGAAGCAACCTAAATTTCACAGAAAAACCACCCATATAACCCAGATCCCAGACCAAAAAGGAAAGGGGAATATAACCACCAAAGGGATGGCTCACATGACCCAAAATCAAGCCTCCAGGACGAAAGGGAAAAAAGTGACTATTGAAAACTTTTATGGTGGAAGTACCCAAGGAAAAGAGGAGAATGAGGAGGAAATCCAAAAAAATTCAGAACACGCCTCCCAAAATGGAAACTATCAACAAGCTCTGGAAGATCTCAAACTGGAACTTATCCAAAAGATGGAAACCGGGAAAGAAAAATGGGAGAAAGAGATCAGCTGTCTGACAGATAAGAATGCTCAATTGGAAAAAGAAGTCAAAGCATCCAATAGAAGGGCAGACAAGGCTGAAAAGCAAAACCAGTCCCTAACGACCAGAATTAAGCACCTCGAAGAAAGCGAGATGATAAAACAGCAAGAATCAATAAAGCAAACCCAAAAAATCAATGAATTAGATGAAAACATAAAATATCTCACTGAGAAGGTCACAGATCTGGAAAACAGAGGGAGATGAGAAAATCTCCGAATTACCGGTCTCCCAGAAAAACCCGAGGTAAACAATAAACTCGATATTATTCTACAGGAGATTATAAAAGAAAATTGCCCTCACTTTCTGGAGCAAGGGGGCAAAATAGAAATAGAAAGGATTCATAGGACACCTTCTATACTAAATCCCCAAAAGACAACCCCTAGGAATGTACTTGCCAAATTCAAGAGCTTCCAAGTGAATCAGAAAGTCCTACAAGAAGTCAAGAAGAAGAGCTTCAGATATAAGGGGGCTCCCGTAAGGATCACACACGACTTAGCGGCTAACACTCTAAGAGACCGCAAAGCATGGAGCATGATACTTAGAAAGGCAAGAGAGCTGGGTCTCCAACCAAGAATCAACTACCCAGCAAAACTGACTATATACTGCCAGGGGAAAGTATGGGCATTCAACAAAATAGAAGATTTCCAAGCATTGGCTAAGAAAAGACCAGAGCTCTGTGGAAAGTTCGATATCCAAGCTCAGAAAGCAATAGAAACATGAAAAGGTAAATATTCAAGAAAGGGAAAAGGAGATAAATCTTATCTTTTTCTTTAAGTCAAACTCTCTTCTATAAGGACTACTTTTACATCAAATTATATATATTAATATGTGGGGAAAATGTTTTGTGTACCTCTCATAAATTGTATCATCATAAGAGTAGTTAGAAGAAACATGCATAGGGAAAGATTGGGGCATTAAGAAGATTTGGGAAAGTTGGGGCAAAGAAAGGAAATGGGAGGGGGGAACCGCGATAATACTAAGATTAACTTCAAGAAATAGGGGGGGAATCAATAGAATAATCTTTCCCATATAAAGATACACATGGGAAGGGAGGGGAAGAACTCTCATATGAGAAGGAGAGGAAGAGAGCGTGAAGTGGAATTACTTAAACCTTACTCTCAGTGAAATCAAATCTGAGAGGGAAGAACATCTAGATCCAATGAGATCCTGAATTCTATGTTATCCATTAGAGCAAGAAAGAAAGGAAAATCAGGGAGGGGGAGGGAGGAGGGAGTAGAACAAGGGAGGGAAGGAGGGGGGTGAAGGGAGCATAAAAAGGGAGGGGCTAGAAAGTGAAGCATCTCAAGGGAGGGGACTAGGGGGACTGACCTAAAGTAAATCACTGGTTCAAAAGGAGAAAGCTAAAGAAGAAAGGTCAGAACTAGGGGAAGATATCAAAATGCCAGCGAATCCACAAATAACAATCATAACTTTGAACGTGAATGGGATGAACTGGCCCATAAAACGTAGACAAAGAGCAGATTGGATTAGAACCCAAAACCCTACCATATGTTGTCTTCAAGAAACACATATGAGACGGGTTGACACTCACAAGGTTAGAATTAAAGGTGGGAGTAAGATCTTTTGGGCCTCAACTGATAGAAAGAAGGCAGGAGTTGCAATCATGATATCTGACAAAGCCAAAGCACAAATACACCTAATCAAAAGGGATAGGGAAGGTAAATATATTCTGCTAAAAGGGAGTATAGACAAGGAGGAAATATCACTAATCAACATGTATGCACCAAATAGTATAGCATCCAAATTTTTAATGGAGAAACTAGGAGAATTGAAGGAGGAAATAGACAGTAAAACCATATTAGTGGGAGACTTGAACCAACCAGTATCAAATTTAGATAAATCAAATCAAAAAATAAACAAGAAAGAGGTAAAAGAGGTGAATGAAATCTTATAAAAATTAGAGTTAATAAACATATGGAGAAAAACAAATAGGGACACAAAAGGATACACCTTCTTTTCAGCACCACATGGCACATTCCCAAAAATAGATCATACACTAGGTCATAGAAACATGGCACTCAAATGCAGAAAAGCAGAAATATTAACTGCAGCCTTTTCAGATCACAAGGCAATTAAAATATTGATCGGCAAGGGTACATGGAATCCCAAATCAAAAATTAATTTGAAATTAAATAACATGATACTCCCAAATCGGATAGTTAGAGAAGAAATCATAGAAATAATTAACAATTTCGTTGAAGAAAATAACAACGGCGAAACATAATTTCAAACCTTAATTGATGCAGCCAAGGCAGTACTTAGAGGAAAATTCATATCCCTGAGTGCATATATTAACAAATTAGGGAGGACAGAGACCAAGGAATTGGAAATGCAAATCAAAAAACTTGAGAATGAACAAATTAAAAACCCCCAGAAGAAAACCACACTAGAGATCCTAAAAATTAAGGGAGAAATTAATAAAATAGAAAGTGACGGAACTATTAAGCTAATAAACAAGACTAGAAGGTGGTACTTTGAAAAAACAGACAAAATAGACAAAGTACTGCTTAGTTTAATTAAAAAAAGGAAAGAAGAAAGGGAAATTAACAGCAGTAAGGATGAAAAGGGGGATCTCACCTCCAATGAAGAGGAAATTAAGGCAATCATTAAAAACTACTTTGCCCAACTATATGGCAATAAATATACCAACCTAGGTGATATGGATGAATATTTACAAAAATATGAATTGCCTAGACTAACAGAAGAAGAAATAGTTTTCTTAAATAATCCCATATCAGAAAAAGAAATCCCACAGACCATCAAAGAACTTCCTAAGAAAAAATCCCCAGGGGCTGATGGATTCACCAGCGAATTCTATCAAACATTCAGAGAACAGTTAATCCCAATACTATACAAACTATTTGACATAATAAGCAAAGAGGGAGTTCTACCAAACTCCTTTTATGACACAAGCATGGTACTGATTCCAAAGCCAGGCAGGCCAAAAACAGAGAAAGAAAATTATACACCAATCTCCCTAATGAATATAGATGCAAAAATCTTAAATAGGATACTAGCAAAAAGACTCCAGCAAGTGATTAGAAGGGTCATCCACCATGATCAAGTAGGATTTATACCAGGGATGCAGGGCTGGTTCAACATTAGGAAAACTATCCACATCATTGACCACATCAACAAGCAAACCAACAAGAACCACATGATTATCTCAATAGATGCAGAAAAAGCCTTTGATAAAATACAACATCCATTCCTACTAAAAACACTAGAAAGCATAGAAATAGAAGGGTCATTCCTAAAAATAATAAACAGTATATATCTAAAACCATCAGCTAATATCATCTGCAATGGGGATAAACTAAATCCATTTCTATTCAGATCAGGAGTGAAACAAGGATGCTCATTATCACCTCTATTATTTGACATTGTATTAGAAACACTAGCAGTAGCAATTAGAGAAGAAAAAGAAATTGAAGGCATCAAAATAGGCAAGGAGGAGACCAAATTATCGCTCTTTGCAGATGACATGATGGTCTACTTAAAGAATCCTAGAGATTCACCCAAAAAGCTAATTGAAATAATCAACAACTTTAGCAAAGTTGTAGGATACAAAATTAACCCGCATAAGTCATCAGCATTTCTATGTAATTCCAACACAGCTGAGCAGCAAGAACTAGAAAGAGAAATCCCATTCAAAATTACTCTAGACAAAATAAAAGACTTAGGAATCTATCTCCTGAGACAAACACAGGATCTATATGAACACAACTACACTAGACTTGAACAAATGGAAAAACATTAACTGCTCATGGGTAGGACAAGCCAATATAATAAAAATGACCATCCTACCCAAACTCATCTAACTATTTAGTGCCATACCCATGGAACTTCCAAAAGTTTTTTTTTTTACTGATTTAGAAAAAACCATAACAAAGGTCATTTGGCAGAACAAAAGATCAAGGATATCCAGGGAAATAATGAAAAAAAAATACAAAGGAAGAGGGTCTTGCAGTCCCAGATCTCAGACTATATTACAAAGCACCGGTCCTCAAAAGAATTTGGTACTGGCTAAGAGACAGAAAGGAGGATCAGTGGAATAGACTGGAGGCAAGCAACCTCAGCAAGACAGTATATGACAAACCCAAAGATCCCAGGTTTTGGGACAAAAATCCAATATTTCATAAAAACTGCTGGGAAAATTCGAGGACAGTGTGGGAAAGATTAGGCTTAGATCAACACTTCACACCCTACACCAAGATAAATTCAAAATGGGTGAATGACTTGAACATAAGGAAAGAAACTATAAGAAAATTAGGCGAACACAGAATAGTATACATATCAGACCTTTGGGAAGGGAAATACTTCAAAACCAAGCAAGAATTAGAAAGAGTTACAAAATGCAAAATAAATAATCTGGATTACATCAAATTAAAAGGTTTTTGTACAAACAAAACTAATATCACCAAAATCAGAAGGGTAGCAACAAATTGGGAAACAATCTTCATAAAAACCTCTGACAAAGATTTAATTATTCAAATTTATAAGGAACTAAATCAATTGTACAAAAAATCAAGCCATTCTCCAATTGACAAATGGGCAAGGGACATGAACAGGCAGTTCTCAGCCAAAGAAATCAAAACTATTAATAAGCACATGAAAAAGTGCTCTACATCTCTTATAATCAGAGAGATGCAAATCAAAACAACTCTGAGGTATCACCTCACACCTAGCAGATTGGCTAACATGACAGCTATGCAAAGTAATGAATGCTGGAGGGGATGTGGCAAAGTGGGGACATTAATTCTTTGCTGGTGAAGTTGTGAATTGATCCAACCATTCTGGAGGGCAATTTGGAACTATGCCCAAAGGTCTATAAAAGACTGTCTGCCCTTTGATTCAGCCATAGCCCTGCTGGGCTTGTACCCCAAAGAGATAATGGGCAAAAAGACTTGTACAAGAATATTCATAGCTGCGCTCTTTGTGGTGGCCAAAAATTGGAAAATGAGGGGATGCCCTTCAATTGGAGAATGGCTGAACAAATTGTGGTATATGTTGGTGATGGAATACTATTGTGGTAAAAGGAATAATAAAGTGGAGGAATTCCATGGAGACTGGAACAACCTCCAGGAAGTGATACAGAGGGAACGGAGCAGAACCAGGAAAACATTATACACAGAGACTGATACATTCTGGTACAATCGGAGGTGATGAACGTCTCCATTAATATCAATGCAATTTCCCTGAACAATCTGCAGGGATCTAAAAAAAATACTACCCACAAGCAGAGGATAAACTGTGGGAGTAAAAACACTGATGAAAAAAAACCGCTTGACTACAGAGTTGGAGGAGATAAGACTGAGGAGAGACTCTAAATGAACACTATAATGCAAATTCCAACAACAGGGAAATGGGTTCGAGTCAAGAACACATGTGATAACCAGTGGAATCATGATTCGGCTATGGGAGAGGGAATGGCAGGTGGGGGGTGGGGAGGGGAGGAAAAGAAAATGATCTTTGTTTCCAGTGAATAATGTATGAAAAGGAACAAATAAAATAATGTTTATATAAGTAAAAAAAAAGGTATGCTCCCCTGAAAGTCGGTGTCCAAGAACACTCGGGTCTATGGGGAAGGCAGAAGGAAGGTCCCAGGACCCCTACCCCCACCCCCAAGCCCGGAACCCTGAGCCCCCAGTGGCAGCAGGAACTTCTGGGAGGGCAAAGGTGCTGTTTTGGAGGGTCTACCTTGTGAGCACTGGGGTGCCGGGCGTGGGGCGTCCAGAGCGGGCAGTGGGGAGGAAGCCGTGGAGAGCCCAGGGAGCCTGAAGCCCCACGGCTGGGTCATACCTTCTGGCTGCAGTCTCACAGGAGCTTTTTTCCTCAGGGCACATCCAGACCAACCCAGTTGAATTTAATCTGATCAAAAGCCTCCAGAGCGATTTCCAGGTAAACATGGCTACACAGTAGACAAGGCTCGCTTCCTTTCCTCAAACCCAACGACACAAACGACCTCAAAAATTTTTTTTACTGATTTAGAAAAAAAAACATAACAAAGTTCATTTGGAAGAACAAAGGATCAAGGATATCCAGGGAAATAATGAAAAAATAAATAAAAAAGGAAGGTGGCCTGGCAGTCCCAGATCTCATACTCTATTATAAAGCAGTGGTCCTCAAAAGAATTTGGTACTGGCTAAGAGACAGAAAGGATCAGTGGAATAGACTTGGGGTAAGTGACATCAGCATGATAGTATATGACAAACCCAAAGACCCCAGCTTCTGAGACAAAAATCCACTATTTGAGAAAAACTGCTGGGAAAACTGGAAGACAGTGTGGGAGAGATTGGGTTTGGATCAACACCTCATACCCTACACCAAGATAAACTCAGAATGGGTGAATAATTTGAACATAAAAACGAAAGTGTAAGGAAATTAGCTGAACACAGAATAGTCTACATATCAGACCTGTGGGAAGAGGAAAACGTTAAAACCAAGCAAGACATAGAAATTGTCACAAAATGTAAAATAAACAATTTTCATTTCATCAAAATTAAAATTTTCTGTACAAACAAAATCAATATAGCCAAAATAAGAAGATAAGCAACAAATTGAGAAACAGTCTTCATAACAAAATCCTCAGACAAAGGTCTAATTACTCAAATCATAAAGAGCTAAATCAATTCTACAAAAAAATCAAGGTATTCTCCAATTGATAAATGGGCAAAGGACATGAACAGGCAGTTTTCAGCCAAAGAAATCAAAACGATTAATAAGCATGTGAAAAAGTGCTCTAAATCTCTTATAATCAGAGAGATGGGGATTTCCGGGTAATATTGGCTGCAATCTAGACACGACTCGCTTCCCCTCCCCGGCACCGAACGAAATAGACCACCTGAATAGAGCATGAAAATCACCTTTGGAAGAACGGAAGGACACTCCAGTACCCCCACAGAATCGAAGGTATGTGGGGTTTGAACATTTTTACACTATAAGGAGGAGGAAAAGCTCACACAAAGACATGAACTGAGCTGCACATCCCGCTCACCCCCCAACAAACCAGAGTAAGTTATCAGAGCTCTCACTGGGACAGCGAGTGAGTGAGGAGAGTCTCTGTCTGAGGGGGCACACCAGGATCCTTGGGATCTACTGACTGTAAGGAAACAACCTCTCAGGGCACTTTCACGGGAGAATCCTAAGCTGACCAAGGGGGCTGCGGAGCTGACCTCCGGGGAGGTTGCGCTGAACACCTGGGCGGGCCGCACTGATCGCCTGCGTGGTTGGGCTGAACAAAGGGGCCCGTACTCTAAGAAACCTCGGAGGCTGGGAAGAACTAGTCTGAGGCAACCTAAATTCACAGGAAACCCACCCGTATCACCCAGACTCCGACCAAAAAACAAAGTGGAATAGGCTGTCCCAGGCAGTCCTGGCCAACCCAGCCCCAAACCCTAAAAGAAAAGATCAGTCAGTCCTTAGTCACTCACCATAAGATCTATTCAAGCAAGGATTCAGGGAGACAGAGTCTCCCCAGAGGGAGTTCCAGCCAGAGTCAGCCTCCCTTGAGAGACCTCCTTAGAGATTGTCCTCTCAACAACCTCCTTAGAGACTGTCTCTCAAGAGACTGTTTTTTCTTATATAGGGTTTTTTTTTCCTATGTCACCTCCCCTAAGTTCTTCCATCTACCAATCACAGTAGACATTTTTCAAAGGACAGACCATTCTTAGACCACACCTAAGAAGGTGTGGATTTTTGAGTAATTCACACCAGGAAAGCTCTGAGTAAGTTTCCCAGTTCTCTGTTCCTAAATTCACAGGTTGCCTGACCTTTATAGGTACTTATCAACCTTTTGTATTAATTCTAAAAATAAGCATGGCTTAAGTATGGATTTAAGTACTTTTCATTGTTCAGCAAGGAGTTTTCTCCCCTAAAACAGTCTTCAGTATGGGTGGAGTAGAGGTCTTCCCATTTCTGATCTAAGTAGAGTTCTCACATTTTAGATCTAAGTAGCTTCACTGTTTAAAATGGGGAATAGTCCCAATGGGGAATTTTTAAGCTTCACAATTTCTTCTTGCATTATTTTCTTTTTTGTTCCTAAATTTTCCTCTACCTAACTCAATTTGTTTGTGAAGTAATTTTTTTAGTTATTCCTGACTGTTTCCTTTCCATATTCTTCTTTTGTAATTTGTGTGTGTTTTCCATACCTTCACTGTCCCCTTCTGTGTCTTCACCTTGTTCTTTGTCTCTATAAAATTCTAATGCTTAGGGGTAGAAAAGAAGGTCTCTCACAGTTCTCAGGGTCTCTTAGACTTGAACAGGAGTGTGTCTTTGTTTTGGGCTGGCCTCCCATCCCATCCCATCCCATCTCTATTATTCTTCAAAGCTGGGAGACTATGTTTATGTTGTGTGTACCTAGGGTTAGAAATTACACCACATATATAACCTTATGTATAGACTTATTTCCATCTTATTGAGGAGAACACTATGGCAGAGTTTAAGTATTGTGCCTGGAATCACAAAACCTATATTATATTCAGTCACATTCTTACTCAGATATTTCACCAAAATGTTATCTATCTTGCCTTTATTAAGTCACTTAAAAATAAGAATTACTAAGCACAATATCAGGAAGAATGCTTAAACTAGAAAGATATCATTTCCAGATTTCCTTTTTCCAAATACCAGAAGGAAAAGCAAACGACAACGCACTTTCAATTTAGTTAGAGCTTTAAAAACTGCTAAAGACACTTATTAAAGATAAAGTGAATGCTGGATAACTTAGGTGAAGATTAACGAGGAGAAAATTATTTGACACAATGTGGTAAGTGAAAATTTATTTAAGTAACTTAAATTTGTAATAATGTTAAGAGTATGGATTTACTTTGTACAGAGTAACATTAACTTTCTATGTAATATTTTAATGTAATCTAATTAACATAATATTCTCATAATATAGTTTTTATATTACATATATGATATTAAATAACTAATTCTATATAATCTATTTAGATATAATATTCTCCATGGAAAATCAAATATGTGGGATAATGAACCAAATAGGTTCTCTTACCAGTCACCAGAATGTTGAAAATATATATATACTCAAAGATTCTTTTTGCCTCTGATTTTATGGAGATCCATCAAAGTGCCCCATGTCCATTTTCCCATCATGGAGTATCTTTTCAACCCTCCATTCTCTATCCTCCTTAATCTTTCTCAACTCTTTCAAACTTATAGGAGTTACTCATTAGGTTTGTGGTTTGTAGGGCTGTGGAAGGATTTTTGCAGCATTATATAACAGTTCTTGGGTTTTAGTAATCATGTATTTTAAGTTTTCTAAAGTGTAAGTTTTGAGGCTTCTCTCATAGGAATTAGGACACCAAACCTCTTCCCATCGGAACCAGGGAGGGGGGGGGGGCTCTTTTCCCAGATTTGAGAAGACTATCAAAGGCCTATACTAAGAGGTGGGGGGGGGCGTTCTTCTACTCTTCAAAAGGAGAAATATTGATCTCTCTTAGTGGAGGGCTCCGAACCACATTTTTTCTACAGGAAGTTACTAATAGGAACATGCTGGGATAATTTCATCTCACACAAATCCCATGGAGAAAAATAAGAAGAGGGGGAAGAAACTGAGAGAAAGTAAAAGAGGGGAATGGAAGTGCGAGGGGACAATAAAAAAGAGACAGAGGAAAAAAAGAAGACTGGGGGAAGGAGGACAGAAGGGAGGGAACAAAGGGAAAGAAGAGAAAGGGAGGTGGAGAAGAGTGGGTTTAGCAGTGAAAGAAGAGAGGCGGTGGTGAGAGTAGGAAAAAGAAAGGAACTGGAAAGGAAGATGAAAGAAAAGTTAGGAAAGGTGTGTGTGTGGGTGAGTCAGGAGAGGATGGAGTTGGAGAAAAAGAGGGAAAGGTGTAGAAGCCAGGGGAAGAGTCAGGGGAAGACTAGAGGAAACGTGTGTGTGTGTGTCTGTGTGTGTCTGTGTGTGTGTGTGTGTGTGAGACAGAGAGAGAGAGAGAGAAAGAGAGAGAGGAGGACAAGAAGGGAGAAAAAGGAGAGAATGAGAAAGGAATGGAGAGGACAGAGGGAGAAAAAAGAAAGAATGGAAAGAGGGGGGGTGGGAGAAGAGGGAAAACCTGATGGGGAAGGTATTTGAAGTTTCCCTCATTCTGGGCTCTGGGTCCATGGGGAGAGCAAAAGAGAAGGAGACAGAGACTAGAAGTAAGGTAGAGAGGGGATAGAGAAGAAGAGGAAGACACAAAAAGAAGGGAAAGAGCAATAGAGGGAGAGGGAAGAGGAGTGGATAGAAGGAAAAAGAATCAGAGAGAAAAGAGGGTGAGATCCAGAGAGAAGCACCCAGAGACAAAGTAAAATAAAGGGAGAATCACACAAGAGACAGACAGCGACTGGGAGAGAGACTGGGCCTGAGATGTCTAAAAATGGAGACGGAGGATAGACACAGAGAGAGAGGACAAGTGATAGTGGGAGAAAGAGAAGAGAGATGGGAGGGAGGGAGGGAGAGAGACACAGTAAAGAATTAAAGGGGAAAGAGAGAGCGAGATACTGTGTGATAGAAAGGCAAGAGAGACAGAAAGCAAGAGAGGGAAAGAAATACAGGGAGAGAGATTAGGTGGGGAAACAACAGAGAGAGAGACAGACAGAAGGGTCTGAGGTCAGAGAGTACCAAAGAAATGAATGAATAGATGAGGGAGAAAAATAGGGAAGGGATGAGAGAGAAAGACACTGGGATGTGAGGCACTGGGATGAAGGGGATGTGGCAGAGAGGAATTGAAAGGGAGGGGGGAGAGAAAGACAGGGACAGTGATTGGGGAGCCCTCAGGAGACACAGGGTGAAAAACAGGAAGAAACAGATGCAGAGAGAGCTAGAGCCTGGAATGTGCCAGATAGACACAGAGATGAGAGACTGAGGAGACAGAGTCTGTAAAGCAAGAGAGACATACAACCAAAAAAGTGAACCACAGAGGGAGACATAGATATGGGAGAGAGAGAGGGGCAGTGAGAGAGAAGGAGCTAGAGAATGACAGAGAAGAAAAGGGAATTACTGGGAAGGGAGAGACAGAGGGTGGGGAAAGAAAGATATAGAGAGGCAAGAAGATAGTGAACAAGAGAGAGGAATGGGTGGTGCGGGGGAGGGGGGGCAAGAGGGCAAAGGACTGGCAGACCGAGGTTGGCGTAGATTGACAGTGAAAAAGAGTAGGGGAGAGAGGGATTGAGGAAGAGGATAGAGACTGAGATAGCCAGAGAGGACACAGACACACCCTGAGGCAAATTTAGACGGAATGAGAGACATGACAGCGAAAGGGAGAGAGAAAGGGCAGGAGCAAAGGAAGTAAAGGGAGTGACAGAGAGGCTGATGAGGAGTCCAGGAGAACAAGAGGGAGAAGGGGTAGGGGCTTGAGAAAGGGGGAAGGAGAGACAAGGGAGAAATGGAGAGTATAGATAGAAAGTAGAAGAAGAGAGACCTAGTGGACATACAGGGTAGGAAAAGAGGAAGGGGGTGGGGTGGGGTGGGGGCCAGGGTAGAGAAGATTCCAAAGTAGTCAGAGAGGGAATGACAGAATCAAAGAGAGACAAAAGAAAGAAGAGCAAGGGGATGAAAGTGAGAAAGGGAAAGAGAGTAAGAAGTACTGGGGGCAAATAAGGACAGAGAACAAAGGAGGAGAGGTAGAGAGAGGAAAAGGACAGACAAATAAGGGAAGGAGAGAAAAGAGAGGAGGAAGTATGTGGGATGAAACTGTTCATTATTCCCCCACATCTATTGATCAGTATTGGCAATTTTCTGTTGAGAAGAACCTCCTCTCCCCTCAGTTATAATAGCAGTTATTTTAGATAGCAATATAGGCTTTTTCCTATTCTCAAAGATGACTAAAGAGCCTCCCCACCCCCGACTCATTTTGGGAGGGGTTCTGTAGCCTATGCCCGGGCATCACGAGGGCAACATATTTGATTGCTGTACACAAGATTCAAATTCCTGGGGCTTTGATTATTTCACTTTGCTTTGATTTCAGAAATTTGCTTTGCAAGGATAAAAGGGAGGGGAAGAAATATAGACTTCAGGTAAGAATGAAAAACTCAAAAAAAACCCAAAACACCATTGATACCCAAAGGGCAAATTTCAGCAACTTGTGTGTGTGTGTGGGTTTGTGAGTGTGTGTGTCTGTGCGTGCGCGTGGGCGTGTATACACACACATAAGAAGATTTGATTTTACCAGTCAGGAACACCAATTTTTTCTTTGCAATGAATTTCCAGTCTCTTCTGGGTTTCAGTACTCCGTGAAAATGCTTCAACTATTTGGCAGTTCTTCAAATTCCTACCAGAAAAGGGTAAACAATTTCGCGGGCAGCTTAACTTTCCACTTTCTTGATTAACCTTGGCTGCTTAGTGAAATGGAAGAGAGTTGACACTAGCCTAATTCGGGATGGTGGTAATACCACCTCTGTAATTCCACTCTGAGGCTCGGGAAGTTGGAATCGTCCGCTGGGCCATTCACTGACGTGTCCGTCGTCCAATCAGAATCTTTGCTAGGCCTTTGCTGGGTGGGCGGTTCCTTTCAATTTCTCCGGGTTTTCCTGGGAGAAAAGTTGAACTGCTTTTGCTCCAACTTCCGAGGTAAACCTTTCAGCCCCTTGGAAAAGGACCCTGTCTTTTATCACTATTGGTCTTTTGTGAGCTCTGAGCCTTTCTCTTGTCTCTCTTTGATTCTGTTATTCCCTCTCTGACAACTTTGGAATCTTCTCTACCCTGGCCCCCACCCCACCCCCTTCCTCTTTTCCTACTCTGTATGTCCACTAGTTCCCTCTTCTTCTACTTTCTATCTGTCCTCTCTATTTCTCCCTTGATCACTGACCACTCCCTTCTCACTGATCGCCTGCGTGGTTGGGCTGAACAAAGGGGCCCGTGCTCTAAGAAACCTCGGAGGCTGGGAAGAACTAGTCTGAGGCAACCTAAATTCACAGGAAACCCACCCGTATCACCCAGACTCCGACCAAAAAACAAAGAGGAATAAAACCACCAAAGGGATGGCTCACACAGCCCAAAATCAAGCCTCCAAGAACAAAGGTGGGGGGGGGGAGTGAGTATTGAAAACTTTTTTGAAGGAAGTACCCAAGGAAATGAAGAGAATGAGGATGAATTACAAACAAAATCAGAACATGCTTCCCCAAATGGAAACCATCCACAAGCACTGGAAGATCTCAAACTGGAGGTTACCCAAAAGATGGAAACCTTTTGGAAAGAAAAATGGGAGAAAGAGATCAGCAGTCTGATAGACAAGACTTCACAAGTGGAGAACGAGCTGGAAGCATCTAATAGAGGGGCAGACAAAGCTGAAAAGCAAAACCAATCCCTAATGACCAAAATTAAGCAAATGGAAGACAGCGAGATTACAAAAAGCAAGAATCAATAAAGCGAAGCCAAAAAATTAATGAATTAGAAGAAAACATAAAATATCTCACTGAAAAGGTCACAGACTTGGAAAACAGAGGAAGAAGAGACAACCTCGGAATTATTGGTCTCCCCGAAAAACCAGAGATAAACAAAAACCTCGATGGTATTCTACAGGAGATTATAGAAGAAAATTGCCCACATATTCTGGAGCAAGGGGGCAAAATAGAAATAGAAAGGGTTCACAGAACATCCTCTATACTAAATCCCCAAAAGCAACCCCCAGGAATGTAATCGCCAAATTAAAGAGCTTCCACGAAAAGGAGAAAATCCTACAAGAAGCCAAGAAGAGGAGCTTCAGATATAAGGGGGCTCCCATAAGGATCACACAGGACTTAGCGTCTCACATATTAAGAGACCGCAAAGCATGGAACACGATATTTAGAAAGGCAAGAGAGCTGGGTCTCCAACCAAGAATCAACTACCCAGCAAAGCTGACTATATACTTCGAGGGGAAAGTATGGGCATTCAACAAAATAGAAGATTTCCAAGCATTTGCTAAGAAAAGACCAGAACTTATTGGAAAATTTGATATTCAATCACAGAAAGCAACAGAAACATGAAAAGGTAAATATGAAAGAAAGGTAAAAAGAGATATAGCTTTTTTTTAAGTCAAACTCTCTTCTATAAGGACTATATTTATATCAAATTATCTATATTAATGCGCAGGGAAAATGCATTGTGTAACTCTCAAAAATTGTATGCATCATAAGAGTATTAGAAGAATCATGCATAGGGAAAGATTGGGGCATCAAGATTTGGTGAAAGGGGGGCAAAGAGAGAAAAAGGGAGGGGCGAAATCGTCGATAATACTAACATTTACTTCAAGAAATGGGAGTGGACTGAATAGAATAATCTTTCCCATACAAAGAT
Organism: Monodelphis domestica; assembly: GCF_027887165.1. NCBI lineage: Eukaryota > Metazoa > Chordata > Mammalia > Didelphimorphia > Didelphidae > Monodelphis > Monodelphis domestica. The sequence continues at coordinate 1,614,497 of NC_077236.1, forward strand.
ACACATGGGAAGGGGAGGGGAAGAACTCTCATATGAGAAGGAGAGGAAGAGAGCGTGAAGTGGAATTACTTAAACCTTACTCTCAGTGAAATCAAATCTGAAAGGGAAGAACATCTAGATCCAGTTGGATCCTGAATTCTATCTTATCCAACAGGGTAAGAAAGAAAGGAAAATCAATGAGGGGGAGCGGGGAGAGAGTATAAAAATTGAGGGAAGGAGAGGGGGGAGGGTAGTAGTAGTAGTAGTCTCTTGGTAACCGAGGATGACTATTGTCTTTGTGTGTTTTTGTGCACAAAGACACTTGTGCATGAAGATTTAAGTGGAAAAGTCGATGCACAGAGACAGTCCCACTCTCTCGGCGCTGGAAGGCTGTGTCCAGTGGCGCAAAAAGTCATTACATCTGCAGATTTCCTCAGCTGCATTGGATCGCCGGGGTGTCTTCTGTGCTCCAACACGCCGTAAGCACTCCACAGTGCCTTGCTGCGTCACGCTCTCAGCCATTGAACCTTCTTATTGGTTTCTTCCGTCTTTTCAGTCGAAGCAGTCTTCACATGCTGGGTGAGCAAAGTCCTAGTTCACCAGGGGTCCACGATGACCTGATGGCTACCCTCACAAGTTTTAGCCGGCCTATCGAAGCCTTTGCCCGTGGCGTGGCCGCTTGCTAACACCTACTAGGAGCCACAAGTGAGAGCTGGGTGTCAGGTGAGGGTCAGAGGCTGGAGAGCTGCCCTAGGAGGGCACGACAAGCCCTCCATACCAAAGATATCACTCCTCCCAAAGCATCCCATAAACCCCAGGTGGGGTGGTGGTGGTGGTGGTGGTGGTGGTGGTGGTGGTGGTGGTAAGGGAGCATAAAAAGGGAAGGGCTAAAAAGGGAAGCATATCAAGGGAGGGGACTGGGGGGATTGACCTAAAGGAAATCACTGGATTAAAAGGATATAGCTACAGAAGAAAGGTCAGAACTAGGGGAAGATATCAAAATGCCAGGCAATCCACAAGGGACAATCATAACATTGACCATGAATGGGATGAACTTACCCATAAAACGTAGACAAATAGCAGATTGGATTAGAACCCAAAACCCTACCATTTGTTGTCTTCAAGAAACACATATGAGGCGGGTTGATAATCACAAGGTTAGAATTAAAGGATGACGTAAGGCCTTTTGGGCTTCAACTGATCGAAAGAAGGCAGGAGTTGCAATCATGATATCTGACAAAGCCAAAGTACAAATAATCCTGATCAAAAGGGATAGGGGCGGAAAATAGATTCTCTTAAAAGGTAGTATAGACAATGAGGAAATATCACTAATCAACATGTATGCACCAAAAGGTATAGCATCCAAATTTTTAATGGAGAAACTAGGAGAATTGAAGGAGGAAATAGACAGTAAAACCATATTAGCGGGAGACTTGAACCAACCACTATCAAATTTAGTTAAATCAAATCAAAAAATAAATAAGAAAGAGGTAAAAGAGGGGAATGAAGTCTTAGAAAAATTAGAGTTAATAGATATATGGAGAAAAATAAATCAGGACAAAAAAGAATAAACATTCTTCTCAGCACCACACGGCACATTCACAAAAATAGATCATACACTAGGTCACAGAAACATGGCACTCAAATGCAGAAAAGCAGAAATAATAAATGCAACCTTTTCAGATCATAAAGCAATGAAAATATTGATCAGTATGGGTACATGGAGAGCCAAATCAAAAATTAATTGGAAATTAAATAACATGATACTCCAAAATAGGTTAGTTAGAGAAGAAATCATAGAAACAATAATTTCATTGAGGAAAATGACAATGCTGAGGGATGCAGCCAAAGCAGTACTTAGAGGCATATATTAACAAATTAGGGCGGGCAGAGATCAATGAATTGGAAATGCAAATCAAAAAACTTGAGAACGAACAAATTAAAAATCTCCAGAAGAAAACCAATCTAGAGATCCTAAAAATTGAGGGAGAAATTAATAAAATCGAAAGTGATAGAACCTTTGAGCTAATATACAAGACTAGAAGCTGGTACTTTGAAAAAAACAGACAAAATAGACAAAGTATTGGTCAATCTAATTAAAAAAAGGAAAGAAGAAAGGCAAATTAACAGCATCAAGGAGGAAAAGGGGCACCTCACCTCCAACCAAGAGGAAATTAATGCAATCATTAAAAACTACTTTACCCAACTATATGGCAATAAATATACAAACCCTAGGTGATATGGATGAATATTTAGAAAAATATACATTGCCTAGTCTAACAGAAGAAGAAATAGATTTCTTAAATAATCCTATATCAGAAAAAGAAATCCAACAGGCCATCAAAGAACTTCCTAAGAAAAAAAATTCCCAGGGCCTAATGGATTCACCAGTAAATTCTATCAAACATTCAAAGAACAACTAAACCCAATATTATACCAACTATTTGACATAATAAGCAAAGATGGGAGTTCTACCTAATTCCAAAGCCAGGCAGGCCAAAAACAGAGAAAGAAAACTATAGACCAATCTCCCTAATGAATATAGATGCAAAAATCTTAAATAAGATACTAGTAAAAGGACTCCAGCAAATGATCAGAAGAGTCATTCACCATGACTCCAGCAAATGATCAGAAGAGTCATTCACCATGATCAAGTAGGATTCATACCAGGGATGCAGGGCTGGTTCAATATTAGGAAAACCATCCACATCACTGACCACATGAACAAGCAAACCAACAAGAACCACATGATTATTTCAATAGACGCAGAAAAAGCCTTTGATAAAATACAACACCCATTCCTCTTAAAAACACTAGAAACCATAGGAATAGGAGGGTCATTCCTAAAAATAATAAACAGTATATATCTAAAACTATCAGGTAATATCATCTGCAACGGGGATAAAATAGATGCATTCCCAATAAGATCAGGAGTGATTCAAGAATGCCCATTATCACCTCTACTATTTGACATTATACTAGAAACACTAGTAGTGGCAATTAGAGAAGAAAAAGAAATTGAAGGCATTAAAATTGGCAATGAGGAGACCAAGTTATCACTCTTTGTGGATGACATGATAGTCTACTTAAAGAATCCTAGAGATTCAACCAAAAAGCTAATCGAAATAATTAATAACTTCAGCAAAGTTGCAGGATACAGAATAAACCGGCATAAGTCATCAGCATTTCTATATATTCGCAACACAGCTGAGCAGCAAGAACTAGAAAGAGAAATCCCATTCAAAATAACCTTAGACAAAATAAAATACTTAGGAATCTATCTCCCGAGACAAACACAGGAACTTTATGAACACAACTACAAAGCGCTCTCCACACACCTAAAACTAGACTTGAACAATTGGAAAAAACATTAACTGATCATGGGTAGGACGAGCCAATATAATAAAAATGACCATCCTACCCAAAGTCATCTATCTCTTTAGTGAGATACCCATGGAACTTCCAAAAAATTTTTGTACTGATCTAGAAAAAACCATCACAAATTTCATTTGGAAGAACAAAGGATCAAGGATATCCAGGGAAATAATGAAAAAAAAAATACAAAGGAAGGGAGCCTGGCAGTCCCAGATCTCAGACTATATTATAAAGCAGTGGTCATCAAAACAATTTGGTACTGGCTAAGAGACAGAAAGGAGGATTAGTGGAATAGACTCGGGGTAAGTGACCTCAGCAAGACAGAATATGACAAACCCAAAGACACCAGCTATTGGGACAAAAATCCACTATTTCATAAAAACTGCTGGGAAAGTTAGAGGACAGTGTGGGAAAGATTGGATTTAGATCAACACCTCACACCCTACACCAAGATAAATTCAAAATGGGTGAATGACTTGAACATAAAGAAGGAAACTATAAGAAAATGAGGCAAACACAGAATAGTATACACTTCAGACCTTTGGGAAGGGAGAGGCTTTAAAACCAAGCAAGACTTAGAAAGAGTCACAAAATGCAAAATAAATAATCTGCACTACATCAAATTAAAAAGTTTTTGTACAAACAAAACCAATGTAACTAAAATCAGAAGGGAAGCCACACATTGGGAAACAGTCTTCATAAAAACTCTGACAAAGGTTTAATTACCCAAATTTACAAAGAGCTAAATCAATTGTACCAAAAATCAAGCCATTCTCCAATTGGTAAATGGGCAAGGGAAAGGAACAGGCAGTTCTCAGCCAAAGAAATCAAAATTCTTAATAAGCACATGAAAGTGTTCTACATCTCTTATGATCAGAGAGCTGCTAATCAAAACAACCCTGAGGGATCACCTCACACCTAGCAGATCGGCTAACATGACAGCAAAGGAAAGTAATGAATGCTGGGAGGGATGTGGCAAAGTAGGGACATTAATTCATTGCTGGTGGAGTTGTGAATTGATCCAACCATTCTGGAGGGCAATTTGTAACTATGCCCAAAGGGTGATGAAAGACTGTCTGCCCTTTGATCCAGCTATAGCACTGCCATGGAGACTGGAAAGACCTCCAGGAAGTGATGCAGAGCAAGAGGAGCAGAACCAGGAGAACATTGTACACAGAGACTAATACCCTGTGGTATAATCGAAGGCAATGGACTTCTCCATTAGTATCAATGCAATGTCCCTGAAAAATCTGCAGGGATCTAAAAAACACTATCTACGAGCAGATGATAAACTATGGGAGGAAAAACACCAAGGAAAAGCAACTGTTTGACTACAGGGGGGCAGGGGATACGACTGAGGAGAGACTCTAAATGAACACTCTAATGCAAATACCAACAACATAGAAATGGGTTCAAATCCAAAATACATGTGATACCCAGTGTAATTGTGCATCGGCTATGGGAGAGGTGGTGGGGTGTTGGTGGGGGGAAAAGAAAATGATCTTTGTTTCCAATGAATAATGTTTGCAAATGACAAAATAAAATAATGTTTCAAGGGGAAAAAAATCAGAGAGATGCAAATAAAACAACTCTGAGGAATCACCTCACACCTAGCAGATTGGCTAATATGACAGCAAAGAAAAGTAATGAACACTGGAGGGGATGTGGCAAATTAGGGACATTAATTCATTGCTTGTAAATTGATCCAACCATTCTGGAGGGCAATTTGGAACTATGCCTAAAGGGCGATAAAAGACTGTCTGTCCTTTGATCCCGCCATAGCACTGCTGGGTCTGTACCCACAAAGAGATAATGAGGAAAAAGACTTGTACAAGAATGTTTATAGCTGCACTCTTTGTGGTGGCCAAAAATTGGAAAATGAGGGGATGCCCTTCAATTGGGGAATGGCTGAACAAATTCTGGTATATGTTGGTGATGGAATACTACTGTACTAAAAGGAATAATAAAGTGGAGGAATTCCATGGACTCTGGAACAACCTCCAGGAAGTGATGCAGAGTGAAAGGAATTAGAACTAGGGAAACATTGTACACAGAGACTGAAACACTGTAGTACAACCGAGTGAAATGGACTTCTCAATTAGTGTCAATACAAAGTCCCTGAACTTTCTGCAGGGACCTAGAAGAAAAAACACTAGCCACAAGCAGAGGACAAATTGAGAAAAACAATTGCTTGACTACAGGGCTTGAGGGGACATGACTGAGGAGAGACTCTAAATGAACAACCTAATGCAAATACCAACCACATGAAAATAGGTTCGAATCAAGGACACGTGATATCCAGTGGAATCTTGCGTCAGCGGGGAGGAATAGAAAAGTATCTTTGTTTCCAATGACTAATGTGTGAAAATGACAAAATAAAATGATGTTTAAAGAATTATTTTTAAAAATTCTAATTTGAGGGGTAGAAAATAAGGTCTCTCATACTTTTCAGCGTCTCTTGGTCTTGAACAGGAGAAGGGTTTTGTTGTTGGACTGGCCTCTCATCCAATATACAATATAACTATCATTCTTCCAAGCTTAGATCTGTGTTTATGTTTTGTGTTCCTAGGGTTAGAAATTACATGACATGCTCTATAGCCTCAGGTCCATCTTATGGAGGAGAACATTAAGGCAGAGTTTAAGTATCGTGCCTCGAGTCAGTCGGAAAACCTGTAATTTCTTCAGTCACATTCTGACCCAGATATTTCATCAAGATTTTATCTATCCTGCCATCTTTAAGTAGTTTAAACTAAGAATTATTAAACACAGTATCAGGAAGTATGCTTCAACTGGAAAGACTTGTCATCTCCAGATTTCCTTTTTCCAAACACCAGAGGGAAAAGCAAACTACAAAGCACTTTCAACTTAGTTAGATCTTTGAAAACTGCCTAAGACATTTATTAAAGATAAACTGACTGCTGGATGACTGAAGTGAAGATAAACAGGAAGCAAATTACTTGACGAAACTGTGGAAAATGAAAATCTATTTAAGTGACTTAAATCTGTAATAACACTAAAAGATTAATTGACTTTCTACAGAATCATATGACTTCTTTGTAATATTTCTATGTAATCTAGGAAACATAATTTCATCATAATACAATTTCTATATTGCATATGTATTATTAAATTAATAAAATCTATATAATCTATTTAGATATAATATCTCCATCGAAAATAAAATATGTGGGATAGTAAATCAAATGTGTTCACTTTTGCGTATGCTCTGAGAAAAACCATAACTGAAATATCTGCCACACTTGGATCTGGACTCAGAAACAGAAGTAGCTTTGGGGAAGCTTACAGAAAATTCTGTTTCTGAACTTTGAACTCGGAGCATTCCACTCTATAATACCTGCAATTTTCAAGCAACGAAGATTCTGTATGTAGTCAGAAGTTACACAAGAAGTAGAATTTTAATAATGGGCTGGAAATTGACTATAATTATAGGAGACAGAGAAAATGTCCACATATAACTAAGGTAAATTGAACAGTTTCTCCTGAGTTGTCAAATAAATCATGTTGCTATGTCTACAAACAAAGCTTAATATTGCTTTTAAAAAATTGTATCATTTTCAAAACAGAAACTAAAGTACTAAATCTAATTTTGCAATTAAAATAATTTTTATGATTTTGATCGTTCTTAATACATTTAGGAGTCTTTCTATGAATTAAAACTCTAATTTTTCCTCCACTTACAGATACAGAGTCGACAAGTATAGGAGGCTGACTAAAGGGAGCAGGAAGGGAGGAGCAGAGAAAGAGGGTGGATAGGAAAGGAGAAGAGAGGAGATGAAAGTTGCAAAAGGACAGAATAGAAAGAGGGGTGTGTGGGGGTGGGTTGGGCTGAAGGCAGAGAAATAAGGCTAAAAGGAGCTGAAGAGAATGAGAGGGAGCCAAAAGGGAAATGTTAGAGGGTAATTGGGCCAGCCCAAGGAGGTTGTTGGAGCCCGCGGGGGAGTTGGGCGAGGGGAGGAAAGGAGTCCGGAAGACATGTCAGGTTGCCCTCCACCAGGGTACTCGGTAATTGCCAGCACATTTCTCCTTTTGCTCCTCGGTTTCCCCGGGTAGAGGTGGGGTTTTGGTATCTCTGGCCTGCAGCCACCCCAGGCTCGTGGCGCCACTCTCTAGTTGTTGACTTGAACCCTTTCATGACTTTTGCCTTAATTCCACTCCCCTCCCACCCCCCCACCCCCATCCTTCCTTTAAATGAGGCTGGAAGACCCCTTTCTCTTCCTGAGAATGGGTCTGGATGAATTCGTGTTTGCTCCAGTGAGAAAATTCTGGGTGGAGTCGGTCGTCCTGTGCTGTTTCGAGCAACCCTGTCCATTGCGAGGATGTTTCCCACATTTCTCTGATCCACTGAGAAGCCAGTGATGTCTGTCCCTTTGCTGATCATGGAGGTGTGATTGCTGTTCCCCCCTGAGAGTGTCAATAAAATACCGGATTCCCCCTTGGAATCTCCGGTCAAAGGGGAAGTGGAAAAATAGGTTGAGAGGGGTGAATAGAAAAGACAGAGGAAGGAAGGTAAGGAGGGGGGTGGGGGGGAAGCGGTACACAGAGGGGAGAAAGCAAAGGAAGGAAAAGGCCCTGAGAGAGTATTAAAAAAAAGTGCATTGAAAGAGGAGAACCATCAGGAAATGGGGGGGCGGTGTAGTGTGGAGTTGGGAAAGATAGGTCAGGACAGGGTAGGCTTAGGGGAAGGAGTGAGGAGTGTGACAAAGTGACGGATCAGGGGACAAGAAGGGAGAAAGAAGAGAGAATCAGAAGAGGGTGAAATGAAAGAATGGAAAGACAGTTGAAGAAAAGAGAGAAGGGGAGGAGAAGAGTGGAGGGATGAAGAGATCGAGACAGCACACAGAGTAGGAAAAGGATAGGAGTTGTAGTCAAAAGGGGAGAGGGGTAGGATGGATCAGAGAAAGGTTGGATGTAGAAGAAGAGGAGAGGGTCTGAACCTTCGAAAGGACAGAGCAGTGAAAGGTAGAGGGGGAAAGAGGAATTGAAGATGGCTAGAGGGAAGAAAAGAGAGTGGGAGAGAAAAGGGCATAAAATATGTGGGATAGTGAACCAAATATGTTCTCTTACCAGTCACCAGAATGTTGAAAATATATAAGTACTCAAAGATCTTTTTGCCTCTGGTCTGAGCAATATAACAACTGAAATCTCTGCCACACTTTGATCTGGACTCTGAAATAGAAGTAGCTTTGGAGAAGTACACAGAAAATTCTCTTTCAGAACTTTGAACACTGAGCATTCCACTTCATAATAGCTGCAATTGTTCAACAAAGTAGATTCTCTCTGTAGTCAGTAGTTACCCAAGAAGTACAGTTTTAATACAGGGCTAGAAATCGACTAGAAATTGAATATAGAAGTCAGAGAAAATGTCCCCATAAAACTAAGGTAAATTCACCAATTTCTCCTGCATTGTCAAATATAGTAGTAGTCGTCTCTCGGTAACCGAGGATGACGATTTTCTCTGTGCGTTTTCCTCTATGGTGTGAGATTGAAAATGGTTGAGGTCTTAAACTGTTGTGATTAAAATCGTGGAAGATATAAATGATGATAGATATAAGAGAAGGTGAGTAAAATTTGACCTGAGAAATATGTTTCACTACAGTGTCTTGGTTTTAAAATCAAATATAAGGTGGTGGCCAGGGAAATATTCCCAATTATTCAAATACCCAAGTCAATTGGGTTTTATAGAGATTTTAATTAACAATATAATGAGTAATCAAAGAAAGAGATAGATAGTAAGAAAGGAATAAGTATGAAGGGCCTCAAAGCCAATATGGCCTAGACCTGAGTCTTAAAAGAGCAAAAGTTTCAGGATAGCAAAGTTTCAGGATACAAAATAAACCCTCATAAGTAATCAGCATTTCTCTATATTTCTAACAAAGCTCAGCAGCAAGAACTACAAAGAGAAATCCCGTTCAAAATTACCTTAGACAAAATAAAATACTTAGGAATCTATCTCGCGAGACAAACACAGGAACTATATGAACACAGCTACAAAACACTCTCCACACAACTAAACTAAACTTGAGCAATTGGGAAAACATTAACTGCTCGTGGATAGGACGAGCCAATATAATAAAAATGACCATCCCACCCAAACTTATTTATCTATTTAGTGCCATACTCATTGAACTCCCCAAAAATTTCTTTACTGATTTAGTAAAAACCATAACAAAGTTCATTTTGAATGAAAAAGATCAAGGATATCCAGGGAAATAATGAAAAAAAAAACCACAAATGATGGGGGCCTTGCAGTCCAGACCTTAAACTATATCACAAAGCAGCTGTCATCGAAACAATTTGGTACTGGCTAAGAGACAGAAAGGAGGATCAGTGGAATAGTCTCGGGGTAAGTGACCTCAGCAAGACAGAATATGACAAACCCAAAGACCCCAGCTTTGGGGACAAAAATCCACTATTTCATAAAAACTGCTGGGAAAGTTGGAGGACAGTGTGGGAAAGATCGGATTTAGATTAACACCTCACACCCTACACCAAGATTAATTCAAAATGTGTGAATGACTTGAACATAAAGAAGGAAACTATAAGAAAATGAGGCAAACACAGAATAGTATACACGTCAGACCTTTGGGAAGGGAGAGGCTTTAAAACCAAGCTAGAAAGAGTCACAAAACGCAAAATAAATAATCTGGACTACAGCAAATTAAAAAGCTTTAAACAAACAAAACCAATGTAACTAAAATCAGAAGGGAAACAACAAATTGGGGAAAAAATCTTCATAGAAACCTCTGACAAAAGTATAATTACTCCAATTTATAAAGAGCTAAATCAATTGTACAAAAATATCAAGCCATTCTCCAATTGATAAATCGGCAAGGGACATGGATAGGCAGTTTTCAGATAAAGAAATCAAAACTATTAATAAGCACATGAAGAAGTGTTGAAAACTCTTATAGTCAGTGAGATGCAAATCAAAACAACTCTGAAGTATCACCTCATGCCTAGCAGATTGGCTAACATGACAGCAAAGGAAAGTAATGAATGCTGGAGGGCAATGTGGCAAAGTAGGCACATTAATTCATTGCTGGTGGAGTTGTGAACTGATCAAACTATTCTGGAGGTCAATTTGAATGCCCAAATGCCCAAAGGGTGACAAAAGAATGTCTGCCCTTTAATCCAGTAATAGCACGGCTGGGTCTGTACCCCAAAGAGATAATGGAGAAAAAGACTTCTACGAGAATATTCATAGTTCTGCTCTTTGTGGTGGCCAAAAATTAGAAAATGAGGGGATACCCATCAATTGGGGAATGGCTGAACAAATTGTGGTATATGTTGGTGATGGAATACTATTGTGTTAAAGGAATAATTTTCTGGGAGAAAAAACACTATTCATAAGCAGAGGACAAGCTGTGGGAGTAGAAACACCGAGGAAAAGCAACTGCCTGACTATAGTGGTTGAGGCGACATGACAGAGAAGAGACTCTAAACGAACACTCTAAAGGAAACATTAACAATATGACAATGGGTTCGAATCAAGAACAGATGTGATACCCAGTGGAGTCACGCGTCGGCTAGGGGTGGTTGACTGGGAGGAAAAAATGATCTTTGTCTTTAATGAATAATGCTTGGATATGATCAAATAAAATATTATAAAATTTTTAATAAAAGAAGGAAACTATAAGCAAATTAGGTGAACACAGAATAGTATACCTGTCAGATCTTTGCGAAAGACTTTAAAACCAAGCAAGAGGTAGAAAAAAATCACAAAATGTATAATCAACAATTTTGATTACATAAAACTAAAAAGGTTTTGTACTAACAAAACTCATTCATCCAAAATTAGAAGGGAAGCAACAAATTGGGAAACAATCTTCATTACAAAAACCCCTGACAAAGGTCTAATTACTCCAATTAATAAAGAGCTACGATTGTACAAAAATTCAAGCCATTCTCCACTTGATAAATGAGCAAGGGATATGAACATTGTCCACAGAGACTGATACTCTGTGGTAAAATCGATCATCATGGCCTGCTTCATTATTGGCAATGAAGGGATACTGAAGAACATGGGGGAATCCACGAGAAAAACAACTCTCTGCATTCAGAGGAAACATTGTGGGAGTAATAACACTGAAGAAAACCAACTCCTTGATTGCATGTGTTGAAGGGATATGGTTAGTGATGTAGACTCTAAATGAACATCGTAGTGCAAACATAAATAGCATAGAAATAGGTTCTGGCCAAGGACACAAGTAATACCCAATGAAATTGTGTGTTGTCTTCGTGAAGGGTGGGTGGAGGCGAGGGCGGGAAATATTGTGATTATTGTAACCAGTGTAGTAGTAGTCTCTTGGTAAGCGAGGATGAGGAATGTCTTTGTGCCCTTTCATCTGTGTTGTAGAGGTGTGCACAAAAACACTTGTGTGTGAAGGAGATTTAAGAGGAAAAGTCGATGCAGAGAGACAGTCCCACTGTCTCAGTGTTGGAAGCCTGGGTCCATTGGCATGAAAAATCGTTACACCTGGAGATTTCCTCAGCGGGATTGAATGGCCGGGTTGTCTTTTGTGCTCCAACATGCCCTAAACACTCCACAGTGCTTTGCTGCGTCGCCCTCTAATCCACTGAACCTTCTTATTGGTTTCTTCCATCTGTTTGGCCAAAGCAGTCTTCACATGCTGGGTGAGCAAAGCCTTAGTTCACCAGGGAGACCCGATGGCTACCCTCACGAGGTTTAGCCAGCCTGTCGAAGCCTTTGCCCGAGGCGTGGCTGCTGCCGCATGCTAGCAGCTACTAGGAGCTACAAGTGAGAGCTGGGTGTCAGGTGAGGGTCAGAGGTTGGATAGCTGCCCTAAGAGGGCACGACAAGCCCTCCATACCAGAGATACTACTCCTCCCTGAGCACCCCACACACCCCTGTAATCAAGGAATAATGTTCTAAATTGGCTAAATAAATTAATTTTAAAAATAAGATATTTGATGTTTTTCATTATCATTCCTTTGAATTTCTTTCATTTTTTGTTGACTTCTCAAGATGATATTAGTTTCTCGATAGTTAGTTCTCATTTTAAGGCCTTATTTCCTTCTGTCAGTTTTTGATTCCCCTTTCCCAATTGGCCCATTTCTTCTTGCATTCTTTTCTTTTTTTGTTCCTAACTTTTCCACTACCTCTCTCAATTTGTTTTTGAAGTCATTTTTCAGCTGTTCCGGACTCTGTGTCCATTGCATATTTTTCTTTTGGAATTTGTATGTTTTTTCTGTACATTCCCTGTCCCCTTCTGTATCTACACCTTGCTCTTATTCTATAAAAAATTCTTATTGGAAGGGTTGGAGTCAAGATGGGGGCTTAGAAGCAGCCGAAGTTCAGACCTCTGAAAACCCTTCCTTACTGATCACAAAACTGAATGCTGCTAGGGGACTGGAATTCAGACTTAACAACAGGACACAGGTGGGGAACCCTCCTTCTGGACTCAATTCAAAAGGTATGCCCCCGGACTTCCGGGTAATCATGGCTGCAATCTAGACGCCACACGCTTCCTCTCCCTGGCACCGAACGAAATAGACTACATCAAATGAGCATAAAATCACCTTTGGAGGAACAGAAGGACTCCCCAATACCCCACAGAAGCAAAGGTATTTGGGGCTTGAACATTTCCACACTAAAATAAGAAGGAAAAGCTTGCACAAAAAAGTGAACTGAGCCGCCCTTCCCTCACCACACCTCCCCCACTAAACCAGACTGAGCTACCTGAGTGCTCACCGGGACAGTGAGTGAGTGGGGAACGTCTCTGTCGGGGGTGGGGGGGCACTCTAGGGTCCTTGGGATCTGGGGACTGCCAGGAAAAAATGTCTCAGAGTGGTTTCATTGGAGAATCCAGCGCTTCAGCGGAGCTGTACTTGGGGCAGCTGCGCTGAACATCTCCCTGGAGCTAAACAACAGGGGGGGACCACGCGTTGATTATCTGAGCGGAGCTGAACACCTGGGCAGTGTGGCTGTGATCAGGGACCCAGCACTCTAAGAAACCTCGGAGGCTGGGAAGAACTAGTCAGAAGCAACCTAAATTCATAGAAAAACCACCCATATAACCCACATCCCAGACCAAAAAGGAAAGGGGAATATAACCACCAAAGGGATAGCTCACATGACCCAAAATCAAGCCTCCAGGAAGAAAGGGAAAAAAGTGACTATTGAAAACTTTTATGGTGGAAGTACCGAAGGAAAGGAGGAGAATGAGGAGGAAATCCAAAAAAATTCAGAACGCGCCTCCCAAAATGGAAACTATCAACAAGCTATGGAAGATCTCAAACTGGAACTTATCCAAAAGATGGAAACCTGGAAAGAAAAATGGGAGAAAGAGATCAACTGTCTGACAGATAAGAATGCTCAATTGGAAAAAGAACTCGAAGCATCCAATAGAAGGGCAGACAAGGCTGAAAAGCAAAACCAGTCCCTGACGACCTTAATTAAGTACCTCGAGGAAAGCGAGATGATAAAACAGCAAGAATCAATAAAGCAAACCAAAAAATTAATGAATTAGAAGAAAACATAAAATATCTCACTGAGAAGGTCACAGATCTGGAAAACAGAGGGAGACGAGAAAATCTCCGAATTATTGATCTCCCAGAAAAACCCGAGGTAAACAATAAACTCGATATTATTCTACAGGAGATTATTAAAGAAAATTGCCCTCACGTTCTGGAACAAGGGGGCAAAATAGGAATAGAAAGGATTCATAGAACACCTTCTATACTCAATCCCCAAAAGATAACCCCTAGGAATGTAATTGCCAAATTCAAGAGCTTCCAAGTAAAGGAGAAAATCCTACAAGAAGCCAAGAAGAAGAGCTTCAGATATAAGGGGGCTCCCATAAGGATCACACACGACTTAGAGGCTAACACACTAAGAGACCGCAAAGCATGGAACACGATATTTAGAAAGGGAAGAGAGCTGGGTCTCCAACTAAGAATCAACTACCCAGTAAAACTGACTCTATATTTCCAGGGGAAAGTATGGGCATTCAACAAAATAGAAGATTTCCAAGCATTTGCTAAGAAAAGACCAGAGCTCTGTGGAAAGTTCGATATCCAAGCACAGAAAGCAAGAGAAACATGAAAAGGTAAATATTCAAGAAAGGGAAAAGGAGATAAATCTTATCTTTTTCTTTAAGTCAAACTCTCTTCTATAAGGACTACATTTACATCAAATTATATATATTAATATATGGGGAAAATGTTTTGTGTAACTCTCATAAATTGTATCATCATAAGAGTAGTTAGAAGAAACATGCATAGGGAAAGATTGGGGCATTAAGAAGATTTGGGGAAAGTTGGGGCAAAGAAAGGAAATGGGAGGGGGGAACCGCGACAATACTAAGATTAACTTCAAGAAATAGGGGGGGGGGGAATCAATAGAATAATCTTTCCCATATAAAGATACACATGGGAAGGGAGAGGAAGAACTCTCATATGAGAAGGAGAGGAAGAGAGCGTGAAGTGGAATTACTTAAACCTTACTCTCAGTGAAATCAAATCTGAGAGGGAAGAACATCTAGATCCAGTGGGATCCTGAATTCTATCTTATCCATTAGGGCAAGAAAGAAAGGAAAATCAAGGAGGGGGAGGGAAAACATTATTCACAGAGGTTGATACATTTTGGTAGAATCAAAGGTGATGGACTTCTCCATTAGTATCAATGCAATTTCCCTGAACAATCTGCAGGGATCTAAAAAAAAAAATACTACCCACAAGCAGAGGATAAACTGTGGGAGTAAAAACACCGATGAAAAGCAACCTCTTAACTACACGGTTGGAGGAGATAAGACTGAGGAGAGACTCTAAATGAACACTATAATGCAAATTCCAACAACAGGGAAATGGGATCTAGTCATGAACACGTCATAACCAGTGGAATCATGTGTCGGCTATGGGAGAGGGAAAGGAGGGGTGAGGGGAGGAAAAGAAGACGATCTTTGTTTCCAGTGAATAATGTATGAAAACGACCAAATAAAATAATGTTTAAATAAATAAAAAAAAAAGGTATGCCTCCCTGAAAGTTGGAGTCCGAGAACACTCGGGTCTATGGGGAAGGCAGAAGGAAGGTCCCAGGACCCCTACCCCCACCCCCAAGCCCGGAACGCTGAGCCCCCAGTGGCAGCAGGAACTTCTGGGAGGGCAAAGGTGCTGTTTTGGAGGGTCTACCTTGTGAGCACCGGGGTGCCGGGCATGGAGCGTCCAGAGCGGGCAGTGGGGAGGAAGCCATGGTGAGACCAGGGAGCCTGAAGCCCCACGGCTGGGTTGTACCTTCTGGCTGCAGTCTCACAGGAGCTTTTTTCCTCAGGGCACATCCAGACCAACCCAGTTGAATTTAATCCGATCAAAAGTCTCCAGAGCGACTTCCAGGTAAGCATGGCTGCACAGTAGAAACGGCTCGCTTCCTCTCCTCAAACCCAACGACACAAACGACCTTAAAAGTCCCCTCAGAAACAAAAACAACCATCCTCATAAGAGTGGAGGGACCCCACACTAAGTCGAAGCACTGAAGGTAGGTGAGACTTCGGCATTTCCACAATATAAGGGAACGAAAAGCTGACCCACCCTCCCCCCGCGCACCACTCCGAGTGAGACAGAGTTTAATTCTGCACTGGCCCGAATCAATAAGTGAGGGAGGGGCACCCCAGGACTGAACAACCGGCAGCCCCATGTCTGGGAACCTGAATAAGATCACCAAGAACCCCCCTCCTATGAGCAGTAAAACCCGAAACACCGGCAGGTGTGCAAGAGGAACTCAGATCCCGGGCTCCCAGAACTAGTGTGCTATAATCAACGAGTGCGCAAAGGGATCCCCTGAAGTGAGCAAGGGGCACCCACAGGTCTTGGGTGTTAACTAAAAACACCAAAGGCCCACACCGGAGAGCTGTAACAAACGAAATGCCAGTAGGAAGGGGAGGGCAGACCCTGGGCATCCCGGGGAAGATAGCGCTGCTACAGAGAATGGAGAATTTGCCTGTGGATAAAGCCTCGGATCACTAGACCCATACACTGAAAGCCAGCCCTCCTTACTCAGATTTCTGACTGGAAAGGGGAGAAAAAAACCATACAGATGGCAAACAGTGCAAAGGAGCAACAACATCTAAACACCAAGAAAAGCAAGAAGAAGGGGTTGACTTTGAACACATTTTATGCATGCCAATGGGATTCACGTTCTAATAGCCAAGACACACTATCAATAGGAAAATTTTCAAATATGAAATTTCCCAATGGTGAAATTTCCAACATTTATAAGTCTAAGAAATTTTAAGGTTTACACCCTAACTCTAACATTAACCCAAACCAAAAATACGTTTCTAACCCTTACCAGAATTGGGTTTCTATCCCTAACCCTAACATTAAATACTTTTCTAACCCTAACCCTAAGCCTAAATCTATCCCTAACACTAACCCTAACCATAACCCTAATCCTACACCTAAAACTAAATATGGTTTTAACCCTAACCTTAACCCTAACCCTAAATATTTGCCGATTTATCCCGATTTCTATCCTACTTAACATTAACCATAAGCCATACTCTAATTCCAACTCTAAATATGTTCCTGAACCTAACTATAAACCTAACCATGACTATAACACAATCCCTAAGCCCTAAACCTAAGCCTAAATACATTTCTAACCCTACCTCTAACCCTCACCCTAACCCTAACAGTAAATCCTGTCAAACCCTAAACTTATCCCTAACCCTAAATAGGTTTTTAAAACGTAAATATGTTTCTAACCCTAACTCTAACCATAAACCAAACTCTAACATTAACCTTAACCCTAACCCTAATCCTAAACCTAACCCTAACAATACATACATTTCTAACCCTAACCCTAACCCTAAAACTAACCCTCACCCTAATCCTAAACCTAACCGTAACCCTAAACCATAAATACGTTTCTATAACTAACCTTAACAGTAAATACATTTCTAATCCTAACGCTAACTCTAACAATAAATACATTTCTAAAATTAACCCTAACCCTAAACCATAATGCTAACCCTAACCCTAACCCTAACCCTATCCCTAAATACTGTCAAAACCTAAACTTATCCCTAATCCTAACTAGGTTTTTAAAACATAAATATTTCTAACCCTAACTCTAACCATAAACCTAACACTAACACTAACCTTAACCCTAACCCTAACTCTAACCCTAACCCTAACCTTAAACCTAACCCTAATTCTAACCGTAACCCAAATTCTAAATAGGTTTTTAAAGCATAAATACATTTCTAATCCTAACCCAACCATAAAGCTAACACTAACCCTAACCCTAACCCTATCCCGAAATACTGTCAAAACCTAAACTTATCCCTAACCCTAATTAGGCTTTTAAAACATAAATATGTTTCTAACCCTAACTATAACCATAAACCTAACTCTAACACTAACCTTAACCCTAAACCTAACTTCTAACCCTAACTCTAACCATAAGGCTAACCCTAACCCTAACCCTAAACCTAAACCCTAATGCTAACCCTAACCCTAACCCTAAATACTCTCAAACCCTAAACTTATCCCTAACCCTAAATAGGTTTTTAAAATATAAATGTTTCTAACCCTAACTCTAAACATAAACCTAACTCTAACACTAACCTTAACCCTAACCCTAACTCCAACCCGACCTTGAACCCTAACACTAACCTTAACTCTAACCCAACTCTAACTCTAACCCAAATGCTAAATAGGTTTTTAAACCACAAATGCATTTCTAATCCTAACTCAACCATAAAGCTAACTCTAATCCTAATCCTAACCCTAACCCTAAAATATGTGCCGAATTCTGTTCGTCACTTCAACACTAACCATAACCCTAACCAAAACCCTAACCCTAACTCTAACCCTAAATCTAACCATAACACTAACCCTAACCCTAAATCTAAACCCAATTTCTAACCCTAACCCTAACCCTAACCCTAAACCTAACCATAACACTAATCCTAAACCTAAACCTAAACCCTAATGCTAACCCTTAACGTAACCCTAACCCTAAATACTGTCAAACCCTAAACTTATGGATGAATATATACAAAAATACAAACTGCCTAGACTAACAGAAGAGGAAATAGAATTCTTAAATAATCCCATGTCTATCCCTAACCCTAACATTAAATACTTTTCTAACCCTAACCCTAAGCCTAAATCTATCCCTAACACTAACCCTAACCGTAACCCTAATCCTACACCTAAAACTAAGTATGGTTTTAACCCTAACCTTAAATATGTGCCGATTTATCCCGATTTCTATCCTACTTAACATTAACCATAAGCCAAACTCTAACCCTAACTCTAAATATGTTCCTGAACCTAACTATATCCCTAACCATAACTATAACCCAATCCCTAAGCCCTAAACCTAAGCCTAAATACATTTCTAACCCTAACTCTAACCCTCACCCTAACCCTAACAGTAAATACTGTCAAACCCTAAACTTATCCCTAACCCTAACTAGGTTTTTAAAACATAAATATGTTTCTAACCCTAACTCTAACCATGAACCTAACTCTAACCCTAACCTTAACCCTAACCCTAACTCTAACCCTAACCCTAACCTTAAACCTAACCCTAATTCTAACCGTAACCCAAATTCTAAATAGGTTTTCAAAGCATAAATACATTTCTAATCCTAACCCAACCATAAAACTAACACTAACCCTAACCCTAACCCTATCCCAAAATACTGTCAGAACCTAAACTTATCCTTAAACCTAACTAGGCTTTTAAAACATAAATATGTTTCTAACCCTAACTATAACCATAAACCTAACTCTAACACTAACCTTATCCCTAACCCTAACTTTTAACCCTAAGTCTAACCCCAACCCTAATCCTAACCCTAACCCTAACCCTAACTCTAACCCTAACCCTAAACCTAAACCCTAATGCTAACCCTAAATACTCTCAAACCTTAAACTTATCCCTAACCCTAAATAGGTTTTTAAAATATAAATATGTTTCTAACCCTAACTATAACCATAAACCTAACTCTAACACTAACCTTATCCCTAACCCTAACTTCTAACCCTAAGTCTAACCCTAACCCTAATCCTAACCCTAACCCTAACCCTAACTCTAACCCTAAACCTAAACCCTAATGCTAACCCTAACCCTAACCCTAAATACTCTCAAACCTTAAACTTATCCCTAACCCTAAATAGGTTTTTAAAATATAAATATGTTTCTAACCCTAACTCTAAACATAAACCTAATTCTAACACTAACCTTAACCCTAACCCTAACTCAAACCCTAACTCGAACCCTAACACTAACCTTAACTCTAACCCTAACTCTAACTGTAACCCAAATGCTAAATAGGTTTTTAAACCACAAATGCATTTCTAATCCTAACTCAACCATTAAGCTAACTCTAACCCTAATCCTAACCCTAACCCTAAAATATGTGCCGAATTCTGTTCGTCACTTTAACACTATCCATAACCCTAACCCTAACCCTAACCCTAACCATAACACTAACCCTAACCCTAAATCTAAACCCTAATTCAAACCCTAAACCTAACCCTAAACCTAACTCAAACCCTAACCCTAAACCTAACCCTAAACCTAACCATGACACCTACCCTAACCCTAAACCTAAACCCTAATGCTACCCTAACCCTAACCCTAACCCTAAATACTGTCAAACCCTAAACTTATGGATGAATATATACAAAAATACAAACTGCCTAGACTAACAGAAGAGGAAATAGAATTCTTAAATAATCCCATATCAGAAATTGAAATCCAACAAGCCATCAAAGAACTTCCTAAGAAAAAATCCCCAGGGCCTCGTGGATTCACCTGTGAATTCTATCAAACATTCAGAGAACAGTTAATCCCAATACAAGACAAACTATTTGACATAATGAGCAAAGAGGGAGTTCTACCAAACTCCTTTTACGACACAAACATGGTACTGATTCCAAAACCAGGCAGGTCAAAAACAGAGAAAGAAAACTATAGGCCAATCTCCCTGATGAATATAGATGCAAAAATCTTAAATAGGATACTAGCAAAAAGACTCCAGCAAGTGATCAGAAGGATCATTCACCATGATCAAGCAGGATTCATACCAGGGATGCAGGGCTGGTTCAACATTAGGAAAACCATCCACATCATTGACCACATCAACAAGGAAACTAGCAAGAACCACATGATTATCTCAATAGATGCAGAAAAAGCATTTGATAAAATACAACACCCATTCCTATTAAAAACACTAGAAAGCATAGGAATAGAAGGGTCATTCCTAAAAATAATAAACAGTATATATCTAAAACCATCAGCTAATATCATCTGCAATGTGGATAAACTAGATGCATTCCCAATAAGATCAGGAGTGAAACAAGGATGCCCATTATAACCTCTACTATTTGACATTGTACTAGAAACACTAGCAGTAGCAATTAGAGAAGATAAAGGAATTGAAGGCATCAAAATAGGCAAGGAGGAGACCAAGTTATCACTCTTTGCGGATGACATGATGGTCTACTTAAAGAATCCTAGAGATTCAACCAAAAAGCTAATTGAAATAATCAACAACTTTAGCAAAGTTGCAGGATACAAAATAAACCCACATAAATCATCACCTTTTCTATATATCTCCAACACAGCTCAGCAGCAACAACTAGAAAAAGAAATCCCATCCAAAATCACCTTAGACAAAATAAAATACCTAGGAATATTCCTCCCAAGACAAACTCAGGAACTATATGAACACAACTACAAAACACTCGCCACATAACTAAAACTAGACTTGAGCAAATGGAAAAACATTAACTGCTCATGGATAGGACGAGGCAATATAATAAAAATGACCATCCTACCCAAACTTATTTATCTATTTAGTGCCATACCCATTGAACTACCAAAATACTTCTTCACTGATTTAGAAAAAACCATAACAAAGTTCATTTTGAAGTACAAAAGATCAAGGATATCCAGGGAAATAATGAAAAAAAAAACACATATGATGGGGGCCTGGCAGTCCCTGACCTTAAATTATATTACAAAGCAGCAGTCATCAAAATAATTTGGTAATGGCTAAGAAACAGAAAGGAGGATCAATGGAATAGACTGGGGGAAAGCGACCTCAGCAAGAAAGTATACGATAAACCCAAAGATCCCAGCTTTTGGGAAAAAAATCCACTATTGTTCTTGTCAAGTGTTCTTGTTGTTTTGCTTGTTGATGTGGTCAATAATGTGGATGGTTTTCCTAATATTGAACCAGCCCTGCATCCCTGGTATAAATTCTACTTGATCATGGTGAATGACTCTTCTGATCATTTGCTGGAGTCATGGTGAATGACTCTTCTGATCATTTGCTGGATTCCTTTTGCTAGTATCTTATTTAAGATTTTTGCATCTATATTCATTAGGGAGATTGGTCTATAGTTTTCTTTCTCTCTTTTTGGCCTGCCTGGCTTTGGAATTAGGTAGAACTCCCTCTTTGCTTATTATGTCAAATAGTTGGTATAGTATTGGGGTTAGTTGTGCTTTGAATGTTTGATAGAATTTACTGGTGAATCCATTAGGCCCTGGGAATTTTTTTCTTAGGAAGTTCTTTGATGGCCTGTTGGATGTCTTTTTCTGATATGGGATTATTTAAGAAATCTATTTCTTCTTCTGTTAGACTAGGCAATGTATATTTTTCTAAATATTCATCCATATCACCTAGCGTTTGTATATTTAATGCCATATAGTTAGGCAAAGTAGTTTTTAATGATTTCACTAATTTCCTCTTCGTTGGAGGTGAGGTCCCCCTTTTCATCCTTGATGCTGTTAATTTGCCTTTCTTCTTTCATTTTTTAAAATTAGATTGACCAGTACTTTGTCTATTTTGTCTGTTTTTTTCAAAGTACCAGCTACTAGTCTTGTTTATTAGCTCAATGGTTCTATCACTTTCCATTTTATTAATTTCTACCTTAATTTTTAGAATCTCTTCATTGGTTTTCCTCTGGGGGGTTTTAATTTGTTCGTTCTCAAGTTTTTTGATTTGCATTTCCAATTCATTGATCTCTGCCAGCCCTAATTTGTTAATATATACACTCATGGGTATGGATTTTCCTCTAAGTACTGCTTTGGCTGCATCCCTCACCATTGTCATTTTCCTCAATGAAATTATTAATTGTTTCTCTGATTTCTTCTCTAACTAACCGATTTTGGAGTATCATAGTATGTAATTTCCAATTAATTTTTTATTTGGTTCTCCATGTACCCATACTGATCAATATTTTCATTGCTTTATGATCTGAAAAGGTTGCATTTATTATTTCTGCTTTTCTGCATTTGAGTGCCATGTTTCTGTGCCCTAGTGTATGATCTATTTTTGTGAATGTGCCGTGTGGTGCTGAGAAGAAGGTTTATTCCTTTTTGTCCTTATTTATTTTTCACCATATGTCTATTAACTCTAATTTTTCTAAGACTTCATTCACCTCTTTTACCTCTTTCTTATTTATTTTTTGATTTGATTTATCTAAATTTGATAGTGGTTGGTTCAAGTCTCCCGCTAATATGGTTTTACTGTCTGTTTCCTCCTTTAATACTCCTAGTTTCTCCATTAAAAATTTGGATGCTATACCTTTTGGTGCATACATGTTGATTAGTGATATTTCCACATTGTCTATACTCCCTTTTAAGAGAATCTATTTACCTCCCCTATCCCTTTTGATCAGGTCTATTTGTACTTTGGCTTTGTCAGATATCATGATTGCAACTCCTGCCTTCTTTTGATCAGTTGAAGCCCAAAAGGCCTTACTTCATCCTTTAATTCTAACCTTGTGATTATTAACCCGCCTCATGTGTGTTTCTTGAAGACAACAAATGGTAGGGTTTGGGGTTCTAATCCAATCTGCTATTTGTCTAGGTTTTATGGGTAACTTCATCCCATTCATGATCAAATTTATGATTGTCACTTGTGGATTGCCTGGCATTTTGATATATTCCCCTAGTTCTGACCTTTCTTCTGTAGCTATATCCTTTTAAACCAGTGATTTCCTTTAGGTCAATCCCCCCCAGTCCCCTCTATTGATATGCTTCCCTTTTTAGCCCTTCCCTTTTTATGCTCCCTTACCACCACCACCACCACCACCAACACCACCACCACCCCCGGGGTTTATGGGATGCTTTGGGAGGAGTGATTTCTTTGGTATGGAGGGCTTGTCATGCCCTCCTAGGGCAGCTCTCCAGCCTCTGACCGTCACCTGACACCCAGCTCTCACTTGTGGCTCCTAGTAGCTGTTAGCAAACGGCAGCAGCCACACCACGGGCAAAGGCTTCGATAGGCCGGCTAAATCTTGTGAGGGTAGCCATCGGGTCATCATGGACCCCTGGTGAACTAGGACTTTGTTCACCCAGCATGTGAAGATTGCTTCGACTGAAAAGATGGAAGAAACTAATAAGAAGGTCCAATGGCTGAGAGGGTGATGCAGCAAGGCACTGTGGAGTGCTTAGGGTGTGTTGGAGCACAAAAGACAACCCAGGCCATCCAATGCAACTGAGGAAATCTGCAGATGTAATGACTTTTTGCGCCACTGGACACAGCCTTCCAGCGCCGAGAGAGTGGGACTGTCTCTGTGCATCGACTTTTACACTTAAATCGTCATGCACAAGTGTCTTTGTGCACAAAAACACACAAAGACAATAGTCATCCTCGGTTACCAAGAGACTACTACTACTACTACCCTCCCCCCTCTCCTTCCCTCCATTTTTATACTCTCTCCCCGCTCCCCCTCATTGATTTTCCTTTCTTTCTTACCCTGTTGGATAAGATAGAATTCAGGATCCAACTGGATCTAGATGTTCTTCTCTTTCAGATTTGATTTCACTGAGAGTAAGGTTCAAGTAATTCCACTTCACGCTCTCTTCCTCTCCTTCTCATATGAGAGTTCTTCCCCTCCCCTTCCCATGTGTATCTTTGTATGGGAAAGATTATTCTATTTAGTCCCCTCCCATTTCTTGAAGTAAATGTTAGTATTATCGATGATTTCGCCCCTCCCTTTTTCTCTCTTTGCCCCCCTTTCACCAAATCTTCTTGATGCCCCAATCTTTCCCTATGCATGATTCTTCTAATACTCTTATGGTGCGTACAATTTTTGAGTGTTACACAATATATTTTCCCCGCATATTAATATATATATAATTTGATATAAATATAGTCCTTATAGAAGAGAGTTTGACTTCAAGAAAAAGATAAGATATATCTCCTTTTCCCTTTCTTTAATATTTACCTTTTCATGTTTCTCTTGCTTTCTGTGATTGAATATCAAATTTTCCAATAAGTTCTGGTCTTTTCTTAGCAAATGCTTGGAAATCTTCTATTTTGTTGAATGCCCATACTTTCCCCTGGAAGTATATAGTCAGCTTTGCTGGGTAGTTGATTCTTGGTTGGAGACCCGGCTCTCTTGCCTTTCTAAATATCGTGTTCCAAGCTTTGCGGTCTCTTACTATGTGTGCCGCTAATTCGTGTGTGATCCTTATGGGAGCCCCCCTATATCTGAAGCTCCTCTTCTTGGCTTCTTGTAGGATTTTCTCCTTTTCGTGGAAGCTCTTTAATTTGGCGATTACATTCCTGGGGGTTGCTTTTGGGGATTTAATGTAGAGGATGTTCTGTGAACCCTTTCTATTTCTATTTTGCCCCCTTGCTCCAGAATATGTGGGCAATTTTCTTCTATAATCTCCTGTAGAATACCATCGAGGTTTTTTTTTATCTCTGGGTTTTCGGGGATACCAATAATTCTGAGGTTGTCTCTTCTTCCTCTGTTTTCCAAGTCTGTGACCTTTTCAGTGAGATATTTTATGTTTTCTTCTAATTCATTAATTTTTTGGTTTTGCTTTATTGATTCTTGCTCTTTTCTTATCTCACTGTCTTCCATTTGCTTAATTATGGTCATTAGGGACTGGTTTTGCTTTTCAGCTTTGTCTGCCCCTCTTTTAGATGCTTCCAGCTCGTTCTCTAATTGTGAAATCTTGTCTATCAGACTGCTGATCTCTTTCTCCCATTTTTCTTTCCAAAAGGTTTCCATCTTTTGGGTAACCTCCAGTGTGAGATCTTCCAGGGCTTGTGGATGGTTTCCATTTGGGGAGGCATGTTCTGATTTTGTTTGGAATTCATCCTCATTCTCTTCATTTCCTTGGGTACTTCCTCCATAAAAGTTTTCAATAGTCACTCCCCCCCACCTTTGTGTTTGGAGGCTTGATTTTGGGCTGTGTGAGCCATCCCTTTGGTGGTTTTATTCCACTTTGTTTTTTGGTCGGAGTCTGGGTGATACGGGTGGGTTTTCTGTGAATTTAGGCTGCCTCAGACTAGTTCTTCCCAGCCTCCGAGGTTTCCTAGAGCACGAGCCCCTGTGTTCAGCCCAACCACCCAGGCAATCAGTGCGGCCCACCCAGGTGTTCCGCGCAACCTCCCCGGAGGTCAGCTCTGCAGCCCCCTTGGTCAGCGTAGGATTCTCCCGTGAAACTGCCCCGAGAGGTTGTTTCCTTACAGTCAGTAGATCCCAAGGATCCTGGTATGCCTCCTCAGACAGAGACGCTCCTCACTGACTCACTGCCCCAGTGAGCGCTCTGATAGCTTACTCTGGTTTGGTGGGGGGTGAGGGGGATGTGCGGCTCATTTCATGTCTTTGTGTGAGCTTTTCCTACCCCTTATTGTGTAGAAATGTTCAAACCCTACATACCTTTGTTTCTGTGGGGGTACTGGAGAGACCTTCCATTCTTCCAAAGGTGATTTTCATGCTCTTTTCAGGTAGTCTATTTCGTTCGGTGCCGGGGAGGGGAAGCGAGTCGCGTCTAGATTGCAGCCATGATTACCTGGAAATCCCCATCTCTCAGATTATAAGAGATTTAGAGCACTTTTTCACGGGCTTATTAATCGTTTTGATTTCTTTGGCTGAAAACTGCCTGTTCATGTCCCTTGCCCATTTATCAATTGGAGAATGCCTTGATTTTTTTGTACAATTGATTTTGCTCTTTCTGATTTGTGTAATTAGACCTTTGTCTGAGGATTTTGTTATGAAGATTGTTTCCCAATTTGTTGCTTCCCTTCTTATTTTGGTTATATTGATTTTGGTTGTACAGAAACTTTTTAATTTGATGTAATCAAAATTGTTCATTTTACATTTTGTAACTCTTTCTATGTCTTGCTTGGTTTTAACGTCTTCCTCTTCCCACAGGTCTGATATGTAGACTATTCTGTGTTCAGCTAATTTGCTTACAGTTTCGTTTTTATGTTCAAATCATTCACCCATTCTGAGTTTATCTTGGTGTAGGGTATGAGGTGTTGATCCAAACCTAATCTCTCCCACACCGTCTTCCAGTTTTCCCAGCAGTTTTTCTCAAATAGTGGATTTTTTTTCAGAAGCTGGGGTCTTTGGGTTTGTCATATACTATCATGCTGATGTCACTTACCCCAAGTCTATTCCACTGATCCTCCTTTCTGTCTCTTAGCCAGTTCCAAATTGTTTTGAGGACCACTGCTTTATAATAGAGTATGAGATCTGGGACTGCAAGGCCAACTTCCTTTTTTATTTATTTTTTTCAGTATTTCCCTGGATATCCTTAATCTTTTGTTCTTCCAAATGAACTTTGTTATGTTTTTTTTTTCTAAATCAGTAAAAAATTTTTTTTTTTGGAAATTCAATGGGTATGACACTAAATAGAGGAAAAAGTTTGGGTACGATGGTCATTTTTATTATATTGCCTCGTCCTACCCATGAGCAGTTCATGTTTTTCCAATTGCTCAGGTCTAGTTTTAGTTGTGTGGAGAGTGTTTTCTAGTTGTGTTCAAGATTCCTAAGTATTTTATTTTGTCTATGGTGATTTTGAATGAGATTTCTCTTTCTAATTCTTGCTGCTGAGCTGTGTTGGAAATATAGAGGAATGCTGATGACTTAATTGGGTTTATTTTGTATCCTGCAACTATGCTAAAGTTGTTGATTATATCGACTAGCTTTTTGTTTGATTCTCTAGGATTCCTTACGTAGACCACCATATCATCTCCAAAGAGCAATAACTTGGTCTCCTCCTTGCCTGGTCTTTTCTTTACGAATATTTGGAAACCTTGCATTTTGTTGAATGCCCATACTTTCCCCTGGAAGTATATAGTCAGTCTGGATGGATAGCTGATTCTTGGTGGAAGACCCAGCTCTCTTGCCTTTCTGAATATCATGTTCCAGGCCTTATGGTCATTGAGAGTGGCAATTCTAGGTCCTGTGTGACCCTGATTAGAATTCCTTTATATCCAAATTTTCTTTTTCTGGCTTCTTGTAAGATTTTTTTCTTTTGTGTGGAAGTTTTGGAATTTGGCCATTCCATTCCTGGGAGTTGTCTTTTGGGGATTTAGTGTAGAGGATGTTCTGTGAACTCTTTCAATGCATATTTTGTCATCTTGTTCTAGAATCTCCGGGCAGTTTTCTTTAATATCTTGTATTATAATGTCAAGATTACTATTTATTTTGGCTTTTCTGTTAGGCCAAATATTCTCAGATTGTCTCTTCTTCCTGTGTTTTCCAGGTCTGTCACGTTGTCAGTGAGATGTTTTATGTTAACTTCTAATTCCTTAGTCTTTTGACTTTGTGTTATTAATTCTTGCTCTTTTGGGAAATCATTGTCTTCCAGTTGCCTGATTCTGACCTTTAAAGACTGGTTTCCCTTTTCAGTCTGGTCTGACCTGTTTTTTGAGTCCTTGAGCTGTTTCTGCATTTGCGTAATTTGGTCCCTCAGCTTGCTGAGTTCCTTTTGCATTATTTCCCATTTTCCCTGTCAGAAGGCTTCCATCTTTTTGATAATTTCCAATGTAAATTCTTCAATAGCTCGTGGAAATTTTCCATTTCTTTTGGAAGGTTTTGGAGCATTTTGTTTGTGTTTCCTCTTCTATTTCCTCTGTATTTTGTATTTTCGCCGCATAAAATGTGTCCAAAGTCAACCCCTTCTTCTTGCTTTTCTTGGTGTTTAGATGTTGTTGCTCCTGTGCATTGTTTGCCATCGCTATGGTTTTTTTCTCCCCTTTCCAGTCAGAAATCTGAGTAAGGAGGGCTGGCTTTCAGTGTATGGGTCTCCTGATCCGAGGCTTTATCCACAGGCAAATTCTCCATTCTCTGCAGCAGCGATATCTTCCCCGGGATGCCCAGGGTCTGCCCTACCCGGCCTACCGGCGTTTCGGGTGTTACAGCTCTCAGGTGTGGGCCTTTGGTGTTTTTATTTAACTCCCAAGACCTGTGGGTGCCCCTTGCTCATTTCAGGGGATCCCTTTGCGCACTCGTTGATAATAGCACACTAGTTCTGGGAGCCCGGGATCTGAGTTCCCCTTGCCCGACTGCCGGTGTTTCAGGTTTTACTGCTCATAGGAGGGGGGTTCTTGGTGATCTTATTCAGGTTCCCAGACATGGGGCTGCCGGTTGTTCAGTCCTGGGGTGCCCCTCCCTCACTTATTGATTCTGGCCAGTGCAGACTTAAACTCTGGCTAACTCGGAGTGGTGCGTGGGGGGAGTGTGGGTCAGCTTTTTGTTCCCTTATATTGTGGAAATGCCGAAGTCTCACCTACCTTCAGTGCTTCGACTTAGTGTGGGGTCTCTCCACTCTTATGAGGATGGTTGCTTTTGTTTCTTGAGGGGTCTTTTGAGGTCGTTTGTGTCGTTGGGTTTGAGGAGAGGAAGCGAGCCGTGTCTACTGTACAACCATGCTTACCCGGAAATCGCTCTGGAGGCTTTTGATCGGATTAAATTCAACTGGGTTGGTCTGGATGTGCCCTGAGGAAAAAAGCTCCTGTGAGACGGCAGCCAGAATGTATGATCCAGCCATGGGGCTTCAGGCTCCCTGGTCTCTCCACGGCTTCCTCCCCACTGCCCGCTCTTGACCCTCCACGCCCTGCATCCCGGTGCTCACAAGGTAGACCCTCCAAAACAGCACCTTTGCCCTCCCAGAAGTTCCTGTTGCCACTGGGGGCTCAGTGTTACGGGCTTGGGGGTGGGGGTAGGGATCCTGGGACCTTCCTTCTGCCTTCCCCATAGACCCGAGTGTTCTTGGACTCCAACTTTCAGGGAGGCATACCTTTTTTTAATTTATTTAAACATTATTTTATTTGATCGTTTTCATACATTATTTACTAGAAACAAAGATCGATTTCTTTTCCTCCCCTCCCCCCCCCCCACCTTTCCCTCTCCCATAGCCGAGGCATGATTCCACTGGTTATCACATGTGT
Organism: Monodelphis domestica; assembly: GCF_027887165.1. Lineage (NCBI taxonomy): Eukaryota > Metazoa > Chordata > Mammalia > Didelphimorphia > Didelphidae > Monodelphis > Monodelphis domestica. The sequence continues at coordinate 1,644,058 of NC_077236.1, forward strand.
TCTTGACTCGAACCCATTTCCCTGTTGTTGGAATTGGCATTATAGTGTTCATTTAGAGTCTCTCCTCCGTCTTATCTCCTCCAACCCTGTAGTCAAGCTGTCGCTTTTCATCGGTGTTTTTACTCCCACAGTTTATCCTCTGCTTGTGGGTAGTATTTTTTTTAGATCCCTGCAGATTGTTCAGGGAAATTGCATTGATACTAATGGAGAAGTCCATCACCTCCGATTGTACCACAATGTATCAGTCTCTGTGTATAATGTTTTCCTGGTTCTGCTCCTTTCTCTCTGTATCACTTCCTGGAGGTTGTTACAGTCTCCATGGAATTCCTCCACTTTATTATTCCTTTTAGCACAATAGTATTCCATCACCAACATATACCACAATTTGTTCAGCCATTCTCCAATTGAAGGGCATCCCCTCATTTTCCAATTTTTGGCCACCACAAAGAGCGCAGCTATGAATATTCTTGTACAAGTCTTTTTGTCCAATATCTCTTTGGGGTACAAGCCCAGCAGTGCTATGGCTGGATCAAAGGGCAGACAGTCTTTTATAGCCCTTTGGGCATAGTTCCAAATTGCCCTCCAGAATGGTTGGATCAATTCACAACTCCACCAGCAAAGAATTAATGTCCCCACTTTGCCACATCCCCTCCAGCATTCATTACTTTGCATAGCTGTCATGTTAGCCAATCTGCTAGGTGTGAGGTGATACCTCAGAGTTGTTTTGATTTGCATCTCTCTGATTATAAGAGATGTAGAGCACTTTTTCATGTGCTTATTAATAGTTTTGATTTCTTTGGCTGAGAACTGCCTGTTCATGTCCCTTGCCCATTTATCAATTGGAGAATGGCTTGATTTTGATTGTGCAGTTCATGGGTGTGTGCGTTTTCCAATCTGAATCTTTGTTTGGCGTTACTAAGGCGAGTGCCCTGGTGGCGGGCAACCTGACATGCCTCCAGACTCGTTTTCCCCCTCGCCAACCTCCCCAACCCGCTCCAACAACCTCCGTGGGCTGGCCCAATTACCCTCCAACAATTCCTTTTCGCTCCCTCTCATTCTCTTCACCTCCTTCTAGCCGGATTTCTCTGCCCTTCGCCCCCCCTCCCTCTTTCCATTCTGTCCCTCCCAACTTTCTCTCCTTTTCTAACCACCCTCTTTCTCTGCTCCTCCCTGACCTCACTCTTATACTTTTTCTACTCTTCATCCAGTCTAGGTCTCTACATCGCTCGAGTCTACCACCGTGGGCCCCCTGCTGAGTACCACCGACTTCTCCCAGGATTTTGCTCACCGAAGCAAACACGACTTCATCCAGAGACATTCTCCAGAAGGGAAAAGGGTGTTCAAGCCTCTTCTACAAAAGGGATTCTGGGCAAATGAGCGCAAAAGTCATGAAAGCGTTCGGGTCCGCAAAATCAAGTACGTGATGCTCAGGAAAAGAACCACGGAAGGCAGTTGAGGCTCAGAGAGACGAGCTCACAAAAGTCCGATAGTGTCAAAGCCAGAGTTGCTTTCCAAGGGGCTGAAAGGCTTACCTCAGAAGTTGGATCAGAGGCAGTTCAATTTTCTCCCAGGACCCTAAATATAACCCTAAACCTAACCCTAACCCTAAATACTGTAGAACCCTAAACTTATCCCTAACCCTAAATACGATTTTAAAACATAAATATGTTCCTAACCCTAACTCTCACCATGAACCTAACTCTAACATTAACTTTAACCCTGACCCTAACTCTAACCTAACCCTAACACAAACCCTAATGCTATCCCTAACCCTAACCCTAACTCTAATGCTCAGCCTAAACCTAAACCTAAATTCGTTTCTAACCCTAACCCTAACCCTCATTTTAACCTAAACTTAACCTTAACCATAACCATAACCCTAATCCCTAACCCAAAACCTAACCCTAATCCTAACCCAAACCCTAACCTTAAATAAGTACCGATTCCTGTCCTACCGATTCCTGCAGATTTCTGGTGATTTCTGACCTGTACTGTCCAACCCTAAACATATACCTAGAGCTAAATAGGTTTTTAAACCATGAATACATTTCTAACCTTAACCCTAATCATAAAACTAAACCCTAACCCTAACCCTAAATACGTGCCGATTTCTGGTGATTTCTGACCTGTACTGTCCAACCCTAAACATATACCTAGAGCTAAATAGGTTTTTAAACAATAAATACATTTCTAACCTTAACCCTAATCATAAAACTAAACCCTAACCCTAACCCTAACCCTAAAACTAACACTAATACTAACCCTAACCCTAACTCTAACCCTAACCTTAAACCTAATCCTAACCCTAATCCTAACAATAAATACATTTCTAACCCTAACCCTAACCCTAACCCTAAAACTAACCCTAACCGTCACACTAAACCTAACCCTACCCCTAAACCATAAATACGTTTCTATATCTAACCCTAACACTAAATACATTTCTAACCCTAACCTTAACCCTAATTCTAACCCTAAACCATAAATACGTTTCTATATCTAACCCTAATACTAAATACATTTCTAATCCAAACATTAACCCTAACAATAAATACATTTCTAACCCTAACCTTAACCCTAACACTAACCCTAACCCTAACCCTAAACCTAACACTAACCCTAACCCTAACTCTAACCCTAACTCTAACCCTAAGCCTGACAATAAATACATTTCTAACCCTAAACCTAACCCTAAAACTAACCCTAGCCGTAACACTAAACCTAACCGTAACCCTAAACCATAAATACGTTTCTATAACTAACCTTAACAGTAAATACATTTCTAATCCTAACGCTAACTCTAACAATAAATACATTTCTAAAATTAACCCTAACCCTAAACCATAATGCTAACCCTAACCCTAACCCTAACCCTATCCCTAAATACTGTCAAAACCTAAACTTATCCCTAATCCTAACTAGGTTTTTAAAACATAAATATTTCTAACCCTAACTCTAACCATAAACCTAACACTAACACTAACCTTAACCCTAACCCTAACTCTAACCCTAACCCTAACCTTAAACCTAACCCTAATTCTAACCGTAACCCAAATTCTAAATAGGTTTTTAAAGCATAAATACATTTCTAATCCTAACCCAACCATAAAGCTAACACTAACCCTAACCCTAACCCTATCCCGAAATACTGTCAAAACCTAAACTTATCCCTAACCCTAATTAGGCTTTTAAAACATAAATATGTTTCTAACCCTAACTATAACCATAAACCTAACTCTAACACTAACCTTAACCCTAAACCTAACTTCTAACCCTAACTCTAACCATAAGGCTAACCCTAACCCTAACCCTAAACCTAAACCCTAATGCTAACCCTAACCCTAACCCTAAATACTCTCAAACCCTAAACTTATCCCTAACCCTAAATAGGTTTTTAAAATATAAATGTTTCTAACCCTAACTCTAAACATAAACCTAACTCTAACACTAACCTTAACCCTAACCCTAACTCCAACCCTAACTTGAACCCTAACACTAACCTTAACTCTAACCCAACTCTAACTCTAACCCAAATGCTAAATAGGTTTTTAAACCACAAATGCATTTCTAATCCTAACTCAACCATAAAGCTAACTCTAATCCTAATCCTAACCCTAACCCTAAAATATGTGCCGAATTCTGTTCGTCACTTCAACACTAACCATAACCCTAACCAAAACCCTAACCCTAACTCTAACCCTAAATCTAACCATAACACTAACCCTAACCCTAAATCTAAACCCAATTTCTAACCCTAACCCTAACCCTAACCCTAAACCTAACCATAACACTAATCCTAAACCTAAACCTAAACCCTAATGCTAACCCTTAACGTAACCCTAACCCTAAATACTGTCAAACCCTAAACTTATGGATGAATATATACAAAAATACAAACTGCCTAGACTAACAGAAGAGGAAATAGAATTCTTAAATAATCCCATGTCTATCCCTAACCCTAACATTAAATACTTTTCTAACCCTAACCCTAAGCCTAAATCTATCCCTAACACTAACCCTAACCGTAACCCTAATCCTACACCTAAAACTAAGTATGGTTTTAACCCTAACCTTAAATATGTGCCGATTTATCCCGATTTCTATCCTACTTAACATTAACCATAAGCCAAACTCTAACCCTAACTCTAAATATGTTCCTGAACCTAACTATATCCCTAACCATAACTATAACCCAATCCCTAAGCCCTAAACCTAAGCCTAAATACATTTCTAACCCTAACTCTAACCCTCACCCTAACCCTAACAGTAAATACTGTCAAACCCTAAACTTATCCCTAACCCTAACTAGGTTTTTAAAACATAAATATGTTTCTAACCCTAACTCTAACCATGAACCTAACTCTAACCCTAACCTTAACCCTAACCCTAACTCTAACCCTAACCCTAACCTTAAACCTAACCCTAATTCTAACCGTAACCCAAATTCTAAATAGGTTTTCAAAGCATAAATACATTTCTAATCCTAACCCAACCATAAAACTAACACTAACCCTAACCCTAACCCTATCCCAAAATACTGTCAGAACCTAAACTTATCCTTAAACCTAACTAGGCTTTTAAAACATAAATATGTTTCTAACCCTAACTATAACCATAAACCTAACTCTAACACTAACCTTATCCCTAACCCTAACTTTTAACCCTAAGTCTAACCCCAACCCTAATCCTAACCCTAACCCTAACCCTAACTCTAACCCTAACCCTAAACCTAAACCCTAATGCTAACCCTAAATACTCTCAAACCTTAAACTTATCCCTAACCCTAAATAGGTTTTTAAAATATAAATATGTTTCTAACCCTAACTATAACCATAAACCTAACTCTAACACTAACCTTATCCCTAACCCTAACTTCTAACCCTAAGTCTAACCCTAACCCTAATCCTAACCCTAACCCTAACCCTAACTCTAACCCTAAACCTAAACCCTAATGCTAACCCTAACCCTAACCCTAAATACTCTCAAACCTTAAACTTATCCCTAACCCTAAATAGGTTTTTAAAATATAAATATGTTTCTAACCCTAACTCTAAACATAAACCTAATTCTAACACTAACCTTAACCCTAACCCTAACTCAAACCCTAACTCGAACCCTAACACTAACCTTAACTCTAACCCTAACTCTTAACTGTAACCCAAATGCTAAATAGGTTTTTAAACCACAAATGCATTTCTAATCCTAACTCAACCATTAAGCTAACTCTAACCCTAATCCTAACCCTAACCCTAAAATATGTGCCGAATTCTGTTCGTCACTTTAACACTATCCATAACCCTAACCCTAACCCTAAACCTAACCATAACACTAACCCTAACCCTAAATCTAAACCCTAATTCAAACCCTAAACCTAACCCTAAACCTAACTCAAACCCTAACCCTAAACCTAACCCTAAACCTAACCATGACACCTACCCTAACCCTAAACCTAAACCCTAATGCTACCCTAACCCTAACCCTAACCCTAAATACTGTCAAACCCTAAACTTATGGATGAATATATACAAAAATACAAACTGCCTAGACTAACAGAAGAGGAAATAGAATTCTTAAATAATCCCATATCAGAAATTGAAATCCAACAAGCCATCAAAGAACTTCCTAAGAAAAAATCCCCAGGGCCTCGTGGATTCACCTGTGAATTCTATCAAACATTCAGAGAACAGTTAATCCCAATACAAGACAAACTATTTGACATAATGAGCAAAGAGGGAGTTCTACCAAACTCCTTTTACGACACAAACATGGTACTGATTCCAAAACCAGGCAGGTCAAAAACAGAGAAAGAAAACTATAGGCCAATCTCCCTGATGAATATAGATGCAAAAATCTTAAATAGGATACTAGCAAAAAGACTCCAGCAAGTGATCAGAAGGATCATTCACCATGATCAAGCAGGATTCATACCAGGGATGCAGGGCTGGTTCAACATTAGGAAAACCATCCACATCATTGACCACATCAACAAGGAAACTAGCAAGAACCACATGATTATCTCAATAGATGCAGAAAAAGCATTTGATAAAATACAACACCCATTCCTATTAAAAACACTAGAAAGCATAGGAATAGAAGGGTCATTCCTAAAAATAATAAACAGTATATATCTAAAACCATCAGCTAATATCATCTGCAATGTGGATAAACTAGATGCATTCCCAATAAGATCAGGAGTGAAACAAGGATGCCCATTATAACCTCTACTATTTGACATTGTACTAGAAACACTAGCAGTAGCAATTAGAGAAGATAAAGGAATTGAAGGCATCAAAATAGGCAAGGAGGAGACCAAGTTATCACTCTTTGCGGATGACATGATGGTCTACTTAAAGAATCCTAGAGATTCAACCAAAAAGCTAATTGAAATAATCAACAACTTTAGCAAAGTTGCAGGATACAAAATAAACCCACATAAATCATCACCTTTTCTATATATCTCCAACACAGCTCAGCAGCAACAACTAGAAAAAGAAATCCCATCCAAAATCACCTTAGACAAAATAAAATACCTAGGAATATTCCTCCCAAGACAAACTCAGGAACTATATGAACACAACTACAAAACACTCGCCACATAACTAAAACTAGACTTGAGCAAATGGAAAAACATTAACTGCTCATGGATAGGACGAGGCAATATAATAAAAATGACCATCCTACCCAAACTTATTTATCTATTTAGTGCCATACCCATTGAACTACCAAAATACTTCTTCACTGATTTAGAAAAAACCATAACAAAGTTCATTTTGAAGTACAAAAGATCAAGGATATCCAGGGAAATAATGAAAAAAAAAACACATATGATGGGGGCCTGGCAGTCCCTGACCTTAAATTATATTACAAAGCAGCAGTCATCAAAATAATTTGGTAATGGCTAAGAAACAGAAAGGAGGATCAATGGAATAGACTGGGGGAAAGCGACCTCAGCAAGAAAGTATACGATAAACCCAAAGATCCCAGCTTTTGGGAAAAAAATCCACTATTGTTCTTGTCAAGTGTTCTTGTTGTTTTGCTTGTTGATGTGGTCAATAATGTGGATGGTTTTCCTAATATTGAACCAGCCCTGCATCCCTGGTATAAATTCTACTTGATCATGGTGAATGACTCTTCTGATCATTTGCTGGAGTCATGGTGAATGACTCTTCTGATCATTTGCTGGATTCCTTTTGCTAGTATCTTATTTAAGATTTTTGCATCTATATTCATTAGGGAGATTGGTCTATAGTTTTCTTTCTCTCTTTTTGGCCTGCCTGGCTTTGGAATTAGGTAGAACTCCCTCTTTGCTTATTATGTCAAATAGTTGGTATAGTATTGGGGTTAGTTGTGCTTTGAATGTTTGATAGAATTTACTGGTGAATCCATTAGGCCCTGGGAATTTTTTTCTTAGGAAGTTCTTTGATGGCCTGTTGGATGTCTTTTTCTGATATGGGATTATTTAAGAAATCTATTTCTTCTTCTGTTAGACTAGGCAATGTATATTTTTCTAAATATTCATCCATATCACCTAGCGTTTGTATATTTAATGCCATATAGTTAGGCAAAGTAGTTTTTAATGATTTCACTAATTTCCTCTTCGTTGGAGGTGAGGTCCCCCTTTTCATCCTTGATGCTGTTAATTTGCCTTTCTTCTTTCATTTTTTAAAATTAGATTGACCAGTACTTTGTCTATTTTGTCTGTTTTTTTCAAAGTACCAGCTACTAGTCTTGTTTATTAGCTCAATGGTTCTATCACTTTCCATTTTATTAATTTCTACCTTAATTTTTAGAATCTCTTCATTGGTTTTCCTCTGGGGGGTTTTAATTTGTTCGTTCTCAAGTTTTTTGATTTGCATTTCCAATTCATTGATCTCTGCCAGCCCTAATTTGTTAATATATACACTCATGGGTATGGATTTTCCTCTAAGTACTGCTTTGGCTGCATCCCTCACCATTGTCATTTTCCTCAATGAAATTATTAATTGTTTCTCTGATTTCTTCTCTAACTAACCGATTTTGGAGTATCATAGTATGTAATTTCCAATTAATTTTTTATTTGGTTCTCCATGTACCCATACTGATCAATATTTTCATTGCTTTATGATCTGAAAAGGTTGCATTTATTATTTCTGCTTTTCTGCATTTGAGTGCCATGTTTCTGTGCCCTAGTGTATGATCTATTTTTGTGAATGTGCCGTGTGGTGCTGAGAAGAAGGTTTATTCCTTTTTGTCCTTATTTATTTTTCACCATATGTCTATTAACTCTAATTTTTCTAAGACTTCATTCACCTCTTTTACCTCTTTCTTATTTATTTTTTGATTTGATTTATCTAAATTTGATAGTGGTTGGTTCAAGTCTCCCGCTAATATGGTTTTACTGTCTGTTTCCTCCTTTAATACTCCTAGTTTCTCCATTAAAAATTTGGATGCTATACCTTTTGGTGCATACATGTTGATTAGTGATATTTCCACATTGTCTATACTCCCTTTTAAGAGAATCTATTTACCTCCCCTATCCCTTTTGATCAGGTCTATTTGTACTTTGGCTTTGTCAGATATCATGATTGCAACTCCTGCCTTCTTTTGATCAGTTGAAGCCCAAAAGGCCTTACTTCATCCTTTAATTCTAACCTTGTGATTATTAACCCGCCTCATGTGTGTTTCTTGAAGACAACAAATGGTAGGGTTTGGGGTTCTAATCCAATCTGCTATTTGTCTAGGTTTTATGGGTAACTTCATCCCATTCATGATCAAATTTATGATTGTCACTTGTGGATTGCCTGGCATTTTGATATATTCCCCTAGTTCTGACCTTTCTTCTGTAGCTATATCCTTTTAAACCAGTGATTTCCTTTAGGTCAATCCCCCCCAGTCCCCTCTATTGATATGCTTCCCTTTTTAGCCCTTCCCTTTTTATGCTCCCTTACCACCACCACCACCACCACCAACACCACCACCACCCCCGGGGTTTATGGGATGCTTTGGGAGGAGTGATTTCTTTGGTATGGAGGGCTTGTCATGCCCTCCTAGGGCAGCTCTCCAGCCTCTGACCGTCACCTGACACCCAGCTCTCACTTGTGGCTCCTAGTAGCTGTTAGCAAACGGCAGCAGCCACACCACGGGCAAAGGCTTCGATAGGCCGGCTAAATCTTGTGAGGGTAGCCATCGGGTCATCATGGACCCCTGGTGAACTAGGACTTTGTTCACCCAGCATGTGAAGATTGCTTCGACTGAAAAGATGGAAGAAACTAATAAGAAGGTCCAATGGCTGAGAGGGTGATGCAGCAAGGCACTGTGGAGTGCTTAGGGTGTGTTGGAGCACAAAAGACAACCCAGGCCATCCAATGCAACTGAGGAAATCTGCAGATGTAATGACTTTTTGCGCCACTGGACACAGCCTTCCAGCGCCGAGAGAGTGGGACTGTCTCTGTGCATCGACTTTTACACTTAAATCGTCATGCACAAGTGTCTTTGTGCACAAAAACACACAAAGACAATAGTCATCCTCGGTTACCAAGAGACTACTACTACTACTACCCTCCCCCCCTCTCCTTCCCTCCATTTTTATACTCTCTCCCCGCTCCCCCTCATTGATTTTCCTTTCTTTCTTACCCTGTTGGATAAGATAGAATTCAGGATCCAACTGGATCTAGATGTTCTTCTCTTTCAGATTTGATTTCACTGAGAGTAAGGTTCAAGTAATTCCACTTCACGCTCTCTTCCTCTCCTTCTCATATGAGAGTTCTTCCCCTCCCCTTCCCATGTGTATCTTTGTATGGGAAAGATTATTCTATTTAGTCCCCTCCCATTTCTTGAAGTAAATGTTAGTATTATCGATGATTTCGCCCCTCCCTTTTTCTCTCTTTGCCCCCCTTTCACCAAATCTTCTTGATGCCCCAATCTTTCCCTATGCATGATTCTTCTAATACTCTTATGGTGCGTACAATTTTTGAGTGTTACACAATATATTTTCCCCGCATATTAATATATATATAATTTGATATAAATATAGTCCTTATAGAAGAGAGTTTGACTTCAAGAAAAAGATAAGATATATCTCCTTTTCCCTTTCTTTAATATTTACCTTTTCATGTTTCTCTTGCTTTCTGTGATTGAATATCAAATTTTCCAATAAGTTCTGGTCTTTTCTTAGCAAATGCTTGGAAATCTTCTATTTTGTTGAATGCCCATACTTTCCCCTGGAAGTATATAGTCAGCTTTGCTGGGTAGTTGATTCTTGGTTGGAGACCCGGCTCTCTTGCCTTTCTAAATATCGTGTTCCAAGCTTTGCGGTCTCTTACTATGTGTGCCGCTAATTCGTGTGTGATCCTTATGGGAGCCCCCCTATATCTGAAGCTCCTCTTCTTGGCTTCTTGTAGGATTTTCTCCTTTTCGTGGAAGCTCTTTAATTTGGCGATTACATTCCTGGGGGTTGCTTTTGGGGATTTAATGTAGAGGATGTTCTGTGAACCCTTTCTATTTCTATTTTGCCCCCTTGCTCCAGAATATGTGGGCAATTTTCTTCTATAATCTCCTGTAGAATACCATCGAGGTTTTTTTTTATCTCTGGGTTTTCGGGGATACCAATAATTCTGAGGTTGTCTCTTCTTCCTCTGTTTTCCAAGTCTGTGACCTTTTCAGTGAGATATTTTATGTTTTCTTCTAATTCATTAATTTTTTGGTTTTGCTTTATTGATTCTTGCTCTTTTCTTATCTCACTGTCTTCCATTTGCTTAATTATGGTCATTAGGGACTGGTTTTGCTTTTCAGCTTTGTCTGCCCCTCTTTTAGATGCTTCCAGCTCGTTCTCTAATTGTGAAATCTTGTCTATCAGACTGCTGATCTCTTTCTCCCATTTTTCTTTCCAAAAGGTTTCCATCTTTTGGGTAACCTCCAGTGTGAGATCTTCCAGGGCTTGTGGATGGTTTCCATTTGGGGAGGCATGTTCTGATTTTGTTTGGAATTCATCCTCATTCTCTTCATTTCCTTGGGTACTTCCTCCATAAAAGTTTTCAATAGTCACTCCCCCCCACCTTTGTGTTTGGAGGCTTGATTTTGGGCTGTGTGAGCCATCCCTTTGGTGGTTTTATTCCACTTTGTTTTTTGGTCGGAGTCTGGGTGATACGGGTGGGTTTTCTGTGAATTTAGGCTGCCTCAGACTAGTTCTTCCCAGCCTCCGAGGTTTCCTAGAGCACGAGCCCCTGTGTTCAGCCCAACCACCCAGGCAATCAGTGCGGCCCACCCAGGTGTTCCGCGCAACCTCCCCGGAGGTCAGCTCTGCAGCCCCCTTGGTCAGCGTAGGATTCTCCCGTGAAACTGCCCCGAGAGGTTGTTTCCTTACAGTCAGTAGATCCCAAGGATCCTGGTATGCCTCCTCAGACAGAGACGCTCCTCACTGACTCACTGCCCCAGTGAGCGCTCTGATAGCTTACTCTGGTTTGGTGGGGGGTGAGGGGGATGTGCGGCTCATTTCATGTCTTTGTGTGAGCTTTTCCTACCCCTTATTGTGTAGAAATGTTCAAACCCTACATACCTTTGTTTCTGTGGGGGTACTGGAGAGACCTTCCATTCTTCCAAAGGTGATTTTCATGCTCTTTTCAGGTAGTCTATTTCGTTCGGTGCCGGGGAGGGGAAGCGAGTCGCGTCTAGATTGCAGCCATGATTACCTGGAAATCCCCATCTCTCAGATTATAAGAGATTTAGAGCACTTTTTCACGGGCTTATTAATCGTTTTGATTTCTTTGGCTGAAAACTGCCTGTTCATGTCCCTTGCCCATTTATCAATTGGAGAATGCCTTGATTTTTTTGTACAATTGATTTTGCTCTTTCTGATTTGTGTAATTAGACCTTTGTCTGAGGATTTTGTTATGAAGATTGTTTCCCAATTTGTTGCTTCCCTTCTTATTTTGGTTATATTGATTTTGGTTGTACAGAAACTTTTTAATTTGATGTAATCAAAATTGTTCATTTTACATTTTGTAACTCTTTCTATGTCTTGCTTGGTTTTAACGTCTTCCTCTTCCCACAGGTCTGATATGTAGACTATTCTGTGTTCAGCTAATTTGCTTACAGTTTCGTTTTTATGTTCAAATCATTCACCCATTCTGAGTTTATCTTGGTGTAGGGTATGAGGTGTTGATCCAAACCTAATCTCTCCCACACCGTCTTCCAGTTTTCCCAGCAGTTTTTCTCAAATAGTGGATTTTTTTTCAGAAGCTGGGGTCTTTGGGTTTGTCATATACTATCATGCTGATGTCACTTACCCCAAGTCTATTCCACTGATCCTCCTTTCTGTCTCTTAGCCAGTTCCAAATTGTTTTGAGGACCACTGCTTTATAATAGAGTATGAGATCTGGGACTGCAAGGCCAACTTCCTTTTTTATTTATTTTTTTCAGTATTTCCCTGGATATCCTTAATCTTTTGTTCTTCCAAATGAACTTTGTTATGTTTTTTTTTTCTAAATCAGTAAAAATTTTTTTTTTTTGGAAATTCAATGGGTATGACACTAAATAGAGGAAAAAGTTTGGGTACGATGGTCATTTTTATTATATTGCCTCGTCCTACCCATGAGCAGTTCATGTTTTTCCAATTGCTCAGGTCTAGTTTTAGTTGTGTGGAGAGTGTTTTCTAGTTGTGTTCAAGATTCCTAAGTATTTTATTTTGTCTATGGTGATTTTGAATGAGATTTCTCTTTCTAATTCTTGCTGCTGAGCTGTGTTGGAAATATAGAGGAATGCTGATGACTTAATTGGGTTTATTTTGTATCCTGCAACTATGCTAAAGTTGTTGATTATATCGACTAGCTTTTTGTTTGATTCTCTAGGATTCCTTACGTAGACCACCATATCATCTCCAAAGAGCAATAACTTAGTCTCCTCCTTGCCTGGTCTTTTCTTTACGAATATTTGGAAACCTTGCATTTTGTTGAATGCCCATACTTTCCCCTGGAAGTATATAGTCAGTCTGGATGGATAGCTGATTCTTGGTGGAAGACCCAGCTCTCTTGCCTTTCTGAATATCATGTTCCAGGCCTTATGGTCATTGAGAGTGGCAATTCTAGGTCCTGTGTGACCCTGATTAGAATTCCTTTATATCCAAATTTTCTTTTTCTGGCTTCTTGTAAGATTTTTTTCTTTTGTGTGGAAGTTTTGGAATTTGGCCATTCCATTCCTGGGAGTTGTCTTTTGGGGATTTAGTGTAGAGGATGTTCTGTGAACTCTTTCAATGCATATTTTGTCATCTTGTTCTAGAATCTCCGGGCAGTTTTCTTTAATATCTTGTATTATAATGTCAAGATTACTATTTATTTTGGCTTTTCTGTTAGGCCAAATATTCTCAGATTGTCTCTTCTTCCTGTGTTTTCCAGGTCTGTCACGTTGTCAGTGAGATGTTTTATGTTAACTTCTAATTCCTTAGTCTTTTGACTTTGTGTTATTAATTCTTGCTCTTTTGGGAAATCATTGTCTTCCAGTTGCCTGATTCTGACCTTTAAAGACTGGTTTCCCTTTTCAGTCTGGTCCGACCTGTTTTTTGAGTCCTTGAGCTGTTTCTGCATTTGCGTAATTTGGTCCCTCAGCTTGCTGAGTTCCTTTTGCATTATTTCCCATTTTCCCTGTCAGAAGCCTTCCATCTTTTTGATAATTTCCAATGTAAATTCTTCAATAGCTCGTGGAAATTTTCCATTTCTTTTGGAAGGTTTTGGAGCATTTTGTTTGTGTTTCCTCTTCTATTTCCTCTGTATTTTGTATTTTCGCCGCATAAAATGTGTCCAAAGTCAACCCCTTCTTCTTGCTTTTCTTGGTGTTTAGATGTTGTTGCTCCTGTGCATTGTTTGCCATCGCTATGGTTTTTTTCTCCCCTTTCCAGTCAGAAATCTGAGTAAGGAGGGCTGGCTTTCAGTGTATGGGTCTCCTGATCCGAGGCTTTATCCACAGGCAAATTCTCCATTCTCTGCAGCAGCGATATCTTCCCCGGGATGCCCAGGGTCTGCCCTACCCGGCCTACCGGCGTTTCGGGTGTTACAGCTCTCAGGTGTGGGCCTTTGGTGTTTTTATTTAACTCCCAAGACCTGTGGGTGCCCCTTGCTCATTTCAGGGGATCCCTTTGCGCACTCGTTGATAATAGCACACTAGTTCTGGGAGCCCGGGATCTGAGTTCCCCTTGCCCGACTGCCGGTGTTTCAGGTTTTACTGCTCATAGGAGGGGGGTTCTTGGTGATCTTATTCAGGTTCCCAGACATGGGGCTGCCGGTTGTTCAGTCCTGGGGTGCCCCTCCCTCACTTATTGATTCTGGCCAGTGCAGACTTAAACTCTGGCTAACTCGGAGTGGTGCGTGGGGGGAGTGTGGGTCAGCTTTTTGTTCCCTTATATTGTGGAAATGCCGAAGTCTCACCTACCTTCAGTGCTTCGACTTAGTGTGGGGTCTCTCCACTCTTATGAGGATGGTTGCTTTTGTTTCTTGAGGGGTCTTTTGAGGTCATTTGTGTCGTTGGGTTTGAGGAGAGGAAGCGAGCCGTGTCTACTGTACAACCATGCTTACCCAGAAATCGCTCTGGAGGCTTTTGATCGGATTAAATTCAACTGGGTTGGTCTGGATGTGCCCTGAGGAAAAAAGCTCCTGTGAGACGGCAGCCAGAATGTATGATCCAGCCATGGGGCTTCAGGCTCCCTGGTCTCTCCACGGCTTCCTCCCCACTGCCCGCTCTTGACCCTCCACGCCCTGCATCCCGGTGCTCACAAGGTAGACCCTCCAAAACAGCACCTTTGCCCTCCCAGAAGTTCCTGTTGCCACTGGGGGCTCAGTGTTACGGGCTTGGGGGTGGGGGTAGGGATCCTGGGACCTTCCTTCTGCCTTCCCCATAGACCCGAGTGTTCTTGGACTCCAACTTTCAGGGAGGCATACCTTTTTTTAATTTATTTAAACATTATTTTATTTGATCGTTTTCATACATTATTTACTAGAAACAAAGATCGATTTCTTTTCCTCCCCTCCCCCCCCCACCTTTCCCTCTCCCATAGCCGAGGCATGATTCCACTGGTTATCACATGTGTTCTTGACTCGAACCCATTTCCCTGTTGTTGGAATTGGCATTATAGTGTTCATTTAGAGTCTCTCCTCAGTCTTATCTCCTCCAACCCTGTAGTCAAGCTGTCGCTTTTCATCGGTGTTTTTACTCCCACAGTTTATCCTCTGCTTGTGGGTAGTATTTTTTTTAGATCCCTGCAGATTGTTCAGGGAAATTGCATTGATACTAATGGAGAAGTCCATCACCTCCGATTGTACCACAATGTATCAGTCTCTGTGTATAATGTTTTCCTGGTTCTGCTCCTTTCTCTCTGTATCACTTCCTGGAGGTTGTTACAGTCTCCATGGAATTCCTCCACTTTATTATTCCTTTTAGCACAATAGTATTCCATCACCAACATATACCACAATTTGTTCAGCCATTCTCCAATTGAAGGGCATCCCCTCATTTTCCAATTTTTGGCCACCACAAAGAGCGCAGCTATGAATATTCTTGTACAAGTCTTTTTGTCCAATATCTCTTTGGGGTACAAGCCCAGCAGTGCTATGGCTGGATCAAAGGGCAGACAGTCTTTTATAGCCCTTTGGGCATAGTTCCAAATTGCCCTCCAGAATGGTTGGATCAATTCACAACTCCACCAGCAAAGAATTAATGTCCCCACTTTGCCACATCCCCTCCAGCATTCATTACTTTGCATAGCTGTCATGTTAGCCAATCTGCTAGGTGTGAGGTGATACCTCAGAGTTGTTTTGATTTGCATCTCTCTGATTATAAGAGATGTAGAGCACTTTTTCATGTGCTTATTAATAGTTTTGATTTCTTTGGCTGAGAACTGCCTGTTCATGTCCCTTGCCCATTTATCAATTGGAGAATGGCTTGATTTTGATTGTGCAGTTCATGGGTGTGTGCGTTTTCCAATCTGAATCTTTGTTTGGCGTTACTAAGGCGAGTGCCCTGGTGGCGGGCAACCTGACATGCCTCCAGACTCGTTTTCCCCCTCGCCAACCTCCCCAACCCGCTCCAACAACCTCCGTGGGCTGGCCCAATTACCCTCCAACAATTCCTTTTCGCTCCCTCTCATTCTCTTCACCTCCTTCTAGCCGGATTTCTCTGCCCTTCGCCCCCCCTCCCTCTTTCCATTCTGTCCCTCCCAACT
Source organism: Monodelphis domestica (assembly GCF_027887165.1). Taxonomy (NCBI): domain Eukaryota; kingdom Metazoa; phylum Chordata; class Mammalia; order Didelphimorphia; family Didelphidae; genus Monodelphis; species Monodelphis domestica. The sequence continues at coordinate 1,660,241 of NC_077236.1, forward strand.
TTCTCTCCTTTTCTAACCACCCTCTTTCTCTGCTCCTCCCTGACCTCACTCTTATACTTTTTCTACTCTTCATCCAGTCTAGGTCTCTACATCGCTCGAGTCTACCACCGTGGGCCCCCTGCTGAGTACCACCGACTTCTCCCAGGATTTTGCTCACCGAAGCAAACACGACTTCATCCAGAGACATTCTCCAGAAGGGAAAAGGGTGTTCAAGCCTCTTCTACAAAAGGGATTCTGGGCAAATGAGCGCAAAAGTCATGAAAGCGTTCGGGTCCGCAAAATCAAGTACGTGATGCTCAGGAAAAGAACCACGGAAGGCAGTTGAGGCTCAGAGAGACGAGCTCACAAAAGTCCGATAGTGTCAAAGCCAGAGTTGCTTTCCAAGGGGCTGAAAGGCTTACCTCAGAAGTTGGATCAGAGGCAGTTCAATTTTCTCCCAGGACCCTAAATATAACCCTAAACCTAACCCTAACCCTAAATACTGTAGAACCCTAAACTTATCCCTAACCCTAAATACGATTTTAAAACATAAATATGTTCCTAACCCTAACTCTCACCATGAACCTAACTCTAACATTAACTTTAACCCTGACCCTAACTCTAACCTAACCCTAACACAAACCCTAATGCTATCCCTAACCCTAACCCTAACTCTAATGCTCAGCCTAAACCTAAACCTAAATTCGTTTCTAACCCTAACCCTAACCCTCATTTTAACCTAAACTTAACCTTAACCATAACCATAACCCTAATCCCTAACCCAAAACCTAACCCTAATCCTAACCCAAACCCTAACCTTAAATAAGTACCGATTCCTGTCCTACCGATTCCTGCAGATTTCTGGTGATTTCTGACCTGTACTGTCCAACCCTAAACATATACCTAGAGCTAAATAGGTTTTTAAACCATGAATACATTTCTAACCTTAACCCTAATCATAAAACTAAACCCTAACCCTAACCCTAAATACGTGCCGATTTCTGGTGATTTCTGACCTGTACTGTCCAACCCTAAACATATACCTAGAGCTAAATAGGTTTTTAAACAATAAATACATTTCTAACCTTAACCCTAATCATAAAACTAAACCCTAACCCTAACCCTAAAACTAACACTAATACTAACCCTAACCCTAACTCTAACCCTAACCTTAAACCTAATCCTAACCCTAATCCTAACAATAAATACATTTCTAACCCTAACCCTAACCCTAACCCTAAAACTAACCCTAACCGTCACACTAAACCTAACCCTACCCCTAAACCATAAATACGTTTCTATATCTAACCCTAACACTAAATACATTTCTAACCCTAACCTTAACCCTAATTCTAACCCTAAACCATAAATACGTTTCTATATCTAACCCTAATACTAAATACATTTCTAATCCAAACATTAACCCTAACAATAAATACATTTCTAACCCTAACCTTAACCCTAACACTAACCCTAACCCTAACCCTAAACCTAACACTAACCCTAACCCTAACTCTAACCCTAACTCTAACCCTAAGCCTGACAATAAATACATTTCTAACCCTAAACCTAACCCTAAAACTAACCCTAGCCGTAACACTAAACCTAACTCTAACCCTAAACCATAAATACGTTTCTATATCTAACCCTAACACTAAATACATTTCTAATCCAAACACTAACCCTAACAATAAATACATTTCTAACCCTAACCTTAACCCTAACACTAACCCTAACCCTAACCCTAACACTAACCCTAAACCTAAAGCTAACCCTAACCATAACGCTAACCCTAACCCTAAACCTTAAGGCTAATCCTAACACTAAACCTAACCCTAACCCTAACCCTAATGCTAACGCTAAATACGATTTTAAAACATAAATGTTTCTAACCTTAACACTAACCATAAACCTATCTCTAACACTAACCTTAACCCTAACCCTAACTCTAAACCTAACACTAACCAAAACCCTAGCCTTAAATCTAACCCTAATCCTAACCCTAAATACCCTAACCCTAACCTAACACTAAAGCTAACACTGAACCTAACCCTAATCCTAACCCTAAATACTGTCGAACCCTAAACTTATCCCTAACCCTAAATTCGTTATTAAAACATAAATATGTTTCTAACCCTAACTCTCACCGTAAACCTAACTCTAACATTAACTTTAACCCTAACCCTAACCCTTAACCATAACCATAACCCTAATCCCTATCCCAAAACCTAACCCTAATCCTAACCCAAACCCTAACCCTAAATAAGTACCGATTTCTGCCGATTTCTGTCCTACCGATTCCTGCCGATTTCTGCTGATTTCAATCCTGTACTGTCCAACCCTAAATCTATACCTAGAGCTAAATAGGTTTTTAAACCATAAATATATTTCTAACCCTAACCCTAACCATAAAACTAAACCCTAACCCTAACCCTAAACCATGAATACGTTTCTATAACTAACCTTAACACTAAATACATTTCTAATACTAACGCTAACCCTAACAATAAATACATTTCTAACCCTAAACCTAAGCCTAAACCTAACCATAACCCTAACCCTAAATACGTGCCGATTTCTGCCCTAACCCTAAACCTAACCCTAACCCTAACCTTAACCCTAACCCTAACCCAAATCCTAACCCTAACCCTAAACCTAACCCTTACCCTAACCCTAAACCTATCCCTAACACAACCCTAACCCAAAACCTAACCCTAACCCTAACCCTAAATACTTGCCGATTTCTGTCCTGTGCCGATTTCTGTCCTGCCGATTTCTGCCCTAACACTAACCCTAACCCTAAGAATAAATACTTTTCTAACCTTAACCCTAACTCTAACCCTAACCTTAACCCTAACAGTAAATATATGCCGATTTCTGTCCTACCCTAACCCTAAACCTAACCCTAACCCTAACAATAACCCTAACCCTAACCCTAAACCCTAATGCGACCCCTAAAACTAAACCTAACCCTATCCCTAACCCTAACCTTAACCATAACCCTAAATACTGTCAAACCCTAAACTTATCCCTAACCCTAAATATGTTTTTAAAACATAAATATGTTTCTAACCCTAACTCTAACCATAAATCTAACTCTAACACTAACCTTAACCCTAACCCTAACTCTAACCCTTACCCTAACCCTAACCCTAAATACCCTAACCCTAATCCTAACACTAACCTTAACCCTAAACCTAAAATACGTGCCGATTTCTGTCCGTCACTTTAACACTAACCCTAACCCTAACCATAACCCTAAACCCTAACCATAACCCTAACCCTAACCCAAATGCTAAATAGGATTTTAAACCTTAAATACATTTCTAATCCTAACCCAACCATAAAGCTAACTCTAACCCTAACCATAAACCTAACCCTAACTCTTATCCTAATCCTAACATTAAATACTTTTCTTACTCTAACCCTAAATATGTTTCTAAACCTAAATAGGTTTCTAACTGTAACCCTAGATATGATTCAAACCCTAACACTTACCATAACACTAACACTAACCCTAAATATTTTTCTAACCCGAACCCTAACACTGATTACGTTTCTTTACCAAACCCTAACACTATATTTTTCTCACCCTAACCCTTACCCTAAATCTAACCTGAACCCTAACATTAACCTTAACCCTTACCCTATACATAACACTAAATATGTGTTTAAACCTAACACTAACCGTAACACTAACCCTAACCCTAAATACGTGCCATATTCTGTCCTACCAATTTCTGCCGATTTTTGTCTAATTCTGTCCTGTCCTGTCCAAACCTAACCTTATCGATACCCCTAAATACGTTTCAAACCCGAAATGCATTTCTAACCGTAACCCTATGCATAACCCTAATTCTAACCCTAACCCTAAACCAAACCCTAACTCTAACCAAGACCCTAACCCTAAACCTAAATATGTTTCTAACTCTCACCCTAAATACGATTCTAACACTAACACTAACACTAACACTAACCCTAAATACGTTTCTAACACTAAACTAACCCTCATTATGTTTCTATCCCTAACCCTAACAATAAATACGTGCCGATTTCTGTCCTGTACTGTCAACCACTAAACCTATCCCAAACCCTAAATAGGTTTTTAAACTAAAATTACGTTTCTAAACCTAACCATAACCATAAACCTAACTCTAACCCTAACCCTAACTCTAAACCTAACCCTAAATATGTTTCTAAACCTAACCCTAATTGTGTTTCTATCCCTAATCCTAATATTAAATACTTTTCTAACCGTAAACCTAACCCTAAATCTAACCCTAACCCTAAACATAACACTTACCTGAACCCTAACATTAAATATGGTTTTAAACCTAACGCTAACCCTAACCTTAACCCTAGCCCTAACCCTAAACCTAACTCTAACACAAACTTTAACCGTAACCCTAACCCTAACCATAAAACTAAACCTTAACCCTAACCCTAAATACTGTCAAACCCTAAACTTATCCCTAACCCTAAAAAGGTTTTTAGATATAAATATATTTCTAACCCTAACTCTAACCATTAACCTAACTCTAACACTAACCCTAACCCTAACACTAAAGCTAACACTAAACCTAACCCTAACCCTAACCATATACCTAAACCTAACCCTAAATCAAATCCTTACCTTAATCCTAACCCTATCTCTAACACTAAATATGAGCCGATTTCTGTCCAAATCTTAACCCTAATTTGAACCCTAACACCAACCATAACCATAACCATAACACTAAATATGTGCCGATTTCTGCCGGTTTCTAACTCTAACCCAAAATACCATTCAAACCCTAAAAATAACAATAACACTAACCCTAAATTTAAATAAGTCTTTAACCCTAAACCAAACCATAATTGTGTTTCTATCCCTAACCCAAACACTAAATACTTTTCTAACCCTAACCCTAAATACGTGCCGAACCCTAACCTTAACCCTAATGCTAACCCTAACCCTAACCTTAACCCTAAACCTAACCCTAACCCTAATTCTAACCATAAACCTAACTCTAACACTAACCTTAACCCTAACCCTAACTCTAACCCTAACTCTAACCCTAACCCTAATCCTAACCCTAAATAAGTGCAGATTTCTGTCCTGTACTGTCAAACCATGAACCTACCACTAAACCTAAATAGGTTTTTAAACCATAAATACGTTTCTGACACTAAATCTAACTATAACCCTAACTCTAATGCTAACCCTAACATTAACCCTAACTCTAACATTAAACCAAACCATAAATACGTTTCTAACCCATACCAGAATTGTGTTTCTATCCCTAATCCTAATATTAAATACTTTTCTAACCCTAACCCTAACCCTAAATCTACCCCTAACGCTAACCCTAACCGTAACCCTAATCCTACACCTAAAACTAAATATGGTTTTAACCCTAACGCTAACCCTAACCTTAACCATAACCATAAATATGTCCCGATTTATCCCGATTTCTGTCCTTCCTAACATTAACCTTAAGCCAAACTCTAACCCTAACTCTAAATATGTTTGTGAACCTAACTATAACCCTAACCATAACTATAACCCTATACCTAAGCCCTAAACATAAACCTAAATACATTTCTATCCGTACCCGTAACCCTAACCTTATCCCTAACCCTAACCGTAAATACTGCAAACCCTAAACTTATCCCTAACCGTATATACATTTTTAAAATGTAAATATATTTCTAACCCTAACTCTAACCATAAACCTAACTCTAACACTAAACTTAACCCTAACCCTAACCCTAACAATACATACATTTCTAACCCTAACCCTAACCCTAACCCTAACCCTAACCCTAAACCCTAATGCTGACCCTAACCCTAACCCTAAATACTCTCAAACCCTAAACTTATCCCTAACCCTAAATAGATTTTTAAAATATAAATCTTTCTAACCCTAACTCTAACCATAAACCTAACTCTAACACTAACCTTAACCCTAACCCTAACTCAAACCCTAGCTCTTACCCTAACATTAACCTTAACCCTAACCCTAAATACATTTTTAACACTACCCCTACCCCTAACTCTAACACTAACCCCTAACCCTAACCAGAAACCAAACCCTAACCCTTACCTTACCCAAACCCTAACTCTAACCCTAACGCTAAATATGTGCCAATTTCTGTCCTACCCTAACCCTAACCCTAACCCTAAATATGTGCCAATTTCTGTCCTACCCTAACCCTAACCCTAAATATGTGCCAATTTATGTCCTACCCTAACCCTAACCCTAACTCGAACCCTAACCATAACCATGAACCTAACCATAACCATAACCCTAACCGTAAATTCGTTACTAACCCTAACCCTCACTTTAACTCTAACCCTAACCATAACCATAACCCTAATCCCTAACCCTAATCCTAACCCTAACCCTAAATACCCTAACCCTAACACTAACACTAAAGCTAATACTAAACCTAACCCTAACCCTAACCATAAACCTAAACCTAACCCTAAATCTAACCCTAACCCTAACCCTAAATATGTGCCGATTTCTGCCGATTTCTGTCCTACCCTAACCCTAACCCTAACCCTAATGATAACCCTAACACTAACCCTAACCCTAAATACTGTCAAACCCTAAACTTATCCCTAACCCTAAATACGTTTTTAAAACATAAATGTTTCTACCCTAATTCTAACCATAAACCTAACTCTAACACTAACCTTAACCCTAACCCTAACTCTAACCCAAACCCTAACCCTAAACCTAACCCTAACCCTTAATACCCTAACCCTAACACTAAAGCTAACACTAAACCTAACCCTAAACCTATCCATAAACCTAAACGTAACCCTAAATCTAACCCTAATCTTAATCCTAAACCTAACCCTATCTCTAACCCTAAATATGTGCCGATTTCTGTCCTAACCTTAACCCAAATCCTAACCCTACCCTAACTCTAACCCTAAATATGTGCCGATTTCTGACGGTTTCTAACTCTAACCCAAAATACAATTCAAACCCTAAAACCAACACTAACACTAACCCTAACTTTAAATAAGTCTCTAACCGTAAACCTAACCCTAATTGCGTTTCTATCCCTAACCCAAACACTAAATATGTTTCTAACCTTAACCCTAACCCTCACTTTAACCCTTACCCTAACCCTAACCCTAACACTAAACCTAAATATGTGCAGATTTCTGCCAATTTCTGTCCTACCGATTCCTGCCGATTTTTGCCGATTTCTGTCCTGTACTGTCAAACCATAAACCTACCACTAAACCTAAATAGGTTTTTAAACCATAAATACGTTTCTAACCCTAAATCTAACCATAACCCTAACTCTAACGCTAACCCTAACACTAATCCTTGTGACATGGAAATCACTTTAAAAGACTGATATATATTAATTTAAGGTCGCCAAGGAATTCAGCTATGTAATTCCTAAATGAAAACTCAAGTCAGCCTTCAACCTTTTATAGAGTTTAATTACAAACAGGAAGAAGAAAGGAATTAGAGAGAGAGAGAGAGAGAGGGGAGAGAAGTGAATAGGGCTTAAATACCTCCTCTGTTTAGGCTGGGCCAAAAGGCCCAAGCCCTTATATAGCTTGGGCAAAGAAAGGAGATCAGTCCCTATTACTCACGTGACCAAAATGGAGAAACAGTCTCCCGGGCCTCCACCTCCAGCTTCCTTCAGAGCAAGCTTCTCAGAGCACCTCTCCAACCACTCAGAGCCAAAACTCTCCAACCAACCCCCTCAGTCCTCAGACCCCTCTATCTTTAAGGAAACTATCCAAGTTCACTCCCCTCTGTTCTCAATCTACCAATCACTGTCCATCATTTTCCCTGTGCCAATGGTGGCTCTAGGTTAACCCAGGACCGCCCAGAGGTCTGTGGCTTTGTACATGTCTATTGGAGGTCATATTCTCAAATAATTAAATTTTGATCTATGCTGCTGCAGCCCTTCCTAAATCCTGTTAGGACTGAGTGGGGTGGAAATTCTATTTTCCAAGAGCTGTTTCTGTCATTCCAAGTATCTCTATTGTATCAATTCTAAAATCAATCATGACTCAAAGAAATTTCTGTTCTGTGCTTAAGCATAAGTCAAAGTCCTTTCCATTGTTCAGCAAAAGGTTTCTGTCCTAAAGTAATCTTAAGAAGGGAGGAGGAGGAACCTCCCATGCCAATGGGGTTCACGTTCCAATGGCCAAGACCCACTATCAATAGGAAATTTTTCAAGTATGAAATTTCCCAATGGTGAAATTTCCAACATTTATGAGTCTAAGAAATTTTAAGGTTTACACCCTAACTCTAACATTAACCCAAACTATAAATACGTTTCTAACCCTTACCAGAATTGGGTTTCTATCCCTAACCCTAACATTAAATACTTTTCTAACCCTAACCCTAAGCCTAAATCTATCCCTAACACTAACACTAACCGTAACCCTAATCCTACACCTAAAACTAAATATGGTTTTAACCCTAACCTTAACCCTAACCCTAAATATGTGCTGATTTGTCCCGATTTCTATCCTACTTAACATTAACCATAAGCCAAACTCTAACCCTAACTTTAAATATGTTTCTGAACCTAACTATAACCCTAACCATAACTATAACCCAATCCCTAAGCCCTAAACCTAAGCCTAAATACATTTCTAACCCTACCCCTAACCCTAACCCAAACCCTAACCCTAAAAGTAAATACTGTCAAACCCTAAACTTATCCCTAACCCTAAATAGGTTTTAAAAATGTAAATATGTTTCTAACCATAACCTTAAACTAACCCTAACTCTAACACTATCCCAAACCATAAATAAGTTTCTAACCCTTACCATATTTGGGTTTCTATTCCTAACCCTAATATTAAATACTTTTCTAACCCTAACCCTAAGCCTAAATCTACCCCTAACACTAACCCTAACTGCAAGCCTAATCCTATACCTAAAACTAAATATGGTTTTAACCCTAACGCTAACCCTAAACTTAACCCTAACCCTAAATATATGCCGATTTATCAGGATTTCTATCCTACCTAATATTAACCCTAAGCCAAACTCTAAACCTAACTCTATATATGTTTCTAAACCTAACTATAACCCTAACCATAACTAAACCCTATCCCTAAGCCCTTAACCTAAGCCTAAATACATTTCCAACCCTACCAGTAACCCTAACCCTAACCTTAATCCTAACAGTAAATACTGTCAAACCCTAAACTTATCCCTAACCCTATATAGGTTTTTAAAACATAAATGTGTATCTAACCCTAACTCTAACCATAAACCTAACTCTAACACTAACCTTAACCCTAAGGCTAAATCTAACCTTAACTCTAACCCTAACATTAAACCTAACCCTAAATATCTGCCGATTTATCCTGATTTCTGTCCTAACATTAACCCTAAGCCAAACTCTAAACCTAACTCTATATATGTTTCTGAACCTAACTATAACCCTAACCATAACTATAACCCTATCCCTAAGCCCTTAAACTAAGCCTAAATACATTTCTAACACTACCCCTAACCCTAACCATAATCCTAACAGTAAATACTGTCAAACCCTAAACTTATCCCTAACCCTAAATAGATGTTTAAAATATAAATATGTTTCTAACCCTAACTCTAACCATAAACCAAACTCTAACACTAACCTTAACCCTAACCCTAACCCTAACAATACATAAATTTCTAACCCTAACCCTAACCCGAAACCTAACCCTAACCCTAAACCCTAATGCTAACCCTAACCCTAACCCTAACCCTAAATACTCTCAAACCCTAAACTTATCCCTAACCCTAAATAGATTTTTAAAATATAAATATGTTTCTAACCCAAACTCTAACCATAAAACTAACTCTAACACTAACCTTAACCCTAACCCTAACTCAAAACCTAGCTCTAACCCTAACATTAACCTTAACCCTAACCCTAACCATAACCATAACGATAACATTAAAGCTAACACTAAACCTAACTCTAACCCAAACCATAAACCTAAACCTAACCCTAAATCTAACACGAACCTTAACCATAACCCTAACTCTAACCTTATCCCAAATACTAAATAGGTTTTTAAACCATAAATACATTTCTAATCCTAACCCAACCATAAAGCTAACACTAACCCTACCCCAAACTCTAACCCTAAAATACGTGCCAATTTCTGTCCATCACTTTAACCCTAACCCTAACCCTAACCCTAAATACTGTCAAACCCTAAACTTATCTCTAACACTAAATACGTTTTTAAAACATAAATATGTTTCTAAGCCTAACTCTAACCATAAACCTAACTCTAACACTAACCTTAACACTAACCCTAACCCTAAATACGTTTTTAAAACATAAATATGTTTCTAACCCTAACTCTAACCATAAACCTAACTCTAACACTAACCTTAACCCTATCCCTAAATCTAACCCTAACTCTAACCCTAAAGCTAACCCTAATCTTAACCCTAACCCTAAATATGTGCCGATTTATCCCGATTTCTGTCCTACGTAACATTAACCCTAAGCCAAAATCTAACCCTAACTCTAAATATGTTTCTGAACTTAACTATAACCCTAACCATAACTATAACCCTATCCCTAAACCCTAAACCTAAATACATTTCTAACCCAAACCAAAACCCTAAAACTAACACTTACCATAACACTAAGCCCTAACCCTAACCCTAAATACATTTTTAACCCTACCCCTACATCTACCCCTAACACTAACCCCTAACCCTAACCAAAAACCAAACCCTAACCCTTACCCTAACCCAAACCCTAACTCTAACCCTAACGCTAAATATGAGCCAATTTCTGTCCTAGCATAACCCTAAACCTAACCCTAACCCTAACCATAAACATAACCCTAGCCCTAACAATAACCCTAACCCTAAATTCGTTTCTAACCCTAACCCTAAACCTCACTTTAACTTTAACCCTAACCCTAACCATAACCATAACCCTAATCCCTAACCCAAATCCTAACCCTAACCCTAACCCAAACCCATCCTACCCCTTACCCTACCCCTAAATACCCTAACCCTAACCCTAACCCTTAACCCTAACCCTAAAACTAACACTAATCCTAACCCTAACCCTAAATCTAACCCTAACGTTAACCCTAACCCTATCTCTAACCCTTAATATGTGCCGATTTCTGTCCTACCCTAACCCTAACCCTAACCCTAATGATATCCCTAACACTAAACTTAACCCTAACCATAACCCTAAATACTGTCAAACCCTAAACTTATCCCTAACCCTAAATACGTTTTTAAAACATAAATATGTTTCTAACCCTAACTCTAACCATAAACCTAACTATAGCACTAACCTTAACCCTAACCCTAACTCTAACCCTAACTCTAACCCAAACCCTAACCCTAACCCTTAATACCCTAATCCTAACACTAAAGCTAACACTAAACCTAACCCTAAACCTATCCATAAACCTAAACGTAACCCTAAATCTAACCCTAATCTTAATCCTAAACCTAACCCTATCTCTAACCCTAAATATGTGCCGATTTCTGTCCTAACCTTAACCCAAATCCTAACCCTACCCTAACTCTAACCCTAAATATGTGCCGATTTCTGACGGTTTCTAACTCTAACCCAAAATACAATTCAAACCCTAAAACCAACACTAACACTAACCCTAACTTTAAATAAGTCTCTAACCGTAAACCTAACCCTAATTGCGTTTCTATCCCTAACCCAAACACTAAATATGTTTCTAACCTTAACCCTAACCCTCACTTTAACCCTTACCCTAACCCTAACCCTAACCCTAAACCTAAATATGTGCAGATTTCTGCCAATTTCTGTCCTACCGATTCCTGCCGATTTTTGCCGATTTCTGTCCTGTACTGTCAAACCATAAACCTACCACTAAACCTAAATAGGTTTTTAAACCATAAATACGTTTCTAACCCTAAATCTAACCATAACCCTAACTCTAACGCTAACCCTAACACTAATCCTTGTGACATGGAAATCACTTTAAAAGACTGATATATATTAATTTAAGGTCGCCAAGGAATTCAGCTATGTAATTCCTAAATGAAAACTCAAGTCAGCCGTCAACCTTTTATAGAGTTTAATTACAAACAGGAAGAAGAAAGGAATTAGAGAGAGAGAGAGAGAGAGGGGAGAGAAGTGAATAGGGCTTAAATACCTCCTCTGTTTAGGCTGGGCCAAAAGGCCCAAGCCCTTATATAGCTTGGGCAAAGAAAGGAGATCAGTCCCTATTACTCACGTGACCAAAATGGAGAAACAGTCTCCCGGGCCTCCACCTCCAGCTTCCTTCAGAGCAAGCTTCTCAGAGCACCTCTCCAACCACTCAGAGCCAAAACTCTCCAACCAACCCCCTCAGTCCTCAGACCCCTCTATCTTTAAGGAAACTATCCAAGTTCACTCCCCTCTGTTCTCAATCTACCAATCACTGTCCATCATTTTCCCTGTGCCAATGGTGGCTCTAGGTTAACCCAGGACCGCCCAGAGGTCTGTGGCTTTGTACATGTCTATTGGAGGTCATATTCTCAAATAATTAAATTTTGATCTATGCTGCTGCAGCCCTTCCTAAATCCTGTTAGGACTGAGTGGGGTGGAAATTCTATTTTCCAAGAGCTGTTTCTGTCATTCCAAGTATCTCTATTGTATCAATTCTAAAATCAATCATGACTCAAAGAAATTTCTGTTCTGTGCTTAAGCATAAGTCAAAGTCCTTTCCATTGTTCAGCAAAAGGTTTCTGTCCTAAAGTAATCTTAAGAAGGGAGGAGGAGGAACCTCCCATGCCAATGGGGTTCACGTTCCAATAGCCAAGACCCACTATCAATAGGAAATTTTTCAAGTATGAAATTTCCCAATGGTGAAATTTCCAACATTTATGAGTCTAAGAAATTTTAAGGTTTACACCCTAACTCTAACATTAACCCAAACTATAAATACGTTTCTAACCCTTACCAGAATTGGGTTTCTATCCCTAACCCTAACATTAAATACTTTTCTAACCCTAACCCTAAGCCTAAATCTATCCCTAACACTAACACTAACCGTAACCCTAATCCTACACCTAAAACTAAATATGGTTTTAACCCTAACCTTAACCCTAACCCTAAATATGTGCTGATTTGTCCCGATTTCTATCCTACTTAACATTAACCATAAGCCAAACTCTAACCCTAACTTTAAATATGTTTCTGAACCTAACTATAACCCTAACCATAACTATAACCCAATCCCTAAGCCCTAAACCTAAGCCTAAATACATTTCTAACCCTACCCCTAACCCTAACCCAAACCCTAACCCTAAAAGTAAATACTGTCAAACCCTAAACTTATCCCTAACCCTAAATAGGTTTTAAAAATGTAAATATGTTTCTAACCATAACCTTAAACTAACCCTAACTCTAACACTATCCCAAACCATAAATAAGTTTCTAACCCTTACCATATTTGGGTTTCTATTCCTAACCCTAATATTAAATACTTTTCTAACCCTAACCCTAAGCCTAAATCTACCCCTAACACTAACCCTAACTGCAAGCCTAATCCTATACCTAAAACTAAATATGGTTTTAACCCTAACGCTAACCCTAAACTTAACCCTAACCCTAAATATATGCCGATTTATCAGGATTTCTATCCTACCTAATATTAACCCTAAGCCAAACTCTAAACCTAACTCTATATATGTTTCTAAACCTAACTATAACCCTAACCATAACTAAACCCTATCCCTAAGCCCTTAACCTAAGCCTAAATACATTTCCAACCCTACCAGTAACCCTAACCCTAACCTTAATCCTAACAGTAAATACTGTCAAACCCTAAACTTATCCCTAACCCTATATAGGTTTTTAAAACATAAATGTGTATCTAACCCTAACTCTAACCATAAACCTAACTCTAACACTAACCTTAACCCTAAGCCTAAATCTAACCTTAACTCTAACCCTAACATTAAACCTAACCCTAAATATCTGCCGATTTATCCTGATTTCTGTCCTAACATTAACCCTAAGCCAAACTCTAAACCTAACTCTATATATGTTTCTGAACCTAACTATAACCCTAACCATAACTATAACCCTATCCCTAAGCCCTTAAACTAAGCCTAAATACATTTCTAACACTACCCCTAACCCTAACCATAATCCTAACAGTAAATACTGTCAAACCCTAAACTTATCCCTAACCCTAAATAGATGTTTAAAATATAAATATGTTTCTAACCCTAACTCTAACCATAAACCAAACTCTAACACTAACCTTAACCCTAACCCTAACCCTAACAATACATAAATTTCTAACCCTAACCCTAACCCGAAACCTAACCCTAACCCTAAACCCTAATGCTAACCCTAACCCTAACCCTAACCCTAAATACTCTCAAACCCTAAACTTATCCCTAACCCTAAATAGATTTTTAAAATATAAATATGTTTCTAACCCAAACTCTAACCATAAAACTAACTCTAACACTAACCTTAACCCTAACCCTAACTCAAAACCTAGCTCTAACCCTAACATTAACCTTAACCCTAACCCTAACCATAACCATAACGATAACACTAAAGCTAACACTAAACCTAACTCTAACCCAAACCATAAACCTAAACCTAACCCTAAATCTAACACGAACCTTAACCATAACCCTAACTCTAACCTTATCCCAAATACTAAATAGGTTTTTAAACCATAAATACATTTCTAATCCTAACCCAACCATAAAGCTAACACTAACCCTACCCCAAACTCTAACCCTAAAATACGTGCCAATTTCTGTCCATCACTTTAACCCTAACCCTAACCCTAACCCTAAATACTGTCAAACCCTAAACTTATCTCTAACACTAAATACGTTTTTAAAACATAAATATGTTTCTAAGCCTAACTCTAACCATAAACCTAACTCTAACACTAACCTTAACACTAACCCTAACCCTAAATACGTTTTTAAAACATAAATATGTTTCTAACCCTAACTCTAACCATAAACCTAACTCTAACACTAACCTTAACCCTATCCCTAAATCTAACCCTAACTCTAACCCTAAAGCTAACCCTAATCTTAACCCTAACCCTAAATATGTGCCGATTTATCCCGATTTCTGTCCTACGTAACATTAACCCTAAGCCAAAATCTAACCCTAACTCTAAATATGTTTCTGAACTTAACTATAACCCTAACCATAACTATAACCCTATCCCTAAACCCTAAACCTAAATACATTTCTAACCCAAACCAAAACCCTAAAACTAACACTTACCATAACACTAAGCCCTAACCCTAACCCTAAATACATTTTTAACCCTACCCCTACATCTACCCCTAACACTAACCCCTAACCCTAACCAAAAACCAAACCCTAACCCTTACCCTAACCCAAACCCTAACTCTAACCCTAACGCTAAATATGAGCCAATTTCTGTCCTAGCATAACCCTAAACCTAACCCTAACCCTAACCCTAAACATAACCCTAGCCCTAACAATAACCCTAACCCTAAATTCTTTTCTAACCCTAACCCTAAACCTCACTTTAACTTTAACCCTAACCCTAACCATAACCATAACCCTAATCCCTAACCCAAATCCTAACCCTAACCCTAACCCAAACCCATCCTACCCCTTACCCTACCCCTAAATACCCTAACCCTAACCCTAACCCTTAACCCTAACCCTAAAACTAACACTAATCCTAACCCTAACCCTAAATCTAACCCTAACGTTAACCCTAACCCTATCTCTAACCCTTAATATGTGCCGATTTCTGTCCTATCCTAACCCTAACCCTAACCCTAACCCTAATGATATCCCTAACACTAAACCTAACCCTAACCATAACCCTAAATACTGTCAAACCCTAAACTTATCCCTAACCCTAAATACGTTTTTAAAACATAAATATGTTTCTAACCCTAACTCTAACCATAAACCTAACTATAGCACTAACCTTAACCCTAACCCTAACTCTAACCCTAACTCTAACCCAAACCCTAACCCTAAACCTAACCCTAACCCTTAATACCCTAATCCTAACACTAAAGCTAACACTAAACCTAACCCTAAACCTATCCATAAACCTAAACGTAACCCTAAATCTAACCCTAATCTTAATCCTAAACCTAACCCTATCTCTAACCCTAAATATGTGCCGATTTCTGTCCTAACCTTAACCCAAATCCTAACCCTACCCTAACTCTAACCCTAAATATGTGCCGATTTCTGACGGTTTCTAACTCTAACCCAAAATACAATTCAAACCCTAAAACCAACACTAACACTAACCCTAACTTTAAATAAGTCTCTAACCGTAAACCTAACCCTAATTGCGTTTCTATCCCTAACCCAAACACTAAATATGTTTCTAACCTTAACCCTAACCCTCACTTTAACCCTTACCCTAACTCTAACCCTAACACTAAACCTAAATATGTGCAGATTTCTGCCAATTTCTGTCCTACCGATTCCTGCCGATTTTTGCCGATTTCTGTCCTGTACTGTCAAACCATAAACCTACCACTAAACCTAAATAGGTTTTTAAACCATAAATACGTTTCTAACCCTAAATCTAACCATAACCCTAACTCTAACGCTAACCCTAACACTAACCCTTGTGACATGGAAATCACTTTAAAAGACTGATATATATTAATTTAAGGTCGCCAAGGAATTCAGCTATGTAATTCCTAAATGAAAACTCAAGTCAGCCTTCAACCTTTTATAGAGTTTAATTACAAACAGGAAGAAGAAAGGAATTAGAGAGAGAGAGAGAGAGAGAGAGGGGAGAGAAGTGAATAGGGCTTAAATACCTCCTCTGTTTAGGCTGGGCCAAAAGGCCCAAGCCCTTATATAGCTTGGGCAAAGAAAGGAGATCAGTCCCTATTACTCACGTGACCAAAATGGAGAAACAGTCTCCCGGGCCTCCACCTCCAGCTTCCTTCAGAGCAAGCTTCTCAGAGCACCTCTCCAACCACTCAGAGCCAAAACTCTCCAACCAACCCCCTCAGTCCTCAGACCCCTCTATCTTTAAGGAAACTATCCAAGTTCACTCCCCTCTGTTCTCACATATACCAATCACTGTCCATCATTTTCCCTGTGCCAATGGTGGCTCTAGGTCAACCCAGGACCGTCCAGAGGTCTGTGGCTTTGTACATGCCTGTTGGAGGTCATATTCTCAAATAATTAAATTTTGAACAATTAACTCGATATTATTATACAGGAGATTATAAAAGAAAATTGCCCTCACGTTTTGGAGCAAGGGGGCAAAATAGAAATAGAAAGGATTCATAGAACACCTTCTATACTAAATCCCCAAAAGACAACCCCTAGGAATGTAATTGCCAAATTCAAGAGCTTCCAACTAAAGGAGAAAATCCTACAAGAAGCCAAGAAGAAGAGCTTCAGATATAAGGGGGCTCCCATAAGGATCACACATGACTTAGCGGCTAACACACTAAGAGACCGTAAAGCATGGAACACGATATTTAGAAAGGGAAGAGAGCTGGGTCTCCAACCAAGAATCAACTACCCAGCAAAACTGACTATATACTTCCAGGGGAAAGTATGGGCATTCAACAAAATAGAAGATTTCCAAGCATTTGCTAAGAAAAGACCAGAGCTCTGTGGAAAGTTCGATATCCAAGCACAGAAAGCAAGAGAAACATGAAAAGGTAAATATGAAAGAAAGGGAAAAGGAGATAAATCTTATCTTTCTCTTTAAGTCAAACTCTCTTCTATAAGGACTACATTTACATCTAATTATATATATTAATATGGGGGGAAAATGTTTTGTGTAACTCTCATAAATTGTATCATCATAAGAGTAGTTAGAAGAAACATGCATAGGGAAAGATTGGGGAATCAAGAAGATTTGGGGAAAGTTGGGGCAAAAAAAGGAAAAGGGAGGGGGGAACCGTGATAATACTAAGATTAACTTCAAGAAATAGGGGGGGAATCAATAGAATAAACTTTCCCATATAAAGATACACATGGGAAGGGGAGGGGAAGAACTCTCATATGAGAAGGAGAGGAAGAGAGCGTGAAGTGGAAGTACTTAAACCTTACTCTCAGTGAAATCAAATCTGAGAGGGAAGAACATCTAGATCCAGTGGGATCCTGAATTCTATCTTATCCATTAGGGCAAGAAAGAAAGGAAAATCAGGGAGGGGGAGGGAGGAGGGAGTACAAAAAGGGAGGGAAGGAGGGGGGGGAAGGGAGCATAAAAAGGGAGGGGCTAGAAAGGGAAGCATCACAAGGGAGGGGACTCCGGGGACTGACCTAAAGTAAATCACTGGTTCAAAAGGAGAAAGCTAAAGAAGAAAGGTCAGAACTAGGGGAAGATATCAAAATGTCAGCGAATCCACAAATAACAATCATAACTTTGAACGTGAATGGGATGAACTGGCCCATAAAACGTAGACAAAGAGCAGATTGGATTAGAACCCAAAACCCTACCATATGTTGTCTTCAAGAAACACATATGAGACGGGTTGACACTCATAAGGTTAGAATTAAAGGTTGGAGTAAGAACTTTTGGGCCTCAACTGATAGAAAGAAGGCAGGAGTTGCAATCATGATATCTGACAAAGCCAAAGCACAAATACACCTGATCAAAAGGGATAGGGAAGGTAAATATATTCTGCTAAAAGGGAGTATAGACAATGAGGAAATATCACTAATCAACATGTATGCACCAAATGGTATAGCATCCAAATTTTTAATGGAGAAACTAGGAGAATTGAGGGAGGAAATAGATAGGAAAACCATATTAGTGGGAGACTTGAACCAACCACTATCAAATTTAGATAACTCAAACCAAAAAATAAACAAGAAAGAGGTAAAAGAGGTGAATAAAATTTTACAAAAATTAGAGTTAATAGACATATGGAGAAAAATAAATAGGGACAAAAAAGAATACACCTTCTTTTCAGCGTCACATGGCACATTCACAAGAATAGATCATACACTAGGTCATAGAAACATGGCACTCAAATGCAGAAAAGCAGAAATATTAACTGCAGCCTTTTCAGATCACAAGGCAATTAAAATATTGATTGGCAAGGGTACATGGAGACCCAAATCAAAAATTAATTGGAAATTAAATAACATGATACTCCAAAATCGGATAGTTAGAGAAAAAATCATAGAAACAATTAACAATTTCGTTGAAGAAAATGACAATGGCGAAACATCCTTTCAAACCTTATGGGATGCAGCCAAGGCAGTACTTAGAGGAAAATTCATATCCCTGAGTGCATATATTAACAAATTAGGGAGGACAGAGACCAAGGAATTGGAAATGCAAATCAAAAAACTTGAGAATGAACAAATTAAAAACCCCCAGAAGAAAACCATACTAGAGATCCTAAAAATTAAGGGAGAAATTAATAAATTAGAAAGTGACAGAACTATTAAGCTAATAAACAAGACTAGAAGCTGGTACTTTGAAAAAACAGACAAAATAGACAAAGTACTGGTTAATTTAATTAAAAAAAGGAAAGAAGAAAGGCAAATTAACAGCATCAAGGATGAAAAGGGGGATCTCACCTCCACTGAAGAGGAAATTAAGGCAATCATTAAAAACTACTTTGCCCAACTATATGGCAATAAATATACCAACCTAGGTGATATGGATGAATATTTACAAAAATATAAATTGCCTAGACTAACAGAAGAAGAAATAGTTTTCTTAAATCATCCCATATCCGAAAAAGAAATCCAACAGGCCATCAAAGAACTTCCTAAGAAAAAATCCCCAGGGCCTGATGGATTCAACGGCGCATTCTATCAAACATTCAGAGAACAGTTAATCCCAATACTATACAAACTATTTGACATAATAAGCAAAGAGAGAGTTATACCAAACTCCTTTTATGACACAAGCATGGTACTGATTCCAAAACCAGGCAGGCCAAAAACAGAGAAAGAAAATTAAACACCAATCTCCCTAATGAATATAGATGCAAAAATCTTAAATAGGATACTAGCAAAAAGACTCCAGCAAGTGATCAGAAGGATCATCCACCATGATCAAGTAGGATTTTTACCAGGGATGCAGGGCTGGTTCAACATTAGGAAAACTATCCACATAATTGACCACGTCAACAAGCAAACCAACAAGAACCACATGATTATCTCAATAGATGCAGAAAAAGCCTTTGATAAAATACAACACCCATTCCTCTTAAAAACACTAGGAAGTATAGGAATAGAGCGGTCGTTCCGAAAAATAATGAACAGTATATATTATCAGCTAATATCATCTGCAATGGGGATACACTAAATCCATTCCCATTAAGATCAGGAGTGAAACAAGGATGCCCATTATCACCTCTATTATTTGACATTGTATTAGAAACACTAGCAGTAGCAATTAGAGAAGAAAAAGAAATTGAAGGCATCAAAATAGGCAAGGAGGAGACCAAATTATCGCTCTTTGCAGATGACATGATGGTCTACTTAAAGAATCCTAGAGAATCAACCAAAAAGCTAATTGAAATAATCAACAACTTTAGCAAAGTTGCAGGATACAAAATAAACCCACATAAGTCATCAGCATTTCTATATAATTCCAACACAGCTCAGCAGCAAGAACTAGAAAGAGAAATCCCATTCAAAATTACCCTAGACAAAATAAAATACTTAGGAATCTATCTCCTGAGACAAACACAGGATCTATATGAACACTACTACAAAACACTTTTCACCCAACTAAAACTAGACTTGAACAATTGGAAGAACATTAACTGTCATGGGTAGGACGAGCCAATATTATAAAAATGACCATCCTACCCAAACTCATCTATCTATTTAGTGCCATATCCATTGAACTTCCAAAAAATTTTTTTTACTCATTTAGAAAAAACCATAACAAAGTTCATTTGGAATAACAAAAGATCAAGGATATCCAGGGAAATAATGAAAAAAAATAGAAAGGAAGGGGTTCTTGCAGTCCCAGATCTCAGACTATAGAACAAAGCAGAGGTCATCAAAACAATTTGGTACTGGCTAAGAGACAGAAAGGAGGATCAGTGGAATAGACTCGGGGCAAGTGACCTCAGCAAGACAGTATATGACAAACACAAAGACCCCAGCTTTGGGGACAAAAATCCACTATTTCAAAAAACTGCTGGGAAAGTTGGAGGACAGTGTGGGAAAGATTGGATTAAATCAACACCTCACACCCTACACCAAGATAAATTCAAAATGGGTGAATGACTTGAACATAAAGAAGGAAACTATAAGAAAATGAGGCATTTTATTTTGTCTAAGGTGATTTTGAATGGGATTTCTCTTTCTAGTTCTTGCTGCTGAGCTCTGTTGGAGATATATAGAAAAGCTGATGATTTATGTGGGTTTATTTTGTATCCTGCAACTTTGCTAAAGTTGTTGATTATTTCAATTAGCTTTTTGGTTGAATCTCTAGGATTCTTTAAGTAGACCATCATGTCATCCGAAAAGAGTGATAACTTGGTCTCCTCCTTGCCTATTCTGATACCTTCAATTTCTTTATCTTCTCTAATTGCTACTGCTAGTGTTTCTAGTACAATGTCAAATAGTAGAGGTGATAATGGGCATCCTTGTTTCACTCCTGATCTTATTGGGAATGCATCTAGTTTATCCCCATTGCAGATGATATTAGCTGTTGGTTTTAGATATATACTGTTTATTATTTTTAGGAATGACCCTTCTATTCCTATGCTTTCTAGTGTTTTTAATAGGAATGGGTGTTGTATTTTATCAAAGGCTTTTTCTGCATCTATTGAGATATTCATGTGGTTCTTGCTAGTTTGCTTGTTGATGTGGTCAATTATGTGGATGGTTTTCCTAATGTTGAACCAGCCCTGCATCCCTGGTATGAATCCTACTTGATCATGGTGAATGATCTTTCTGATCACTTGCTGGAGTCTTTTTGCTAGTATCCTATTTAAAATTTTTGCATCTATATTCATTAGGGAGATTGGTCTATAGTTTTCTTTCTCTGTTTTTGACCTGCCTGGTTTTGGAATCAGTACCATGTTTGTGTCGTAAAAGGAGTTTGGTAGAACTCCTTCTTTGCTTATTATGTCAAATAGTTTGTATAGTATTGGGATTAACTGTTCTCTGAATGTTTGATAGAATTCACAGGTGAATCCATCAGATGTCTCCCCTTTGACCATCAGATGTCTCCCCTTTGACCATCAGATGTCTCCCCTTTGTCCATCAGATGTCTCCCCTTTGACCCAGCCATAGCACTGCTGGGTCTGTACCCCAAAGAGATAATGGACACAAAGACTTGTACAAAAATATTCATAGCTGCGCTCTTTGTGGTGGCCCAAAACGGGAAAACGAGGGGATGCCCATCAATTGGGGAATGGCTGAACAAACTGTGGTATATGTTGGTGATGGAATACTATTGTGCTCAAAGGAATAATAAAGTGGAGAAGTTCCATGGAGACTGGAACAACCTCCAGGAAGTGATGCAGAGTGAGAGGAGCAGAACCAGGAGAACATTGTACACAGAGACTAATACACTGTGGTATAATCGAACGTAATGGACTTCTCCATTAGGGGCGGTGTAATGTCCCTGAACAACTTTCAGGGATCCAGGAGAAAAAAAACACCATTCATAAGCAAAGGATAAACTATGGGAGTGGAAACACCGAGAAAAAGCAACTGCCTGAATACAGAGGTTGAGGGGACATGACAGAGGATAGACTTTAAATGAACACTCTAATGCAAATACTATCAACAAAGCAATGGGTTCAAATCAAGAAAACATCTAATGCCCAGTGGACTTACGCTTCGGCTATGGGGGGTGGGGGGGAGGAAGAGAAAATGATCTATGTCTTTAACGAATAATGCTTGGAAATGATCAAATAAAATATATTTAAAAAAAAAAGAAAAAAAAGAAAAAAAAAGAAAATGAGGCAAACACAGAATAGTATACACGTCAGACCTTTGGGAAGGGAGAGGCTTTAAAACTAAGCAAGACTTAGAAAGAGTCACAAAATGCAAAATAAATAATCTGGACTACAGCAAATTAAAAAGTTTTTGTACCAACAAAACCAATGTAATCAATAAAATCAGAGGGGAAGCAACACATTGGGAAACAGTCTTCATAAAAACCTCTGACAAAGGTTTAATTACTCAGATTTACAAAGAGCTAAATCAATTGTACCAAAAATCAAGCCATTCTCCAATTGGTAAATGGGCAAGGGACAGGAACAGGCAGTTCTCAGCCAAAGAAATCAAAATTCTTAATAAGCTCATGAAAAAGTGTTCTACATGTCTTATGATCAGAGAGCTGCAAATCAAAACAACCCTGAGGGATCAGCTCACACCTAGCAGATGGGCTAACATGACAGCAAAGGAAAGTAATGAATGCTGGAGGGGATGTGGCAAAGTAGGGACATTAATTCATTGCTGGTGGAGTTGTGAATTGATCCAACCATTCTGGAGGGCAATTTGTAACTATGCCCAAAGGGTGATCAAAGACTGTCTGCCCTTTGCTCCAGCTATAGCACTGCCATGGAGACTGGAACGACCTCCAGGAAGCGATGCAGAAGGAGAGGAGCAGAACCAGGAGAACATTGTACACAGAGACTAATACCTTGTGGTATAATCGAAGGCCATGGACTTCTCCATTAGTATCAATGCAATGTCCCTGAACAATCTGCAGGGATCTAAGAAACACTATCTACGAGCAGAGGATAAACTATGGGAGGAAAAACACCGAGGAAAAGCAACTGGAGAAATTTGGAGGAGCAAATGGAGAAACGTGCTGGCAATTAGCGAGTGCCCCGGTGGAGGGCAACCTGACATGTCTTCCGGGCTCGTTTCCTCCCCTCGCCAAACTCCCCCGCCCGCTCCAACAACCTCCGTGGGCTGGCACTGAGGCTCAGAGATACAGGCTCACAAAAGACCCATAGTGAAGAAGACGGAATCATTTTCTAAGGGGCTGAAGGACTTACCTCGGGAGTTGGATCAAAGGGAGTTACATTTGCGGAAAACTCAGAGAACCTAGAAGGAACCGCCCCCGTAGCAAGGCCAAACAAAGATTTTGATTGGACAACGGACACGCCCATGAACTGCACAGTGGACTGTTCCAAAGGCGAAAGCTGTGGGGGGCGGGGAGGTGGGAGGTCGTGGGAGGGACCACAAAGGGGCGGGGGTGGAGATGGTGGCTGCAGGCCCCAGATATAAAAGGCTACACCTCCACCCTGGGAAACCGAGGACTAACAGGAGAAACGTGCTGGCAATTAGCGAGTGCCCTGGCGGAGGGCAACCTGACATGCCTTCCAGACTCGTTTTCCCCCTCGCCAACCTCCCCCGCCCGCTCCAACAACCTCCGTGGGCTGGCCCAATGACCCTCCAACATTTCCTGATTCCTGTTCTCCCCTGCCCTCCTTAGCTTCTTTCCTCTGCCTCTCTCTTTTTTATTCACCCCTCTCAACCTCGTTCTCCAAAAGTCATGAGAGGATTCAAGTCAACAAAATCAAGTACATTACTGCTCAGGAAAAGAACCACAAGAGGCACTGAGGCTCAGAGATACAGGCTTCCACTAAGGAAGGCCCTCCCAGCTGGTAGATAATTCATTCTTTCTTAAATAATAAATAATGGTTACAGAATTGAATGTCTGGGTTTCTATACTAGCTTTATGAACTATTTTACATCACTGTTGATCATCCATTTTTCTCGAAGTCTCTTGACCAATTCCTATATAAAGTTGGTTCTTCTGAGAAGAGAAAAATGTAATTAAATAAGAGTAATTACATTCTGAAATCTGAACTCTTCTATTAGTTATTTTTCCCCCACAAAAAAAAGATCAAACCAGGAATCAAAAAATATAGATTCAGTTTTTTATCCCTATCTTCAACTTATTTCAACCATGTACTGTGCCTATATTTATCCATGATAACTTATCCTTGCTTAATGAACAC
Organism: Monodelphis domestica; assembly: GCF_027887165.1. Taxonomy (NCBI): domain Eukaryota; kingdom Metazoa; phylum Chordata; class Mammalia; order Didelphimorphia; family Didelphidae; genus Monodelphis; species Monodelphis domestica. The sequence continues at coordinate 1,685,119 of NC_077236.1, forward strand.
ATTTTAGATATTTTGGTAGGACAATTCCCTGTATCACTATAGTATTATATCTATGTATTTTATCTTATTTTGTCATCAATGGAACTTTTCCCACTTTTGTCGATTCTAAGCAAATAAATGAATGTATAATCTGTTCTTTCTAGTACAAGATGGGTGCACAGAACGTCATTTTATGTTAAAAGGTTTCATAACAATTGTCTTTCCGCTGCAAATCTTAACACATACCAAACTAATTTATCTAAAATGAGAGGTAATAGAAGGATTTGCTAAAAGGTTTGCTGATAGTGGAATTCAAAGAACAAAGTGCAGGAAAAATTAGAGTTTTTATTCATAGAAAGACCCATAAATGTATTAGGAACGATCAAAATTATAAAAATTCTTTTTAATTGCAAAATTAGATTTAGTACTTTAGTTTCTGTTTTGAAAATGATACAATTTTTTAAAAGCAATATTAAGCTTTGTTTGTAGACATAGCAACAGGATTTAGGAAGGGCTGCAGCAAAGATCAAGATTTAATTATTTGAGAATATGACCTTCAACAGACATGTGCAAAGGGGACAGACCTCTGGGTGGTGCTGGGTTAAGCTAGAGCCACCATTGGCACAGGGGAGAGATCAACAGTGATTGGTAGATGTGAGAACTGAGGGGAGGGAACTTAGATTTTTTGCTTAAAGATAGTGGGGTCTGAGGACTGAAGGAAGTTGATGCTCTGGAGGAGGTCTGAGAGGAGAGAGGTCCTGGAGAAGCCTTGAAGGAGGCTGTGGAAGGAGAACTCAGGAGGAGAATTCTCTGGAAACATTTCTTGAAAAGGAGGCTCTCTTGAAGTTGGAGCCTGAGGTTGGCATGAGAAGCCTTACCTAGAGAGATCTTGGGTGAGTGATAAAACTAACTGACTGATTTATCTCTTAGGACTGAGGTCTAGGCCTTATTGGCTTGAGGCCCTTCATTCTTATTCCTTTCTTCCTTTCTCTCTTTTCCTATTGATTAATCAGTATATTATAAATTAAATTTCTCTATAAAACCCAGTTGGCTTGGGCATATTCATAAATTGGGAATATATTCCCTGGCAACCATCTTTATTTATATAAGACCAAGACACAGTAGAAAACATATTTCAGCGGTCATAATTGTTATATATTTCCCTTGCTCCCAAACATTTTAATTATCACATTTTATGGCTCCCACTCTCTTATCTACAACTACTTTTTTGTCAATCTCAGGGATATAGGGAGCCAACATGATAGTCAAATTTTGTACTTGTATGAGTACTTCACAAAGAGTGTAGATACAAGGAAGTCCTACGACTTAACATATGTCAAGCGTCGCAACCTTGAGTCTCACATTAGTATTTCCTGCTCTTTTTGGCACTTTTCAGGTTAAGTCTGTGCTCCTTGTTTTTCATCCCTTTTTCTGGAATCAGATACATTAATCACCATCCCATAATATTTTATCAATAAATGGCAGGTTCCCATAGTTTAAAGCTTTTGGTTATGCATTGAAATTAGAGCAAGAATATGTATTAACTTGTATTACTGCAGAAAAAATATTAATATTAATTATATGTACCTTTAGTACAAGAAATGAGAAAAAATCAAATATTCTAATCAAAAAAAAGAAAAGCAATAATAAAAATAAGGAAAAAATCAGTAATTCAATGTGTTCTCAAAAAACATCATCCATTTGTCTATGGATTATTATCTCCAATGCATATGATAGGGTACAGTCAGTCAATTGGTCTCGGCAATTCTTCACATGTGAGCAATGAATCCAAGAGTCCTTCTCTCCAACCTTTATAGATGTTGGAGTAGTTAACAATATTTGGAATGGTCCTTCCCATGAAGGCTGAGTTGCTCCAGTTCCTTGAAATTCTTAATATAAACTTTGTCTCCTGGGTTCAGGTCATGCAGAGAAATATCTAGTGGTCTGGCTTGTACTGCAGCTCCAGATTCATGAAGTTCACATAGTTTGTGCTGTAACTCCTGTATATAGGAAGCAATAGTAGTATCTCCCCCTAATAGTGAGGTATATGCAGAGGGAAAAGGTTTAGCCTGTATAGGAGGATGTCCAAAAAGCATCTCAAATGGTGAGATGTGTAAGTCTCCTCTAGGCCTGCTTCTAAGATAAAATAGGGCCAGAGGTAGAATTTCAGGCCATTTTAAATGTGTCTCAGTGCATAATGTTCCAATCATAGTTTTAAGTTCTGGTTCATCCTTTCCTACTATTTGGAGTGGAGAAAAAACGGAAAAAGGTTAATTAATATCAACAAAATCAATAGAGTCCAAGAAGAACCACCTTCAATATATTTGGGAAGCTCCTTGGGCACCCTCCTGAAGGGCACCTCTCTGAGGGTCATTAGCACCTCGAGTATTAGCATTGGATGAGCTCCATTTCTCATATATTATTATTGCTCATTATAATTTTCTTCATTTGGAGCATTGTCATTATTTTCCAAATTCCTATTTCTATAATTCTGGTTTGTAAAGTTCTTATTTCTATATTCATTATAGTTATTTCCATAATCATTATTATAATTTCTAAATTTCTAAAATTCTGGTTTCTATGACCATTATCATTTCTATAGTTGTTCTGGTTTCTATGACCATTATCATCATTTCTATAGTTATTATTTCTAAAGCTGTTATTGAACTGTGTATTTCTTCCGATCATCTTAAGAAAGGTTCTACATTCCTTCATTTTGTGGCTCTTCTTCTCACAGAAATGGCAAGTTACTGATTTATTTGTGAATTCCCACAAAGGGGCTATAGTCTCTCCTTTATTTTTCAATTGTCTCTTTAACATTTCAATTTCTTTCTTTAAATCTTCCACTGATGTATCGTCTTCCTCAGGTCTTTTTACACGACCTTTATAAACATAGGTTGCTACTCTCCTCATTTCTTCGAGGTCCATAGAGTCCCAATTAGGACAGCTAGTTCTAAAGTAGTCTTTTACCACTGAACAACAATTCTTAACAAATTGCCTACGTATTTGTCTAATGTCTCTTTCTCTGGATAAATCAAGGTCCATATGTGTATTCCCTACATCAAGAAGTCTGTCCATAAACTGGGAGGGTGTTTCATCAATATGTTGTCAGGCATTTTTAAATTTTGACCATTTTTCAGGTCTATCAGAGCAAGCTCTCATGGCTGTCAATAATGCTTCTCTGGCCTGCTTTAGTTTTGCGTGATCTAGTTCAACATTTGGGTTCCAATGTGGATCTTCAGTTGGCCAATAATGTCCTCTTCTACCTCGCTTTTCATTAGCCAGAGAGACGATGTTATTTTTCTCTCTCTTTGTTAATAATGATTCTAATAAATTCTCAACATCCAACTAAGTGGGGTCAAATGTTCTGAATATGTTCTCTAATTTTTTTTATAATTAATATTGGTTCGTCCTCAAATGATGGCATATCTTCCTTCAATTTTTTTAAATCCTCAGGGCTAAAAGGTGTATGATGTCTTACAGATACCAAGTTTCCATTTTTATTAAAAGTGGGTACTTCCCTTAAAGGAAATAAGCTATCTGAATTATTTGGTATTCCTGTTTCTAGGATTGTTGCTCCATTCTCAGTGGAGTAAGTATGAGAAATAGAAGAGTTGGGCACACTGAGAGAAAGGGTTTGTTGTTGTCCCATAGTGCCAGAAAAATCAGAGGTAGGGTGTGAATTTAAGTTGGAATGTGAACTTAAAGTGGATTGTGTAGGGTGGGAAGGAGGAGCCAAGGAAGAAGTATGAAAGGATACAGAGGTATTTGGATTGGAGGAATCAGGTGTGAAGTAGAGGGATTAAGATCAGAAGTATGGGTAGGGTATGAACTTCGAGTCAATTATGTAGGGTTGGAAGTGTGGGTGGGGTGTGAACTTAGAGTTGGTTGGTTAGAATTAGGATTTTCTGAGGCAAAGGGGGCAGGGGAGCTGTGTCCAGAGTTTCTGATAATGTTCTTAACTCTCATTTAATACTTCTCATAAAAGTTACAATCTCCCCATGACGTCCCTCCATAAGTTCCTCTATAAGCTCCTGCTGAGTATTTTGTTCTAAAATTTGTTGGATATTAGAGGGAGCAATTTATTGTTTTGACTGAGAAATGAGTTCTTCAAGGAAATATAATATTATAATTACAATAATCAAAAACTCAAGGGAAAGTAGTATGTCGATTAAATTTTGCCATAAGTTCCAAGGGATGAGCCCTTTCAGAGAGGCAAAGAATTCTGTATTTACAAGATTGGTCATGGGGCTGATAAGCCAGCTGTTATGTAAGTTGTAGACCAATGCTTGTATTAAGAAAAGAACAAAGTATTTACTGAAACACCAGTTGCTAACTAAGTTCTGAACTGTCTGTAACTCCATATTTCTAAAGTAAACACGTGGGAAGCAGGACAAGGCCAAGAGCTTTCCCCAGGTTTGTCTTAATCTTAATTTAGGCAGTTGTTCCCTAAAGGAAAGGATTTAGAAATAGTTCTCCTAGCCAGGACTTTAAGGCCCTGTTGCTAAGATCTAAAACAGCTTAATTTAAGGAGAATCAAAAAGGTTTTTTACTCACCCGTTCTTGCAGCTGTATTTTTGAAGCCAAGTTAAAAAAGAAAACAAAACTGACTGATAGAGCAAGTAATAAAGAGAGAGAGAGAGAGAGAGAGAGAGAGAGAGAGAGAGAGAGAGAGAGAGAGAGAGAGAGAGAGAGAGAGAGAGAGAGAGAGAGAGAGAGAAAGGAAAGCGATTTCACAGAAGCTTTTTGAGGGATTTCTCACCACTTTCGTGGTCAGCCATAAACTGTTATAATTAAAAGAGTGGCAGGCATAAACTGGAAGAGTTAAAATGGTTGAGGTTATAAACTGTAGTGAGGAAAATAGTGGAAGATATAAATTGTAGTAGATATAAGACTGGATGAGTAAATTGTGACTGCAGAAAATGTGTTTTCACTACAGTGTCTTGTTTTAAATCAAATATAAGGTGGTCGCCAGGGAAATATTACCAATTATGAATATACCCAAGTCAACTGGGTTTTATAGAGAATTTAATTAATAATACAATGAGGAATCAAAGAGAGAGAAAGGAAATAAATGAGAAAAGAATAGGCCGGCCCAGGCAGTCCTGGCCAACCCAGCCCCAAACCCTAAAAGAAAAGATCAGTCAGTCCTTAATCACTCACCATAAGATCTATTCAAGCAAGGATTCAGGGAGACAGAGTCTCCCCAGAGGGAGTTCCAGCCAGAGTCAGCCTCCCTTGAGAGACCTCCTTAGAGATTGTCCTCTCAACAACCTCCTTAGAGACTGTCTCTCAAGAGACTGTTTTTTCTTATATAGGGTTTTTTTTCCTATGTCACCTCCCCTAAGTTCTTCCATCTACCAATCACAGTAGACATTTTTCAAAGGACAGACCATTCTTAGACCACACCTAAGAAGGTGTGGATTTTTGAGTAATTCACACCAGGAAAGCTCTGAGTAAGTTTCCCAGTTCTTTGTTCCTTGTAAATTCACAAGTTGCCTGACCTTTATAGGTACTTATCAACCTTTTGTATTAATTCTAAAAATAAGCATGGCTTAAGTATGGATTTAAGTACTTTTCATTGTTCAGCAAGGAGTTTTCTCCCCTAAAACAGTCTTCAGTATGGGTGGAGTAGAGGTCTTCCCATTTCTGATCTAAGTAGAGTTCTCACATTTTAGATCTAAGTAGCTTCACTGTTTAAAATGGGGAATAGTCCCAATGGGGAATTTTTAAGCTTCACAATTTCTTCTTGCATTATTTTCTTTTTTGTTCCTAAATTTTCCTCTACCTAACTCAATTTGTTTGTGAAGTAATTTTTTTAGTTATTCCTGACTGTTTCCTTTCCATATTCTTCTTTTGGAATTTGTGTGTGTTTTCCATACCTTCACTGTCCCCTTCTGTGTCTTCACCTTGCTCTTTGTCTCTATAAAATTCTAATGCTTAGGGGTAGAAAAGAAGGTCTCTCACAGTTCTCAGGGTCTCTTAGACTTGAACAGGAGTGTGTCTTTGTTTTGGGCTGGCCTCCCATCCCATCCCATCTCTATTATTCTTCAAAGCTGGGAGACTATGTTTATGTTGTGTGTACCTAGGGTTAGAAATTACACCACATATATAACCTTATGTATAGACTTATTTCCATCTTATTGAGGAGAACACTATGGCAGAGTTTAAGTATTGTGCCTGGAATCACAAAACCTATATTATATTCAGTCACATTCTTATTCAGATATTTCACCAAAATGTTATCTATCTTGCCTTTAAGTGACAAGTGCCTTGTCACTTAAAAATAAGAATTACTAAGCACAATATCAGAATTACTAAGCACAATATCAGCACGACAAGGCACTTTCAATTTAGTTAGAGCTTTAAAACTGCTAAAGACACTTATTAAAGATAAACTGAATGCTGGATGACTTAAGTGAAGATTAACGAGGAGAAAATTATTTGACACAATGTGGTAAGTGAAAATTTATTTAAGTAACTTAAATTTGTAATAATGTTAAGAGTATGGATTTACTTTGTACAGAGTAACATTAACTTTCTATGTAATATTTTAATGTAATCTAATTAACATAATTTCCTCATAATATAGTTTTTATATTACATATATAATATTAAATAACTAATTCTATATAATCTATTTAGATATAATATTCTCCATGGAAAATCAAATATGTGGGATAGTGAACCAAATAGGTTCTCTTACCAGTCACCAGAATGTTGAAAATATATAAATACTAAAAGATTCTTTTTGCCTCTGGTCTGAGTAATATCACAACTGAAATATCTGCCACACTTTGATCTGGACTCTGAAACGGAAGTAGCTGTGGAGAAGTACACAGAAAATTCTCTTTCAGAACTTTGAACACTGAGCATTCCACTTCATAATAGCTGCAATTGTTAAAGCAAAGTAGATTCTCTCTACTTTGTCAGTAGTTACCCAAGAAGTACAATTTTAATACTTGGATGGAAATTGAATATAGGAGTTAGAGAAAATGTCCCCATAAAACTAATTCACCAATTTCTCCTGAGTTGTCAAATATATCATGTTGCTATATCTACAAACAAAGCTTAATATTGCCTTACAAGAACAATTACTGATAGATTTCATAACCATGCCAAAGGCTGGATATTATAGATTTGGTCTAGTTATTGTAGAGCAACTAACCAGATGGCTGGAAGCATTTCCTGTGTCCCAAGCCACAGTGCATTTTGTTGCTAAAGTACTTTGAAAAGAAATTATTCTTTGCTTTGGACTGCCAGCACGTATTGATTCAGATACAGGAAGTCATTTTAGTGATTCTCTCCTAAACCATATATATTCTTGACTGGGAAAAACTCCCAAATTCCATGTTCCATATGATCCTCAGAGCTCAGGCTAAGTGAAAAGGATGAACAAAGAACTTAAGATGATGCCTGGAAAATGATGCACAGAGACACATTCAAAATGGCCTGAAATTCTCCCTCTGGCCCTATTTTATCTCAGAAGCAGGCCTAGAGGAGAGCTACTCATCTCACCATTTGAGATGCTATAGCCTATACAGGCTAAACCTTTTCCCCCTGCATTTACATCAGTATTAGGGGAAGATACTACCATTGCTTCCTATTGTCATGATTAAAATAGTGGGAGTTATAAACTGTGGCAGACAAAAGAGTGGTTGGCTTAAATTGTGACCTCAGAAAAAATGGTTTCAAGAGAGTGTCTTGTTTTAAATCAAATATAAGGTGATCGCCAGGGAAAAAATTCCCAAATATTAAATATACCCTGTCAGCTGGGTTTTATAGAAATTTTAATTAATACAAATGAGCTATTAGAGAATGAGAGAGAGAAAGAGAGACACAGACAGAGAGAGGCAGAGAGAGAGAGAGACAGACAGAGAGAGAGGAGGACAAGAAGGGAGAAAAAGGAGAGAATGAGAAAGGAATGGAGAGGACAGAGGGAGAAAAAAGAAAGAATGGAAAGGGGGGGGGAGGAGAAGACTAGAGGGCTGAAGACCCCTAGACTGCCTACTGAGTAGGAAAAGTATGAGTGTGGAGGTGGAGGGAGGACCAGAGAAAGAGGGGTGGGGCGTAGAAAAGGCGAAAAGGAAGGAGTAAGGAGGGGAGAAATAGGACTGGAGGGAGAGCAAAGGGGAAGGGGGAGGGAGGGAGGGAGGGAGAAAGTTAGAGCGGGCGGGGGAGGTTGGCCAGGGGGAAAACGTGTGAGGAAGATATTCGAGGTTGCCCGCAACCTGGGCATTCGCCAATTGTCCTCAAGTTTTCGTTTTTGGTGCTTGGTTTCCCCGGGTGGAGGTGGGGTGTTGGGTTTCTGGGACCTGCAGCCACGCCATGACAGGTTGTCCCTGTCAGTTGTCCCTCCCCCCTCCCATCCGCTCCCCCGACCCTGGCGCATTGGAATTGTCCGCACTGCGGAAGTGACGTGAAGGTTGTCCAACCAGAATCTTCGCTGGGAGTTGCTAGGTGGGCGGTTCTTGTTAGTTTCTCTGTGTTTTCCTGGGAGAAAATGGAACTCCCCTGGCTCTAACTTGGGAGGTAAATCTTGCTGCCCCTTGAGAAATGACTGTCATTTCCACCATCAATCTTCTGTGAGCCTCAGCGGCCTGGGTGGTTCTTTTCCTGAGCATTAAATTGTCCAAGGTTTTTTGGACTTGAACCCCTTAAGGACTTTTGCCCTGATTTCTCCCTGATCCCTTTTGTAAATGAGGCGTGAAGACCCTTTTCTGCTCCGGAGAACGTCTCTGGGTGAAGTGGTGTTTGCCCCGGGGAGCAAAATATCCTGGGTGAGGGCGGTGGTACTCAGCAGCGGGCCAATGCTGGTTCAGGGCTCCCTGTACCTCGGGGGTCTTTTTTCACCATTTCCCCCATCCAAGGAGTGAGTAGCCAGGAATTTCTTTGCTCTCAGTGTAGATCCCGGATGTGCGTTTGTTGCTGCCCTCTCAGAGTGTATATCGCGTACAGGATTCCTCTTGGAGTCTCTTGTGACCTGGGAAGTGGGAAAACGGGTTGAGAGGGGTGAATAAAAAAAGAGAGAGAGCTGGGAAAGAAGGTAAGGAGGGGAGGGGAGAAGAGAGAGCTGATGCAGAGGGAAAGAAGGGAAAGGGTGGGGAGTGGGTGTGGCAATGAAAGAGGGAGGAGAGGAGCAAGAGAAAGGGGGGGGATAGAAAAGGAGAAGAGAGAGGGGATGACAGTTGCGATGGTCAGAATAGAAAGAGGTCGAGAGAGGGGGAAAGAGGAGAGTCATGGCTAGAAGGAGGGAAAGGAGAATGAAAGGGAGAGAAAAGGGAAGTGTTGGAGGGAGAAGAGGGCCAGCCGAGGGAGAAAGTTGGAGCGGGCGGGGGAGTTTGGCGAGGGGGAAAACGTGTCAGGAAGGCATGCGAGGTTGCCCGCCACCTGGGCACTCGCTAAGGGCCAGCAAGTTTCTCCCTTTGGTCCTGCGTTTCCCCGGGTGGAAGTGGGGTGTTGGTATCTGGGGCAAGCAGCCACCCCCGGCTTGTGGTCCCTCCCACACACGCCCCTCTGCGGCTCGGGAAGTTGGAATCTTCTGCTGCGACGTTCACTGACGTGTCCGTCGTCCAATCAGAATCCTTGCTTGCCAGTTGCTGGGTGGGCGGTTCCTTTCAGTTTCTCCGGGTTTTCCTGGGAGAAAAGTTGAACTGCTTTTGCTCCAACTTCGGAGGTAAACCTTTCAGCCCCTTGGAAAAGGACCCTGTCTTTTTTCACTATCGGTCTTTTGTGAGCTCTGAGCCTCGGCGCCTCCTGTATTGCTTTTCTTTTGCGGCACGCACTCGATTTTGTTGACTTGAACCCTTTCATGGCTTTTGCCCTAATTTCTGCCTGATCCCTTTGGTAAATGAGGTTGGAAGACCCTTTTGTGTTCTGGAGAATGTCTCTGGATGGACTCGTGTTTGCTCCGGTGAGCAAACTCCTGGGTGAAGGCGGAGGTCCTTTGTTGTTTCAAGCAAGCCTGTCCATTGGGAGGCTTTCCCGCATTTCCCCTGTCCAAGGAGAAGCCAGGGATTTCTTTCCTTTGGCTGATCCTGGATGTGCGATTGCTGTTGCCCTCCAAGAGTGTAAATGAAGTGCCGGAGTCCTCCGTAGATGCCCCAGTAAAAAGGGAAGTAGAAAAACAGGTTGAGAGGCGTGAATAAAAAAAGAGATAGACCTGGGAAAGAAGATAAAGAGGGGAGGGGAGAAGAGAGGGGGGATGCAGAGGGAAGGAAGGAAGGGAAAGGGAAGGGAGTGGGTGTGGCAACGAAAGAGGGGAAGGTATGAGAGAGTAGGTAATGGAAAAGTCAGGAAAGTGGGGGCGGGGGGAAGAGTCTCAGGGGAGGATGGAGTTGGGGAAAAGCGGGAAAGGTGAAGAGGCCAGGGGAAGAGTCAGGGGATGGCAAGAGGACGGAGCAAGGACAGGGAGGGGACAGGAGGGGAGAAAGAGGAGACAATGAGAAAGGGATGGAGAAGGGAGAGGGAGAAAAAATCATGGAAAGATACAGAGAGAGAGAGAGAGAGAGAGAGAGAGAGAGAGAGAGAGAGAGAGAGAGAGAGAGAGCCAGAGAGAGAGAGAGAGAGAGAGAGAGAGCCAGAGAGAGAGCCAGAGAGAGAGCCAGAGAGAGAGCCAGAGAGATTGAGAGAGAGAGAGAGAGAGAGAGAGAGAGAGAGAGCCAGAGAGAGAGAGAGAGAAGGAAGAGAGAAATATGGCTAGAGAGAAGGGAGGGAAAGGGAATGAGTGGGAGAGAAAGGGGAAGGGGGAGGGGGTGGGAGAAGAGGGAAAAGCTGATGGGGAAGGTATTTGAAGTTTCCCTCATTTTGGGCTCTGGGTCCATGGGGAGAGCAAAAGAGAAGGAGATGGGGACTAGAAGTAAGGTAGAGAGGGGATAGAGAGGAAGAGGAAGACACAAAAAGAAGGGAAAGAGCAATAGAGGGAGGGGGGAGAGGAGTGGATAGAAGGAAAAAGAATCAGAGAGAAATGAGGGTGAGATCCAGAGAGAAGCACCCAGAGACAAAGTAAAATAAAGGGAGAATCACACAAGAGACAGACAGCGACTGGGAGAGAGACTGGGCCTGAGATGTCTAAAAATGGAGACGGAGGATAGACACAGAGAGAGAGGACAAGTGACAGTGGGAGAAAGAGAAGAGAGATGGGAGGGAGGGAGAGAGACACAGTAAAGAATTAAAGGGGAAAGAGAGAGCGAGATACTGTGTGATAGAAAGGCAAGAGAGACAGAAAGCAAGAGAGGGAAAGAAATAGAGGGAGAGAGATTAGGTGAGGAAACAACAGAGAGAGAGTCAGACAGAAGGGTCTGAGGTCAGAGAGTACCAAAGAAATGAATGAATAGATGAGGGAGAGAAATAGAGAAGGGATGAGAGAGAAAGACACTGGATGTGAGGCACTGGGATGAAGGGGAAGTGGCAGAGAGGATTTGAAAGGGAGGGGGGAGCGAAAGACAGGGACAGTGATTGGAGAGCCCTTAGGAGACAAAGGGTGTAAAACAGGAAGAAACAGATGCAGAGAGAGCTAGAGCCTGGAATGTGCCAGATAGACACAGAGATGGAGAGACTGAGGAGACAGAGTCTACATACGACAAAAAAAGTGAACCACAGAGGGAGACATAGATATGGGAGAGAGAGAGGGGCAGTGAGAGAGAAGGAGCTAGAGAATGACAGAGAAGAAAAGGGAATAACTGGGAAGGGAGAGACAGAGGGTGGGGAAAGAAAGATATAGAGAGGCAAGAAGATAGTGAACAAGAGAGAGGAAAGGGTGGTGCGGGGGAGGGGGGGCAAGAGGGCAAAGGACTGGCAGAGCGAGGTTGGCGTAGATTGACAGTGAACAAGAGTAGGGGAGAGAGGGATTGAGGAAGAGGATAGAGACTGAGATAGCCAGAGAGGACACAGACACACCCTGAGGCAAATTTAGACGGAATGAGAGACATGACAGCGAAAGGGAGAGGGAAAGGGCAGGAGCAAAGGAAGTAAAGAGAGTGACAGAGAGGCTGATGAGGAGTCCAGGAGAACAAGAGGGAAAAGGGGTAGGGGCTTGAGAAAGGGGGAAGGACAGACAAGGGAGAAATGGAGAGGACAGATAGAAAGTAGAAGAAGAGAGACCTAATGGACATACAGAGTAGGAAAAGAGGAAGGGGGTGGGGTGGGGTGGGGGCCAGGGTAGAGAAGATTCCAAAGTAGTCAGAGAGGGAATGACAGAATCACAGAGAGACAAAAGAAAGAAGAGCAAGGGGATGAAAGTGAGAAAGGGAAAGAGACAGTAAGAAGTACTGGGGGCAAATAAGGACAGAGAACAAAGGAGGAGAGGTAGAGAGAGGAAAAGGACAGACAAATAAGGGAAGGAGAGACAAGAGAGGAGGAAGTATGTGGGATGAAACTGTGCATTATTCCCTCACATCTATTGATCAGTATTGGCAATTTTCTGTTGAGAAGAACCTCCTCTCCCCTCAGTTATAATAGCAGTTATTTTAGATAGCAATATAGGCTTTTTCCTATTCTCAAAGATGACTAAAGAGCCTCCCCACCCTCCACTCATTTTGGGAGGGGTTCTGTAGCCTATGCCCGGGCATCACGAGGGCAACATATTTGATTGCTGTACACAAGATTTAAATTCCTGGGGCTTTGATTATTTCACTTTGCTTTGATTTCAGAAAGTTGCTTTGCAAGGATAAAAGGGAGGGGAAGGAATATAGACTTCAGGTAAGAATGAAAAACTCAAAAAAAACCCAAAACACCCTGATACCCAAAGGGCAAATTTCAGCAACTTGTGTGTGTGGGGGGGTTTGTGTGTGTGTGTGTCTGTGCGTGCGCGTGGGCGTGTATACACGCACATGAAAAGATTTGATTTTACCAGTCAGAAACACCAATTTTTTCTTTGCAATGAATTTCCAGTCTCTTCTGGGTTTCAGTACTCCCTGAAAATGCTTCAATTATTTGGCAGTTCTTCCAATTCCTACTGGAAAAGGGTAAACAATTTTGCAGGCAGCTTAACTTTCCACTTTCTTGATTAACCATGGCTGCTCAGTGACATGGAAGAGAGTCGACACTAGCCCAATTCAGGATAGTGGTAATACCACCTCTGTAATTCCACTCTGAGGCTCGGGAAGTTGGAATAGTCCTCTGGGCCATTCACTGACGTGTCCGCCGTCCAATCAGAATCTTTGCTAGGCCTTTGCTGGGTGGGCGGTTCGTTTCAGTTTCTCCGGGTTTTCCTGGGAGAAAAGTTGAACTGCTTTTGCTCCAACTTCCGAGGTAAACCTTTCAGCCCCTTGGAAAAGGACCCTGTCTGTTTTCACTATCGGTCTTTTGTGAGCTCTGAGCCTTTCTCTTGTCTCTCTTTGATTCTGTCATTCCCTCTCTGACAACTTTGGAATCGTCTCTACCCTGGCCCCCACCCCACACCCTTCCTCTTTTCCTACTCTGTATGTCTACTAGGTCTCTCTTCTTCTACTTTTTATCTGTCCTCTCCATTTCCCCCTTGTCTGTCCTTCCCCCTTTCTCAAGCCCCTACCTCTTTTCCCTCTTCTTCTCCTGGACTCCTCATCAGCCTCTCTATCACTCTCTTTACTTCTTTTGCTCCCGATCTTTCTCTCTCCCTTTCGCTGTCATCTCTCTCATTCCGTCTAAATTTGTCTCCGGGTGTCTCTGTGTCCGCTCTGACTATCTCACTCTCCATCCTCTTCCTCAATCCCTCTCTCCCCTACTCTTGTTCACTGTCAATCTACGCAAAACTCGGTCTGCCAATCCTTTGCCCTCTTGCCCCCCCTCCCCCGTACCACCCTTTCCTCTCTCTTGTTCACTATCTTCTTGCCTCTCTATAACTTTCTTTCCCCACCCTCTGTCTCTCCCTTCCCAGTTATTCCCTTTTCTTCTCTGTCATTCTCTAGCTCCTTCTCTCTCACTGCCCCTCTCTCTCTCCCATATCTATGTCTCCCTCTGTGGTTCACTTTTTTTGTCGTATGTAGACTCTGTCTCCTCAGTCTCTTCCATCTCTGTGTTTATCTGGCACATTCCAGGCTCTAGCTCTCTCTGCATCTGTTTCTTCCTGTTTTGCACCCTGTGTCTCCTGAGGGCAATCCAATCACTGTCCCTGTCTTTCTCTCCCCCCTCCCTTTCAAATCCTCTCTGCCACTTCCCCTTCATTTCAGTGCCTCACATCCAGTGTCTTTCTCTCTCATCCCTTTTCTATTTCTCTCCCTCATCTATTCATTCATTTCTTTGGTACTCTCTGACCTCAGACCCTTCTCTGTCTATCTGTCTGTCTGTCTGTCTGTCTGTCTCTGTCTCTCTCTCTCTCTGTTGTTTCCCCACCTACTCTCTCTCCCTCTATTTCTTTCCCTCTCTCCAGTTGAATTTAATCCGATCAAAAGCCTCCAGAGCGACTTCCGGGTAAGCATGGCTGCACAGTAGACACGGCTCGCTTCCTCTCCTCAAACCCAACGACACAAACGACCTCAAAAGACCCCTCAAGAAACAAAAACAACCATCCTCATAAGAGTGGAGAGACCCCACACTAAGTCGAAGCACTGAATGTAGGTGAGACTTCGGCATTTCCACAATATAAGGGAACGAAAAGCTGACCCACCCTCCCCCCGTGCACCGCTCCAAGTGAGCCAGAGTTTAAGTCTGCACTGGCCTGAATCAATAAGTGAGGGAGGGGCACCCCAGGACTGAACAACGGGCAGCCCCACGTCTGGGAACCTGAGTAAGACCACCAAGAACCCCCCTCCTATGAGCAGAAAAACCCGAGACACTGGCAGGCGAGCAAGGGGAACTCAGATCCAGGCCTCCCAGAACTAGCCTGCTATCATCAACGAGTGCGCAAAGGGATCCCCTGAAGTGAGCAAGGGGCACCCACAGGTCTTGGGAGTTAACTAAAAACAACAAAGGCCCACACCTGAGAGCTGTAACACCCGAAAAGCCGGTAGGCAGGGGAGGGCAGACCCTGGGCATCCTGGGGAAGATAGCGCTGCTGCAGAGAATGGAGAATTTGCCTGTGGATGAAGCCTCGGATCAGTAGAAACATACACTGAAAGCCAGCCCTCCTTACTCAGATTTCTGACTGGAAAGGGGAGAAAAAAACCATAGTGATCCAAACAGTGCACAGGAGCAACAACATCTAAACACCAAGAAAAGCAAGAAGAAGGGGTTTACTCTGGACACATTTTATGCAGCGAAAATACAAAATACAGAGGAAATAGAAGAGGAAACACAAACAAAATGCTCCAAAACCTTCCAAAAGAAATGGAAAATTTCCACGAGCTCTTGAAGAATTTACATTCGAAATTATCAAAAAATGGAAGCCTTCTGACAGGGAAAATGGGAAATAATGCAAAAGGATCGCAGCAACCTGAGGGACCAAAATATGCAAATGCAGAAATCGAGGCCTCAAAAAACAGGTCAGACCAAACTGAAAAGGGAAACCAGTCTTTAAAGGTCAGAATCAGGCAACTGGAAGACAATGATTTCCCAAAAGAGCAAGAATTAATAACACAAAGTCAAAAGACTAAGGAATTAGAAGTTAACATAAAACATCTCACTGACAACGTGACAGACCTGGAAAACACAGGAAGAAGAGACAATCTGAGAATATTTGGCCTAACAGAAAAGCCAAAATAAATAGTAATCTTGACATTATAATACAAGATATTAAAGAAAACTGCCTGGAGATTCTAGAACAAGATGACAAAATATGCATTGAAAGAGTTCACAGAACACCTTCTACACTAAATCCCCAAAAGACAACTCCCAGGAATGGAATGGCCAAATTCCAAAACATCCACACAAAAGAAAAAAATCTTACAAGAAGCCAGAAAAAGAAAATTTGGATATAAAGGAATTCTAATCAGGGTCACACAGGACCTAGAATTGCCACTCTCAATGACCATAAGGCCTGGAACATGATATTCAGAAAGGCAAGAGAGCTGGGTCTTCCACCAAGAATCAGCTATCCATCCAGACTGACTATATACTTCCTGGGGAAAGTATGGGCATTCAACAAAATGCAAGGTTTCCAAGTATTCGTAAAGAAAAGACCAGGCAAGGAGGAGACCAAGTTATTGCTCTTTGGAGATGATATGGTGGTCTACGTAAGGAATCCTAGAGAATCAAACAAAAAGCTAGTCGATATAATCAACAACTTTAGCATAGTTGCAGGATACAAAATAAACCCAATTAAGTCATCAGCATTCCTCTATATTTCCAACACAGCTCAGCAGCAAGAATTAGAAAGAGAAATCCCATTCAAAATCACCATAGACAAAATAAAATACTTAGGAATCTTGAACACAACTACAAAACACTCTCCACACAACTAAAACTAGAGAAAAATTTTTTTTTACTGATTTAGAAAAAAAAACCATAACAAAGTTCATTTGGAAGAATAAAGGATCAAGTATATCCAGGGAAATAATGAAAAAATAAATAAAAAAGGAAGGTGGCCTTGCAGTCCCAGATCTCATACTCTATTATAAAGCAGTGGTCCTCAAAAGAATTTGTTACTGGCTAAGAGACAGAAAGGAGGATCAGTGGAATAGACTTGGGGTAAGTGACATCAGCATGATAGTATATGAAAAACCCAAAGACCCCAGCTTCTGAGACAAAAATCCACTATTTGAGAAAAACTGCTGGGAAAACTGGAAGACAGTGTGGGAGAGATTAGGTTTGGATCAACACCTCATACCCTACACCAAGATAAACTCAGAATGGGTGAATGATTTGAACATAAAAACGAAAGTGTAAGCAAATTAGCTGAACACAGAATAGTCTACATATCAGACCTGTGGGAAGAGGAAGATGTTAAAACCAAGCAAGACATAGAAAGTGTCACAAAATGTAAAATAAACAATTTTCATTACATCAAAATTAAAATTTTCTGTACAAACAAAATCAATATAGCCAAAATAAGAAGATAAGCAACAAATTGGGAAACAGTCTTCATAACAAAATCCTCAGACAAAGGTCTAATTACTCAAATCATAAAGAGCTAAATCAATTGTACAAAAAAATCAAGCCATTCTCCAATTGATAAATGGGCAAAGGACATGAACAGGCAGTTTTCAGCCAAAGAAATTAAAAGGATTAATTAGCATGTGAAAAAGTGCTCTAAATCTCTTATAATCAGAGAGATGGGGATTTCCCGGTAAACATGGCTGCAATGTAGACGCAACTCGCTTCCCCTTCCAGGCACCGAAGGAAATAGACTACCTGAAAAGAGCATGAATATCACCTTTGGAAGAACGGAAGGACTCTCCAGTACCCCCACAGAATCGAAGGTATGTGGGGTTTGAACATTTCTACACTATAAGGAGGAGGAAAAGCTCACACAAAACCATGAACTGAGCCGCACATCCCTCTCAACCCCCCCACCAAACCAGAGTAAGCTATCAGAGCTCTCACTGGGACAGCGAGTGAGTGAGGAGAGTCTCTGTCTGAGGGAGCACACCAGGATCATTGGGATCTACTGACTGTAAGGAAACAACCTCTCAGGGCACTTTCACGGGAGAATTCTAAGCTGACCAAGGGGGCTGCGGAGCTGACCTCCGGGGAGGTTGCGCTGAACACCTGGGTGGGCCGCACTGATCGCCTGGGTGGTTGGGCTGAACAAAGGGGCCCGTGCTGTAAGAAACCTCAGAGGCTGGAAAGAACTAGTCTGAGGCAACCTAAATTCACAGAAAACCCACCCGTATCACCCAGACTCCGACCAAAAAACAAAGTGGAATAAAACCACCAAAGGGATGGCTCACACAGCCCAAAATCAAGACTCCAAGAACAAAGGTGGGGCGGGGGAGTGAGTATTGAAAAGTTTTTTGATGGAAGTACCCAAGGAAATGAAGAGAATGAGGATGAATTCCAAACAAAATCAGAACATGCTTCCCCAAATGGAAACCATCCACAAGCACTGGAAGATCTCAAACTGGAGATTACCCAAAAGATGGAACCCTTTTGGAAAGAAAAATGGGAGAAAGAGATCAGCAGTCTGATAGACAAGACTTCACAATTGGAGAACGAGCTGGAAGCATCTAATAGAGGGGCAGACAAAGCTGAAAACCAAAACCAGTCCCTAACGACCAGAATTAAGCAAATGGAAGACAGTGAGATTACAAAAGAGCAAGAATCAATAAAGCGAAGCCAAAAAATTAATGAATTAGAAGAAAACATAAAATATCTCACTGAAAAGGTCACAGACTTGGAAAACAGAGGAAGAAGAGACAACCTCAGAATTATTGGTCTCCCCGAAAAACCAGAGATAAACAAAAACCTCCATGGTATTCTACAGGAGATTATAGAAGAAAATTGCCCACATATTCTGGAGCAAGGGGGCAAAATAGAAATAGAAAGGGTTCACAGAACATCCTCTATACTAAATCCCCAAAAGCAACCCCCAGGAATGTAATCGCCAAATTAAAGAGCTTCCAAGAAAAGGAGAAAATCCTACAAGAAGCCAAGAAGAGGAGCTTCAGATATAGGGGGGCTCCCATAAGGATCACACACGAATTAGTGGCACACATAGTAAGAGACCGCAAAGCTTGGAACACGATATTTAGAAAGGCAAGAGAGCCGGGTCTCCAACCATGAATCAACTACCCAGCAAAGCTGACTATATACTTCCAGGGGAAAGTATGGGCATTCAACAAAATAGAAGATTTCCAAGCATTTGCTAAGAAAACACCAGAACTTAGTGGAAAATTTGATATCCAATCACAGAATGCAAGAGAAACATGAAAAGGTAAATATGAAAGACAGGTAAAAGGAGATATAGCTTATCTTTTTCTTTAAGTCAAACTCTCTTCAATAAGGACTATATTTATATCAAATTATATATATTAATACGCAGGGAAAATGTATTGTGTAACTCTCAAAAATTGTATGCATCATAAGAGTATTAGAAGAATCATGCATAGGGAAAGATTGGGGCATCAAGAAGATTTGGTGAAAGGGGGGCAAAGAGAGAAAAAGGGAGGGGCGAAATCGTCGATAATACTAACATTTACTTCAAGAAATGGGAGGGGACTGAATAGAATAATCTTTCCCATACAAAGATACACATGGGAAGGGGAGGGGAAGAACTCTCATATAAGAAGGAGAGGAAGAGAGCGTGAAGTGGAATTACTTAAACCTTACTCTCAGTGAAATCAAATCTGAAAGGGAAGAACATCTAGATCCAGTTGGATCCTGAATTCTATCTTATCCAACAAGGTAAGAAAGGAAGGAAAATCAATGAGGGGCAGCGGGGAGAGAGTATAAAAATGGAGGGAAGGAGAGGGGGGAGGGTAGTAGTAGTAGTAGTCTCTCGGTAACCGAGGATGACTATTGTCGTTGTGTGTTTTTGTGCACAAAGACACTTGTGCATGAAGATTTAAGTGGAAAAGTCGATGCACAGAGACAGTCCCACTCTCTCGGCGTTGGAAGCCTGTGTCCAGTGGCGCAAAAAGTCATTACATCTGCAGATTTCCTCAGCTGCATTGGATCGCCGGGGTGTCTTCTGTGCTCCAACACGCCCTAAGCACTCCACAGTGCCTTGCTGCGTCACCCTCTCAGCCATTGAACCTTCTTATTGGTTTCTTCTGTCTTTTCAGTCGAAGCAGTCTTCACATGCTGGGTGAGCAAAGTCCTAGTTCACCAGGGGTCCACGATGACCTGATGGTTACCCTCACAAGGTTTAGCCGGCCTATCGAAGCCTTTTCCCGGGGAGTGGCTGCCGCCGCTTGCTAACAGCTACTAGGAGCCGCAAGAGAGAGCTGGGTGTCAGGTGAGGGTCAGAGGTTGGAGAGCTGCCCTAGGAGGGCACGACAAGCCCTCCATACCAAAGATATCACTCCTCCCAAAGCATCCCATAAACCCCAGGTGGGGGGGTGGTGGTGGTGGTGGTGGTGGTGGTGGTGGTGGTAAGGGAGCATAAAAAGGGAAGGGCTAAAAAGGGAAGCATATCAAGGGAGGGGACTTGGGGGATTGACCTAAAGGAAATCACTGGATTAAAAGGATATAGCTACAGAAGAAAGGTCAGAACTAGGGGAAGATATGAAAATGCCAGGCAATCCACAAGTGACAATCATGACATTGACCATGAATGGGATGAACTTACCCATTAAACCTAGACAAATACCAGATTGGATTAGAACCCAAAACCCTACCATTTGTTGTCTTCAAGAAACACATATGAGGCGGGTTGATAATCACAAGGTTAGAATTAAAGGATGAAGTAAGGCCTTTTGGGCTTCAACTGATCGAAAGAAGGCAGTAGTTGCAGTTGTGATATCTGACAAAGCCAAAGTACAAATAGACGTGATCAAAAGGGATAGGGGAGGAATATAGATTCTCTTAAAAGGAGTATAGACAATGAGGAAATATCACTAATCAACATGTATGCACCAAAAGGTATAGCATCCAAATTTTTAATGGAGAAACTAGGAGAATTAAAGGAGGAAATAGACAGTAAAACCATATTAGCGGGAGACTTGAACCAACCACTATCAAATTTAGATAAATCAAATCAAAAAATAAATAAGAAAGAGGTAAAAGAGGTGAATGAAGTCTTAGAAAACTTAGAGTTAATAGATATATAGAGAACAATAAATAAGGACAAAAAGGAATAAACCTTTCGGAGAGCAGGCGCATGCAGACAGAAAGAAGGGAAGTGGTGAGGGGTGGGTTTAGCAATGAAAGAGGAAGGTCCAAGAGAGGAGAAAACAGAAAAGGAAAAGAAAAAACGGGAGGAGAAGATTAGAGGACTGCGGAGATCTAGAAAGCATACCGAGTAGAAAGAAGATGAGGATTATTGTGGAGGTAAGAAGGGGGAAGGGTGAGTGTGGATCAGAGAAAGGTTGGATGGAAAAGAAAGGCCGAGGGGATGGACGTTGGGAAAGACAGAGCAGGAAAAGGTAGGGAGGGGGAAAGAGGAGAGGAGTATGGCTAGAGGAAGGGGGGAGGGGACATGAGCGGTCGAAAATGGAAAGAAGAGAGAGAGAGGGAGAGAAATGGGAGGCCGGGGGCTGGAGGCAGAAGAAGGAGAGAGCAGCAGAAGCGGGCGAGACCAGGGAGAAAGTTGGGAGTCCACCAAAGAGGCAGGTGAGAGGGAAAAGAGGAAATGAGAAAAAGGGATAGAGAAGGGAGAGGGGAAAAAATAATGCAAAGAGAGTTAAAGGAAGAGACGGGGAGAGGGGAGAGGATGAGAGCAGTGGGATGAAGAGACCCACACTGGATACAGAGTCGAACAAGTATAGGAGGATGACATAAGGGAGCAGGAAGGGAGGAGCAGAGAAAAGGGTGGATAGAAAAGGAGAAGAGAGAGGAGATGAAAGTTGCGAAGGACAGAATAGAAAGAAGGGTGTGTGGGGGTGGGGTGGGCGGAAGGCAGAGATATAGGGCTAAAAGGAGTTGAAGAGATAGAGAGAGCCAAAAGGGAAATGTGGAGGGTAATTGGGCCAGCCCATGGAAGTTGTTGGAGCGGGCGGGGGAGTTTGGCGAGGGGAGGAAACGAGTCCAGAAGACATGTCAGGTTGCCCTCCACCAGGGCACTCAGTAATTGCCAACACGTTTCTCCTTTTGCTCCTCGGTTTCCCCGGGTAGAGGTGGGGTGTTGGGTATCTCTGGCCTGCAGCCATCCCAGGCTCGTGGCGCCTCTCTCTAGTTGTTGACTTGAACCCTTTCATGACTTTTGCCCTAATTCCCCTCCCCCATTCCCCCCTATCCTTCCTTTAAAGTAGGCTGGAAGACCCCTTTCTCTTCCGGAGAATGGGTCTGGATGTATTCGTGTTTGCTCCAGTGAGAAAATTCTGGGTGGAGGCGGTAGTCCTGTGCTGTTTCGAGCAACCCTGTCCATTGCGAGGATGTTTCCCACATTTCTCTGATCCACTGAGAAGCCAGTGATTTCTGTCCCTTTGCTGATCATGGAAGTGTGATTGCTGTTCCCCCCTGAGAGTGTCAATAAAATACCGGATTCCCCCTTGGAATCTCCGGTCAAATGGGAAGTGGAAAAATAGGTTGAGAGGGGTGAATAGAAAAGACAGAGGAAGGAAGGTAAGGAGGGGGGTGGGGGGGAAGCGGTACACAGAGGGGAGAAAGCAAAGGAAGGAAAAGGCCGTGAGAGAGTATCAAAAAAAGGTGGATTGAAAGAGGAGAACCATCAGGAAATGGGGGGCGCTGTAGTGTGGAGTTGGGAAGGAGAGGTCAGGACACGGTAGGCTTAGGGGAAGGAGTGAGGAGGGTGATAAAATAACGGATCAGGGGACAAGAAGGGAGAAAGAAGAGAGAATCAGAAGAGGGTGAAATGAAAGAATGGAAAGACAGTTGAAGAAAAGAGAGAAGGGGAGGAGAAGAGTAGAGGGATGAAGAGGTCCAGACAGCACACAGTATGAAAAGGATAGAAGTTGTAGTCAAAAGGGGAGAGGGGTAGGATGGATCAGAGAAAGGTTGGATGTAGAAGAAGAGGAGAGGGTCTGAACCTTCGAAAGGACAGAGCAGGGAAAGGTAGAGGGGGAAAGAGGAATTGAAGATGGCTAGAGGGAAGAAAAGAGAGTGGGAGAGAAAAGGGCATAAAATATGTGGGATAGTGAACCAAATATGTTCTCTTACCAGTCACCAGAATGTTGAAAATATATAAGTACTCAAAGATCTTTTTGCCTCTGGTCTGAGCAATATAACAACTGAAATCTCTGCCACACTTTGATCTGGACTCTGAAATAGAAGTAGCTTTGGAGAAGTACACAGAAAATTCTCTTTCAGAACTTTGAACACTGAGCATTCCACTTCATAATAGCTGCAATTGTTCAACAAAGTGGATTCTCTCTGTAGTCAGTAGTTACCCAAGAAGTACAGTTTTAATACAGGGCTAGAAATTGACTAGAAATTGAATATAGAAGTCAGAGAAAATGTCCCCATAAAACTAAGGTAAATTCACCAATTTCTCCTGCGTTGTCAAATATAGTAGTAGTCGTCTCTCGGTAACCGAGGATGACGATTTTCTCTGTGCGTTTTCCTCTATGGTGTGAGATTTAAAATGGTTGAGGTCTTAAACTGTAGTGATTAAAATCAGGGAAGATATAAATGATGATAGATATAAGAGAGGTTGAGTAAAATTTGACCTCGAAATATGTTTCACTACAGTGTCTTGGGTTTAAAATCAAATATAAGGTGGTGGCCAGGGAAATATTCCCAATTATTCAAATACCCAAGTCAATTGGGTTTTATAGAGATTTTAATTAACAACACAATGAGTAATCAAAGAAAGAGATAGAGAGTAAGAAAGGAATAAGTATGAAGGACCTCAAAGCCAATATGGCCTAGACCTGAGTCTTAAAAGAGAAATCAGACAGTTTTTTATAACACATCATAAAATCTGTCTAAGTAAGGATTTTTTTTTAAAGCCATACCTTCTGTCTTGGAGTCAATACTGTGTATTGGCTCCAAGGCAGAAGAGTGGTAAGGGCTTGGCAATGGGGGTCAAGTGACTTGCCCAGGGTCACAAGGCTAGGAAGTGGGTGAGGCCAGATTTGAACCTAGGACCTCCCATCTCTAGGCCTGGCTCTCAATCCACTGAGCTGCCCAGCTGCCCCCTAAGTAAGGATTCCTAATGACACCAGGCCAGCAGCATCTCAGCTGCTTTCACCAGCTCCCTCCTCCATCTGAATGTTTCAGAAGAGTGTCCTCAGAATGAGTCTCTCCAATCTGAATGCTTAAGAATGACTTTCCAGCTCTTCCCTGAGCTCTTCTTTTTAAGGGCAAAATCTTCTCTGTCACCTCCCCTAAGTCCTTACATCTACCAATCACTATAGATGTTTTCTGAAGGACCGCCCATTTTGAATTCACAGCTAAGTAGTTTTAGTCTCTTTAGTAAGTCAGGGAAAAAATGCTGCTGTGTCGACAAATTTCATTAGAAAAAACCTCTGAATAAGTTATCACCCTTTTAGGTTTAAGTAGTTTACAAGTTGCCCCTCCTTTATAGGTACTCAGTATTTCATTGTATCAATTCTAAAACAGTCATGACTCAAAGAACTTCCTGTCCCTTCCATAAGCATGGATCAAAGTACTTTTCATTGTTCTCAAGGAGCTCTCTGTCCTAAAGCAGTCCTAAGTAGGGTGGAGTAGGGATAATCACAAGGCAAGGAGCCCCCACACTCAAATAGAGTTCTCACCATCTACTAGGGAATTTTTTTTAAGTAGAAGATTCCCCAATGGGGGAAACCCCTAACATTCATAAGTCTGAGAAATTTTGAGATTTACAATGGTGTTTAGATGAGTGTGTACAAAGACACTTGTGTGTGAAAGAGATTGAAGTGGAAAAGTCGATGCACAGAGACAGTCCCACTCTCTCGGCATTGGAAGCGTGGGTCAAATATATCATGTTGCTCTATCTACAAAGAAAGCTTAATATTGTTTTCCAAATTTTGTGTGATCTTCAAAACAGAAACTAAGGAATTAAATCTACTTTTACAATAAAAATAATTCCTATGATTTTGATCTTTAACATTTAGGATTCTTCCTATGAATTAAAATTTTATTTTTTTCCTCCACTTAGTTCTTTCAATTCCACTATCAGCAAACAGAAAACTTTTTCATTCCTGCAATTACCCCTCATTTTAGACAAATTAGTTCAGTATATGTTAATGTTTTCATAGTAAAGACAATTGTTATGACACCCGTTGAGCATAAAATGCTTTTTGTTCATTCTTCTGGTACGAGAAAGAACAGATGATGCATTCATTGATTTTCTTAGCATCAAACAAATGAAAAAATTTCATTGCTGAGAAAATAAAAAGAGAAACCACATAGCTATAGTTATACAGGCAATTTTCTACCAAAATATCTGAAATCAGTTCATAAGGAAAGGCAAGTTATCACAGATAAATGTAGACACAGGACAAGGTTGAAATAAATTGAAGCTAGGGATAAAAAGGTGAATGTGCATTTTTTTGGGTTTCTTGGTTTAATTTTTTTGTGGGAATAAAAGAGTTCAGATTTCAGAATATAATTACTCTTACTGATGATTATTTTTCTCTTCTCAGAATAGCTGACTTTATATAGCAATTGATCATGAGACTTCCAGGAAAATTGCTGATCATCAGAGTGATGTGGGATACACCCTAAAGCTAAGTCAGACAACCAGAAATTCATTTCTTGTAATTGTTATTTATTGTTTGAGAAAGAATAAAATACCTACAAACTGGAACAGTCTTCCCTAGAGGAAATGGTATCCGACTGGCATTACGAGACAGTTTATATAAGTTACGAGCATCCAGGTTATTTCCTTTCCCATACAGGTCCTTATTTTTCAACCAAGCAAGCTTATCATAAATACATGTCTGTGGTAAGTGATAAGTGGATAGCACATAGGTCATGCACAGTTGTGTGTGGTCAGGGATTAGTGGATAAAACTCAGGGTTATTGACTTTCAGAGATACCTAATTAGTTATCCATAGTTAGCAATGTGTTACTTTGCATTCCATTGTGATCTCTTTGTTTGTCCTGATCTTCCTTTGTTTCCTGATCTTCCTTTCTCAGGCTTAGTTTAATTGAATTTTATCCTACCTCCTACATGAGCAGCTTGGGGTCCTGTAGGGACTCTGTCAGTGCCCTAAAGCATGAAGAAATGAATTAATCTCCTTTATGTACTTCCTGTTCCACTTTATTTACCCTTTTGTATTAGATCTAAAAATAGAGCTAACTTAAGGGCTTTTGCCTCACTCGAAGTATGAGTTAAGTAATTTTTCATCGTTCAGTAAGGAGTTTTACAACTTTACCTTCCCCTAAAGTATGCCTAAGTATGGGTGAAGTAATTTGAAAGTTCCCAATACATTCCTGCTTAAGTACCTTCATTTTTTAAACTGGGGAATATTGCTAACCAAATGTTCTAAGGTAGATTCTGAGAGATTTTAAGATTCATAGTGCATACCGGTTGATTAGTGTTTTTTCCTCATTATTGATCATCCCTTTCATCAGGATGTATTTACCTTCCCTGTTGCTTTTAACCAGGTCTAGTTTGACTTTGTCAAATACGGTGACTGCAACTCCTGCCTTGGCAGGAGTTGTCCCATCACACAAGGGAACTGACAAAGGATGGTCGGGGCAGAGTCTGAGGAGGCTTACTTCTCTTGTGGCCAAAGAAGGTAAGGCTCTCTCTACCAGAGATGGGGCAATCTGTTTCCTCTCAAACCTGTTAGGTTCGACTCTTAATGTCCTTGATTGAAAAGGGAGGAAGTAAGGTCTCTAAAGCTAAACTCAAAGCTTTGTTAAAGTGATTCAGACAGCTTATCCAGAATTCCCACCAATGGGGGTTTTAGAGGTTAAGCAATGGGACCTGATAGGACAAAGATTGAAAGAATATAAGAATGAGGGAAAACAGGTCAGGCAAACAATATTTAACACGTGGTCGGTCATGAGAATGATCTTGGCTGATTTACCTTTCCAAACTTCTAGTTCTGGGGAGAAAGGACCTTTGCAAACTCAGGAATCAAAACAGCAGGCTTTGAAACCGGGCACTCCTGAGGCATCAGAGAATGCTGTGAGGGAGGCCGGAAAATGGCCAAACTTGAGGGCCTAACAAGCTGACCTGTCAGAACCGTAAATATACCAAATCCTAGCAGGAAGGCCTAATGAGCTGGTCAGCCTTGAGAAACTTGTCAGAACCGTAAATATGCCAAACCTCCAGCTGCAGTAGGTACCAGATAAAGGCCAGGAGGACCCCAACAAATATGTCAAACAACAGGCCAGGAAGACCCCAATAATATAGAATTGTCAAAGCTCCAAGAATAGTAGGAAGCAGATAAGGGCCATATGTGCAGGCAAAATTCCAAGGATGGTAAGGTACCTACAGAAAAGTATAAAAAGCCCAGCCTGTCAGAAGCAACTCGGAACTCTGAGGATAGAGGTTCCCACTGATGCGCGTATCAGTTCAATAAATGGCCTTTCTCTGCCAGTTTGCATTGTTCGTGGACTTCCATGGTGGTGGGTGAAATCCTGGACCTTAAAAGCTGAAGTAGGGGAAGAGGAGGAGAGTCGCCCATTCTCTAGGGAGCCTCCAATGGTTCAGGGGCCACAACTCAGAAGGGAGTGACACAAAAGAGTCATTTACAACTCCAAAGCTTTACCCTCCCTTAGACAATGGGGCATGCCACTCTCCCCCTCCTCCAGACTATCCGTCCCTTTCACTAACCTCTCTCTTGGCCACCCCTCCCCCCAAATTCATGGAGTTCTCTTCCCTTCTGCAGTAAAAGAGGAAGCAGGATATTTAGCTTTCCCTGTATTACCAAGGGAAAATCAAAATGTCACATCTACAATAGAAGTAAAAGGCAGGTAAAAAATGCTTCTCCAACAGGAATTAAGATTTAATTTGGAAGCTGCAAAGGTTAATTCACTAAGGCCTAAGAAAGAGGCACTGAAATCCAGCCTTCTAAACAAATGCAAATCAGACTATATGTTAATCAGGTTCTTGTCACTTCAGTTTACTGAGTTAGGCAAAGACAGCTATTTACATAGCCAGATTATTCATCTCAAGCAAATCTAAGTTTATTGCAAAAAAATTTTCTTCATTTAAAAAATTACTTCCTTCTAAATTCATGCAAGGATCAAACTAAAAATCATAAGGAAATTCATATGCCAAATCAGAAGGTGAGCAGGTAAACTGTGAAGGCTTAACAGGCCATTGTTATGAGGAATTTAAATGCAATTCACCTGAGTAGGAAGATGTAGCAGCCCAGCCCCTAGACGTTGTGGGGAAGCAAGGAATGTGAGTGAGCACATGGCCATTATGTGCATGGCAATGAACTTTATTGCCAGCATGGCTGAAGTTTAGGCGCGAAACCTTGCTTTCCTGTGTCCCACTCACCTGAGGAGTAAAACCCCACCTTCACCTTGTCATAGATTGTATTATCCAATAGGGGTACCCCAGATAACTCATCCATATGTATTGAGGTATCATATAACTGTTCAATATGTATTGAGCTGGCATGACTATAAATAAACCAGCTCCTCTAAGCTCCGCCCACTGGTTCAGGATTCCTGGGTCTGGCAAGTAGCAACTTCTCCCCTGTCCCTCTTCTCTATCTTTCTTACTAAGGCCTGGTCCTTAGACCAGGCCTGCCTTACTAAGGCCTGGTCCTTAGACCAGGCCTGCCTTACTTCCTCTCTTTCTCCTAATGCTATCTAGCATTATCTACCTCTTGTAGTTCCTAGTCTCCTTTCCATCTGCACTAGCTTTATCCTCTGACCGGTACGGTGTTAAAAGAGGATCATTGGGTGGTTTCAGCCTGAATATTCACACCCAGTGGTCGGAGCTTAGCTGTGGCTCATACAAATAATATTCGTCTACTGACTCGGTTACTCACATCTCTAAAGTCGGCCCGTTCACGCCCTTCGCGGGTAAAAACTTCTTCTCTATCTCTATCCTCTCAAATTCTTCCCCCCTTCGCAGCCTCTTGCAGGCCGGGAGGTTGCATTCTGGCGCCCAGACGTGCTTAAGGCCCACTCCTAGCACTCTCGTGGCATTCTACCTTTATTTCTCACAGCGGTTTGGGAGGGCGCGCCCCAACACGTGAAGGAATTCTTCAGGCTCGCGTGAACGAAGCCAAAAGACGATTCCCTTCAGGTCTGGAAAAAGGAAGGTGAGTTGGTCTCAGAGATGGGTTTGACTATCTCCTCCCACGCGGGCTATATACGACTCCTCATGTCGTTAGTGGAACAGGGAGGTAGGAAGGTCTCCAAAGCGCAGATCAAAGCCTTGCTACAGGTGATTCAAAAGGCTTTCCCAGCCTTCCCAGCCAAGGGGACGCTAGAAGTTGCGCAATGGGACCTAATCGGACAGTCTTTAAAGGACTATCAAAAGGAAGGTAACAGAGTCAGGAAGACGGTATTTAACACCTGGTCAATTATCAGAACCATTCTAGAGGATTTAGCTACTAGTACCTATACTGCAGGGGAGAAGGAATTTCCACAGACTCAGGAATTAAAAAAGCAGGATTTCAAAGGCACTGCTCCTGAGGAGACTGATGGGGGAAGGGAAGGAGAGTGTTCAGAGTGGTCTAGGGATCCGCCAGAGGCCCCAGGCTATAGCTGGAAGAGGAGTAAAACAAAAGAGTCATTTGCAACTCCAAAGCTGTATCCTTCCTTAGACACTCTGACCCCTCCCCCTCCCACTCCTCCACCAGACTACGGGTTGGCTTCACGAGTCTCCCTCGTGGCCTCCCCACCCCCACCTTGCTCACCTGAAGTTTCTAAGCTTTGGGCTTCCACGTGCAGAGCTAGCAATAAGCGAAGTCTTCCCAACACAGGATCTAACACCCAGTTAAACTAGACTTCGGGCCAGCCTTGAGCCCAGGAGCAAATCAGGGCAGGACCATGAGGTATTCTTTTCGTTTCCCTATTATAGCAACCGAAAGCATAGTATTGAAAGAGAACTCAGAACCTACTTGGATTCCAGCTAGCTTTCGTTTCCCAGTACCTCAAGGTGCTAAAGGGTTAATACTAGGCGACCCTGACCTCATTGCAAAGGGTTTAGAAATCTTTCCCACATTGTTTCAGGATAAGGAGACCAATGGGCTCCACATCCTGGCTGCTGCAAAGCCAGCATTTTGCATTTCAAAGGACAATAATCTAGCCTATCTGACCATATTCCCTGAGGCTGATTTCTCTCTAAAGAGCAAGCTTCAAAAAAGCAGCCTTGACTCCACAGCCCATGGATTGTTTTGGTCTCAAAAAGTGACTCAGGATAGGATGGTAATGTCTTTGTAGAAGACAGGGTTATCTCAGGCATCCTGGACTCTGGAGCAGACATCTCGGTGATCTCTGCTACGGATTGGCCAGAGTCATGGGAAGTCATTGAACCTCACCAAAAGTTAGTAGGCATAGGCACTCCTGAGCACATTCTCCAATCAGCGAATACTTTATCGTGGTCTGATAGTGAAGGACATAGAGGTATATTTAAACCTTATGTACTAGATATTGCCCAATCTCTGTGGGGCAGAGAGGTGATGTCCGCAATGAACATAACATTGACTACATCGGACAGACTGCACACGGAATTTGTGGGTGCGGCTAGCGTCGCCCCACTATTTGCTGACCCTATCACATGGTTAAGTTCCAAACCCATTTGGATTAACCAATGGCCTATATCTAAGGAGAAATTAGTACATTTAGAGGCCATAATACAAGAACAATTGAGATTAGGTCACATACGAGAATCAAACAGTCCCTGGAACACCCCGATTTTTCTGGTGCCAAAGAAGGCA
The DNA here is from genome assembly GCF_027887165.1 of Monodelphis domestica. NCBI lineage: Eukaryota > Metazoa > Chordata > Mammalia > Didelphimorphia > Didelphidae > Monodelphis > Monodelphis domestica. Next base: position 1,715,316 of record NC_077236.1, read on the forward strand.
GGGAAGTGGAGGCTAGTCCATGATCTTAGGAAGATCAATGAACAGCTAATGGACATGGGGACAAGGCAACCGGGATTACCTTCCCCGGGTCCGATTCCCATAAACTGGAAGCTGATAGTTATAGATTTGAAGGATTGTTTTTTCAATATCCGCCTGTCCCCACAAGATTGTCACAGATTTGCATTTTCTGTACCCTCAATAAATTATGGTACTCCTTTCAAAAGATTCGAATGGCTGTGCCTTCCACAAGGCATGCGTGTAAGCAGCTGTTTATGTCAGAAATATGTAGCACATGCATTAGAAAAGGTTAGACAGAAACACGGGAAATGTCACATAATTCAATATGTAGATGATATTCTGTTAGCAGCGCCATCTAGTGGCGAAGTGGAGATATTGCTCGCAGACGCCACCAAAGCTTTAACGGAGGCGAATCTGGTGATCTCTAAGGAAAAGATTCAAACCACGCCCCCTTACAAGTACCTAGGAACACTAGTGTATGATCAAGAGATCCGTCCACAGAAAATTGAGATTCGTAGAGATTCCCTGAATACGTTGAATGATTTCCAGAAGTTATTAGGTGATATTAATTGGCTCAGACCTTTTCTAAAAATCTCTACAGGACAGTTGGAACACCTGTATGCCACCTTAAAGGGAGATGCTGCTTTAACATCCCCTAGAACACTGTCTCCCAAAGCGGAGGAGGAGTTAAAGGTAGTGGAAGAAGCGGTATCAAAAGCCAGAGTGTATAGAATTGATCCATCATTACCTTTAATAGCGTCTGTTCTACAGACCAGGTATACTCCCACAGGTGCTTTACATCAGGATCAACACATCATAGAATGGATTCACTTAGCCAATCAACAAACTAAATCCCTCACTAGCTATCTAGAACTTATCATTTTACTGATAACTCAGATCAGAAAAAGGGCAAGACAGTTAACTGGCATAGATCCTAGTACAATTCATGTGCCTATAACAAGAGAGCAAGTTCAGAATTTATTTGCACAGTCTTTGCCATGGCAAATTGCTTTTGCAGATTATACAGGACAGATAGATAATCACATTCCTGCTAATAAGATACTGCAGTTTGTAAAATTGACTCCTATTATTTTTCCAAGGATGACATCCATGCATCCCCTTGTAGATGCTGTGAACGTTTTTACAGATGCATCAAAACATGGGAGAGCAGGAGCTGTAGTCCAGGATAGTACAATGTTATTAGACACTACTTATGGCTCTCCACAAAAAGCTGAATTAGCTGCAGTTCGCAGTGTGCTAAGGGATGTAGTACAAGCTTGTAATATAATCTGTGATTCATTATATGTAGTTAATTTGGTTAATTCGCTGGAAACAGCAAAGATTAAACCTGTACCTGATGAGGAGTTATATCTCTTGTTCCGTACCACCCAGAGGGTGATATGGCAGAGGCAGAACAAATTTTTTATAACACATATTCGTTCACATACTAACCTCCCTGGTCCTCTCTCGGAGGGAAACGCTAAGGTGGATACCTTAGTGGCATCTGCTTTTCAAGATGCAGTTAGATCACATTCTTTATTGCACCAAAATGCAAAATCTCTCAAATGCCAATTTGACATTACTAAAAGACAGGCACAGGAGATAATCCAGCAATGCAGCTCGTGTGCCCAGTTCTCCTCTACACCTCTTCCCCCAGGAGCTAATCCACGAGGACTCAAAGCTAACCAGCTTTGGCAGATGGACGTGACTCAATATGCTCCTTTTGGAAGGTGGAAGTATGTGCATGTGATAATTGACACATACTCAAGGGTCATATGGGCCACGGCACAAACGGGAGAAAAAGTTTCTCATGTCATTGCACACTTGCTGGAAGCATTTGCGCATTTGGGCATTCCAAGTCAGATAAAAACTGACAATGGTACTGCATATACCAGCAAAAGGTTTGCAGAATTTTGCAAACTGTGGAATATAAACCACAAAACTGGAATTCCAGGTAACTCCACTGGTCAAGCAATAGTGGAGAGAGCTAACAGGACTCTCAAGAACCAGATACAAAAACAAGAAGGAGAGTACCTGACAATTTATGAGGGTGATATCTCTAAACCCAAACCTATTATTCCTAACAAATTGTTAAGGATGGTGCTTTTAACTCTCAATCATTTCTCCATCCCAGAAGGGCTGAAGGCTACACCTATGCAGACGCATTTTGAGTGTCATGATACAATGGACACGGTGCAGCAGCCCTGGGTTTTTTGGAGATTGCCAGGAGACAAAGATTACAGAGGTCCGAACAGACTAATAACGATGGGTCGAGGATATGCTTGTGTTTCCACAGATAATGGAGAGATCTGGACTCCCAGTAAGCACCTCAAACCGTGGAAGGGACCGCTTCCAGATGCAAGGGGAGCAGAGGAACAGGCTCACCAGTCTAGCACCGCACCGGCTGCCCGAGACCAGGACGAGAAGCAGACGAGCATCGCTGCTGTCTCCAGTCAGCTACCTGATGGTCAAGCGCAGGGCACCGGGATCGAAGGCAACACTGGTGAATGCACGCACTCTGAACACTGACATTACATTTACTCTGATGACATTCACTATTTTGACTTTGCTGAACATCTGTCATGCTGAAGTCTACTGGTCCATCGTGCCCAAACCTCCTATTTTGAGAATGTTAACTTGGATGGACAAGCCCCCTCTGGTATATGTTAACAACACGGACTGGCTACCACACCCTATTCTAGCCAAACGTGTTCCTCTAGAGTCTGAAGGGGCTCTGTACAATTATTCAGGATCTACTGTGTATCCTCCATTTTGTATGTCTTTTAGAAATTCGTTTATTGGTAATTCTTTCTGTGTACCACGCAGACAGCAAGCGTGGATTGTCAAAAATGCCACTGACAACAGTTATGTAGGGGTTGGCATGGGTGTGATAGGAATGGGAGATGAGTTAGCACGTAAGACGTTCCAACCTAAACACCCTGCTAACAAGTACCTATGTCCAAATCAGATAGGTACGGTACAAAAAGAGTTGCCATGGACAGATTGCTCTGTCCGAGTTCCCAGAAAGGTTAAGATGCCGGCAACCACAGACTTTAACATTTACAATTGGGCACCCAGGTTACGTTGTGGTCGCTCTGAACAACTGACACGGTTAGACAAATACACTGACTATGAGAAATGGCACATGCCATGTCAGAATTTTCAGAAAATTGAGGACTTACTAGAGGTGGACATGGCTGGTTCTAGACTTGCTATTGAAGCAGGTCCAATACAGAACACTCAGTGGAAGATAGTGGCTGCCACGCAGCCGATATACAAGTTTAAGGTCAAGGTGAAGAACTCAGGACTTGATCTTGAGTATGACAGTCACATCAATGTCACAGCATGTGTTTTTGCTCCTTATGTAATGCTAGTAGGTAACAACCTACGAATTTTTAAAAATGACCAAGGTCTATATGAGATCAACTGCACAAAATGCCGACTACATCAATGTCTTAGTCCTAAACACCAAGATTCATATGTTGCTATCATGTATCATCCACCTTTAATGTGGGTACCTGTCAACTTGACAGAGACGTGGGCATCTACGCCTACTGTGCACATTGTTCAAAAGGCATTTAACATGGTTATACATAGGTCCAAGAGAATGGTCTTTGCACTTGTAGGAGCCGTAGTCTCAGTAATTGCCATGATCACATCACTAACCACGGCAACATTGGCATTAACTTCCTCTATCCAGAACCATGAGTTCATACAGGAAGTGGTGTCTAACTCTTCCAAATTATGGCACACTCAGCAGAGTATTGACTTAGCTTACAGAGATGAGCTGGACAGTCTAAAAGATGCTGTGTTTTGGTTAGGTAAAGAGGTTGAAGCTTTACACACAAGGATTACTTATCCCTGTCATTACAATCAAACGGGTTATTGTATTACTCCGTCGCCATATGATAATGTGTCATATGAATGGCAACTGGTCGTTCAGCACATCAAGGGTGCTTGGGGAAGTCATAACAGCACCTTGGACATTATTAAGTTGCAACAGCAGATCAACAAATTAGACCAAATTGTATATGAGAATGAAGCTGCAAATATAGCTGCAAATTGGGAAGCAACTTTATCTTCCCTAGATCCCCAAAATTGGTTTGGTAGAGCTAATTTAACCAGCATTGGTACTATCATTTTATTCATATTATTGGCTATTGGTTTGATTATACTTTGCAGCAGAAGCTGTAAAAACAGAGCCTACATTCGAGGCATACTGCCAGAATTGGCACGGTCTTATCACACTAGGCAATTGGTGCCTGAAAATGTTGAATTGAACACAACCGTTTTATGAAAGACCAGAGTATCATGATATTTTACATTCCAATCTTTGATATATACTGAGAAGGTGAAGGCATGTTTGCTATGTCACACGTCTGTCCCTCCTGAATTGTTCAGAGAGGATGTTTTTTCTTTAAAGGAATCTCTCCCACCACACAATCAAAAAGAAAAGGGAGAGGAAGCTTATAGAGATCAGTATTTCTAAGAAATCTTACAGAGATCAGTATTTTGCTCTAAGATCAGTATTTATATTTTAGAGGACACTTTTTAAAGTCACTCTTGATTGATCAACCTTGATTTTTTCTTTTGCACTATTAAGGCCAGAACTTTAAGCATAAAGAAGGTACTGTTAATGCTCTGATCCAGAATTATGAAGGTGCCAAGATTTCTAGAATAACAGTCACCTTACGGTCAGTAAGCATGAGAACATGACAGAAATTGTTAATTTTCAGTTGACCATTCTGGAGAGTGATGTCTGATTGCATGCAACGGGAATCATGATGAATACCAGACAGCCTAAGCCACGGTGATGCATTTTCCATGTGAAATGGATGCTTGAGGTTGGGGAATGCAGAGACATAGTGCACTGACGCCCTCAGTCACTGGAGGTCCTGGCATCGTCCTTCCAACCAGTTTCTTAGGTGGCAGGCATCTGGCAGTGAGAGCGGATAGATCCCAAAGATGCAGAATCAGTTCGAGAGAAGGAAAGCATTTATCCTTCGGGTCCAGAGGAGGTCAATTTTGCTAATCATGATGAGATCTGACAACTTCTCATGGTTCTGACTGGTGAAGAGTGACGTAGTTAACTGAAGCACCTATCTTGTCAGACAG